>NC_135232.1:656016977-656323977 GCF_051348905.1 Ranitomeya variabilis | reverse complement strand
ACGCTGAGTTTTATTTTCTGCAGCATGTCAATTCTATTTGCGGATTCCGCAGCGTTTTACACCTGCTCCATAATAGGAATCCGCAGGTGGTAAAACGCAGGTGAAATCTGCACAAAAAACACAGGAAATCCGCAGTAAATCCGCACAAATCCGCAACAAGTGCACATAGCCTCATAGTCTTACATTGAGCGCTTGTGACATAGCTTCTAACTTCTGGCCAGTCAGAAGCTGCACTCACAAGTTTGAGCAGCGGCACTGCAGCAGTGCCACAAAATAGTGAATATGCCGGAGGATGAGTAAATGACCGGGGCATCCAAATCATTACAGGGAGCTGTGAGTCCATCATACTGTGTATAAGGAAGCTGTGAGTCCATCATACTGTGTATACAGGAGCTGCGGGCCCATCATACTGTGTATACGGGAGCTGGGGGTCCATTATACTGTGTATAAGGGAGCTGCGGGACCATCATACTGTGTATATGGGAGCTGGGGGTCCATCATACTGTGTATAAGGGAGCTGCAGGACCATCATACTGTGTATAAGGGATCTGCGGACCCATCATACTGTGTATAAGGGAGCTGTGGGCCCATCATACTGTGTATAAGGGATCTGCGGGCCCATCATACTGTGTATAAGGGAGCTGGGGGTCCATCATACTGTGTATACGGGAGCTGCGGGCCCATCATACTGTGTATAAGGGAGCTGGGGGTCCATCATACTGTGTATAAGGGAGCTGGGGGTCCATCATACTGTGTATAAGGGAGCTGCGGGCCCATCATACTGTGTATAAGGGATCTGTGGTCCCATCATACTGTGTATAAGGGAGCTGTGGGCCCATCATACTGTGTATAAGGGATCTGCGGGCCCATCATACTGTGTATAAGGGAGCTGGGGGTCCATCATACTGTGTATACAGGAGCTGCGGGCCTATCATACTGTGTATACGGGAGCTGGGGTGTTATGACCCCAATGGCAGAGGGTCTCAGAGGTAAATACCAAGTCTGCAAACACAAAAAACCAGCTCATAGGGCAGTGGTAACTGGGCTGACCATATATCTAATCCTAGCACCACAAATAGCAGCAGCCGGGGAACGTGCCTACGTTGGTTCTAGACGTCTCGCGCCAGCCGGAGAACTAACTAACCCTAGAAGGGAAAAGATAGACCTTTCTTGCCTCCAGAGAAAAGACCCCAAAAGTTGGATACAAGCCCCCAACAAATAATAACGGTGAGGTAAGAAGAAAAGACAAACGTAAGAATGAACTAGGTATTTAGCAAAGAGAGGCCCACTGACTAATAGCAGAATATAGTAAGATGACTTATACGGTCAGCAAAAACCCTATCAAAATTTCCACGCTGGATATTCAAGAACCCCCGAACCGTCTAACGGCCCGGGGGGAGAATACCAGCCCCCTAGAGCTTCCAGCAAAATCAGGAATCACATTTAGTACAAGCTGGACAAAAAATAAGAGCAAAGCAATTAACCAAAAAACAAGGAAGCAGGACTTAGCTTAATTTTGCAGGAACCAGGACCAGCAGACAGGAGCAAACAGAAAGGACTGATTACAACTATGCCAGGCACCAGACTGAGGATTCAGGAAGTTCATATAGCAACACCCCTGGACTAATGACCCAGGTGGGTGCCAAACTGAGGAAAGACAATCCCAGAGTCATATCACTAGTGACCACAAGAGGGAGCCAAAAAAGTCTAATTCACAACAGTACCCCCCCTTTAAGGAGGGGTCACCGAACCCTCACCAAGACCACCAGGGCGATCAGGATGAGCAGCGTGAAAGGCACGAACTAAATCGGCCGCATGCACATCAGAGGCAACCACCCAGGAATTATCCTCCTGACCATAGCCCTTCCACTTGACCAGATACTGAAGCCTCCGCCTGGAGAGACGAGAATCCAAGATCTTCTCCACCATGTACTCCAACTCGCCCTCAACCAACACCGGAGCAGGAGGCTCAACAGAAGGAACCACAGGTACAACGTACCGCCGCAACAAAGACCTATGGAACACGTTGTGAATGGCAAACGACACCGGAAGATCCAAGCGAAAGGACACAGGATTAAGGATTTCCAATATCTTGTAAGGACCGATAAAGCGAGGCTTAAATTTAGGAGAGGAGACCTTCATAGGAACAAATCGAGAAGACAGCCATACCAAATCCCCAACACGAAGTCTGGGACCCACACCGCGGCGGCGGTTGGCAAAACGCTGAGCCTTCTCCTGTGACAACTTTAAGTTGTCCACCACATGATTCCAAATCTGCTGCAACCTATCCACCACAGAATCTACCCCAGGACAGTCAGAAGGTTCCACATGTCCCGAGGAAAAACGAGGATGGAAACCAGAGTTGCAGAAAAATGGCGAAACCAAAGTATCGGAACTAGCCCGATTATTAAGGGCAAACTCAGCCAACGGCAAGAAGGTCACCCAATCATCCTGATCTGCAGAAACAAAACACCTCAAATAAGCCTCCAGAGTCTGATTAGTTCGCTCCGTTTGTCCATTAGTCTGAGGATGAAAGGCAGACGAAAACGACAAATCAATGCCCATCTTAGCACAAAAGGATCGCCAGAACCTGGAAACAAACTGGGATCCTCTGTCAGACACGATATTGTCAGGAATGCCGTGTAAGCGAACCACATTCTGAAAGAACAAAGGAACCAGATCGGAAGAGGAAGGCAGCTTAGGCAAAGATACCAAATGGACCATCTTGGAAAAGCGATCACATACCACCCAGATGACAGACATGCCCTGAGACACCGGAAGATCTGAAATGAAATCCATGGAAATGTGTGTCCAAGGCCTCTTCGGGACAGGCAAGGGCAAGAGCAACCCGCTGGCACGAGAACAGCAAGGCTTAGCTCGAGCACAAGTCCCACAGGACTGCACAAATGACCGCACATCCCGTGAAGGATCTGGCCACCAAATCTCTGGTGCCAAAAATTCCCGGATGCCCTGCCAACACCGAGGAATGAACCTCGGAAATGACTCTGCTGGTCCACTTATCAGGAACAAACAGTCTGTCAGGTGGACAAGAGTCAGGTCTACCAGCCTGAAATCTCTGCAACACACGTCGCAAATCCGGAGAAATGGCTGACAAGATTACTCCCTCTTTAAGAATACCAACTGGTTCTGCGACTCCAGGAGAGTCAGGCACAAAGCTCCTTGAAAGAGCATCAGCCTTCACATTCTTTGAACCTGGTAAATACGAGACCACAAAGTCAAAACGGGAGAAAAACAATGACCAACGGGCCTGTCTAGGATTCAGGCGTTTAGCAGACTCGAGATACATCAGATTTTTGTGATCAGTCAAGACCACCACACGATGCTTAGCACCCTCGAGCCAATGACGCCACTCCTCAAATGCCCACTTCATGGCCAACAACTCCCGATTGCCAACATCATAATTCCGCTCAGCAGGCGAAAACTTCCTAGAGAAAAAAGCACATGGTCTCATTACAGAGCAACCAGGGCCTCTCTGCAACAAAACGGCCCCTGCCCCAATCTCAGAAGCATCCACTTCAACCTGAAAGGGAAGTGAGACATCAGGCTGGCACAAAACAGGCGCCGAAGTAAACCGGCACTTCAACTCTTGGAAAGCTTCCACGGCTGCAGGAGCCCAGTTAGCAACATCAGAACCTTTCTTGGTCATATCCGTCAAAGGTTTAACAACGCTTGAAAAATTAGCGATAAAACGACGGTAGAAGTTAGCAAAACCCAAGAACTTCTGAAGACTCTTAACTGACGTGGGTTGAGTCCAATCATGAATAGCTCGGACCTTGACTGGGTCCATCTCCACCGCAGAAGGGGAAAAAATAAAACCCAAAAAGGGAACCTTCTGTACTCCAAAGAGACACTTTGAGCCCTTATCAAACAAAGCATTCTCACACAAAACCTGAAACACCATCCTGACCTGCTCCACATGCGAGTCCCAATCATCAGAAAAAAACAGAATATCATCCAGATAAACAATCATAAATTTATCCAGATACTTCCGGAAAATGTCATGCATAAAGGACTGAAACACTGAAGGAGCATTAGAGAGCCCAAAAGGCATCACCAAGTACTCAAAATGACCTTTGGGCGTATTAAATGCAGTTTTCCATTCATCTCCTTGCTTAATGCGCACAAGGTTGTACGCACCACGAAGATCTATCTTGGTGAACCACTTGGCACCTTTAATCCGGGCAAACAAGTCCGACAACAGAGGCAAAGGATACTGAAATTTAACAGTGATTTTATTCAGAAGCCGATAGTCAATACAAGGTCTCAAAGATCCGTCCTTCTTGGCCACAAAAAAGAATCCCGCACCAAGAGGGGAAGAGGATGGACAGATATGCCCCTTCTCCAGAGATTCCTTGATATACGAACGCATTGCGGTATGCTCAGGTACAGACAGATTAAATAATCTTCCCTTAGGAAATTTACTACCTGGAATCAAATCTATAGCGCAGTCACAGTCCCTATGAGGAGGAAGAGCACTGGACCTGGACTCGCTGAATACATCCTGATAATCAGACAAATACTCAGGAACTTCCGAAGGAGTAGAGGAAGCAATAGACACCGGCGGGGAATCACCATGAATTCCCTGACAGCCCCAACTTGACACAGACATTGCCTTCCAATCCAAGACTGGATTGTGGGTCTGTAACCATGGCAGACCCAAAACGACCAAATCATGCATTTTATGCAGAACAAGAAAACAAATCACCTCCCGATGTTCAGGAGTCATGCACATGGTTACCTGTGTCCAAAACTGCGGTTTATTTTCCGCCAATGGCGTAGCATCAATACCTCTAAGAGGGATAGGATTTACCAACGGCTCAAGAACAAAACCACAGCGCTTGGCAAATGACAGATCCATAAGACTCAGGGCAGCACCTGAATCCACAAACGCCATAACAGGGTAGGAAGACAATGAGCAAATTAAAGTCACAGACAAAATAAATTTAGGTTGCAAATTACCAATGGCGACTGGGCTAACAACCCTTGTTAGGCGTTTAGAGCATGCTGATATAACATGTGTAGAATCACCACAGTAAAAACACAACCCATTCTGACGTCTATGATTTTTCCGTTCATTTCTAGTCTGAATTCTATCACATTGCATCAAATCAGGTGTTTGTTCAGACAACACCACCAGAGGATCAGCAGTTTTGCGCTCCCGCAAACGCCGATCAATTTGAATAGCCAGCGCCATGGAATCATTCAGACTTGTAGGAATGGAGAAACCCACCATCACATTCTTAATGGCTTCAGAAAGGCCATTTCTGAAATTTGCGGCCAGAGCACACTCATTCCACTGAGTAAGCACGGACCATTTCCGAAATTTTTGGCAATACACTTCAGCTTCATCCTGGCCCTGAGAAATAGCCAGCAAGGCTTTTTCTGCCTGAATTTCAAGATTGGGTTCCTCGTAAAGCAATCCGAGCGCCAGAAAAAACGCATCAATATTCGCCAATGCCGGATCTCCTGGCGCTAGCGAGAAAGCCCAATCCTGAGGGTCGCCCCGCAAGAAAGAGATAACAATTTTAACTTGCTGAGCTGAGTCTCCAGACGAACGGGGTCTCAGAGATAGAAACAATTTACAATTATTCCTGAAATTCCTAAACTTAAATCGGTCTCCAGAGAACAGTTCAGCAATAGGTATTTTAGGTTCAGACATTGGACTACTGGTAACAAAATCTTGTATGCCCTGCACACGAGCAGCAAGCTGATCCACACTTGTAATCAAAGTCTGGACATTCATGTCTGCAGCAAGCTTAAGCCACTCAGAGGTAAAGGGGAGGAAGAAAGAGAGGAAAAAAAAAAAAAACCCTCAGAATTTCCTTTCTTATTATCCCTCTTCTGCAATGCATTAAACATTCAACTTTGGCCTGGCATACTGTTATGACCCCAATGGCAGAGGGTCTCAGAGGTAAATACCAAGTCTGCAAACACAAAAAACCAGCTCATAGGGCAGTGGTAACTGGGCTGACCATATATCTAATCCTAGCACCACAAATAGCAGCAGCCGGGGAACGTGCCTACGTTGGTTCTAGACGTCTCGCGCCAGCCGGAGAACTAACTAACCCTAGAAGGGAAAAGATAGACCTTTCTTGCCTCCAGAGAAAAGACCCCAAAAGTTGGATACAAGCCCCCAACAAATAATAACAGTGAGGTAAGAAGAAAAGACAAACGTAAGAATGAACTAGGTATTTAGCAAAGAGAGGCCCACTGACTAATAGCAGAATATAGTAAGATGACTTATACGGTCAGCAAAAACCCTATCAAAATTTCCACGCTGGATATTCAAGAACCCCCGAACCGTCTAACGGCCCGGGGGGAGAATACCAGCCCCCTAGAGCTTCCAGCAATCTCAGGAATCACATTTAGTACAAGCTGGACAAAAAAGCAAAGCAATTAACCAAAAAACAAGGAAGCAGGACTTAGCTTAATTTTGCAGGAACCAGGACCAGCAGACAGGAGCAAACAGAAAGGACTGATTACAACTATGCCAGGCACCAGACTGAGGATTCAGGAAGTTCATATAGCAACACCCCTGGACTAACGACCCAGGTGGGTGCCAAACTGAGGAAAGACAATCCCAGAGTCATATCACTAGTGACCACAAGAGGGAGCCAAAAAAGTCTAATTCACAACACTGGGGGCCCATCATACTGTGTATACGGGAGCTGCAGGCCAATCATACTATGTATAAGGGAGCTGCGGGTCCATCATACTGTGTATACGGGAGCTGCGGGTCCATCATACTGTGTATAAGGGATCTGCGGGCCCATCATACTGTGTATAACCCCTTACTGACCTCAGACGGGATAGTACGTCCGAGGTCAGCTCCCCTGCTTTGATGCAAGGCTCCGCGGTGAGCCCGCATCAAAGCCGGGACATGTCAGCTGTTTTGAACAGCTGACATGTGCCCGCAATAGCGGCGGGTGAAATCGCGATTCACCCGCCGCTATTAACTAGTTAAATGCCGCTGTCAAACGCAGACAGCGGCATTTAACTACCGCATCCGGCCGGGCGGCCGGAAATGAGCGCATCGCCGACCCCCGTCACATGATCGGAGGTCGGCGATGATTGTACATTGTAACCATAGAGGTCCTTGAGACCTCTATGTTTACTGTTCACCGGTAGCTGTGAGCGCCACCCTGTGGTCGGCGCTCACAGCACACCTGATTTTCTACTACATAGCAGCGAACAGCAGATCGCTGCTATGTAGCAGAGGTGATCGCGCTGTGCCTGCTTCTAGCCTCCCATGGAGGCTATTGAAGCATGGCAAAAGTAAAAAAAAAAAAGTTAAAAAAATGTGAAAAAAATAAAAAAAATATAAAAGTTTAAATCACCCCCCTTTCGCCCCAATCAAAATAAATCAATAAAAAAAAAATCAAACCTACACATATTTGGTATCGCCACGTTCAGAATCGCCCGATCTATCAATAAAAAAAAAAGCATTAACCGGATCGCTAAACGGCGTAACGAGAAAAAAAATCGAAACGTCAGAATTACTTTTTTTGGTCGCCGCGACATTGCATTAAAATGCAATAACGGGCGATCAAAAGAACATATCTGCACTGAATTGGAATCATTAAAAACGCCAGCTCAGCATGCAAAAAATAAGCCCTCAACCGACCCCAGATCATGAAAAATGGAGACGCTACGAGTATCGGAAAATGGTGCAATTTTTTTTTTTTTTTTTTTTTTTTTTTAGCAAAGTTTGGAATTTTTTTTCACCACTTAGGTAAAAAATAACCTAGTCATGTTAAGTGTCTATGAACTCGTAGTGACCTGGAGAATCATAATGGCAGGCTAGTTTTAGCATTTAGTGAACCTAGCAAAAAAGCCAAGCAAAAAACAAGCGTGGGATTGCACTTTTTTTGCAATTTCACCGCACTTGGAATTTTTTTCCCGTTTTCTAGTACATGACATGGTAAAACCAATGATGTCGTTCAAAAGTACAACTTGTCCCGCAAAAAATAAGCCCTCACATGGCCAAATTGACGGAAAAATAAAAAGTTATGGCTCTGGGAAGGAGGGAAGTGAAAAACGAACACGGAAAAACAAAAAATCCCAAGGTCATGAAGGGGATAAGGGAGCTGCGGCCCATCATACTGTGTATAAGGGATCTGCGGGCCCATCATACTGTGTATAAGGGAGCTGCGAGCCCATCATACTGTGTATAAGGGATCTGCGGGCCCATCATACTGTGTATACAGGAGCTGCGGGCCCATCATACTGTGTATATGGGAGCTGCAGGCCCATCATACTGTGTATAAGGAAGCTGTGGGCCCATCATACTGTGTATAAGGGAGCTGTGGGCCCATCATACTGTGTATAAGGGAGCTGCGGGCCAATCATACTGTGTAAAAGGGAGCTGGGGGTCCCATCATACTGTGTATACGGGAGCTGCGGGCCCATCATACTGTGTATACGGGAGCTGCAGGCCCATCATACTGTGTATATGGGAGCTGCGGGCCCATCATACTGTGTATACGGGAGCTGCAGGCCAATAGTACTATGTATAAGGGAGCTGCGGGTCCATCATACTGTGTATAAGGGAGCTGCGGATCCATCATACTGTGTATATGGGAGCTGCGGGCCCATCATACTGTGTATACGGGAGCTGCGGGCCAATCATACTACAGTTATATGAAAAAGTTTGGGTACCCCTATTAATCTTAAGCTTAATGTTTCATAAAAATTGTTTTTTTTTGCAACTGCTATTTCAGTTTCATATATCTAATAACTGTTGGACACAGTAATGTTTCTGCCTTGAAATGAGGTTTATTGTACTAACAGAAAATGTGCAATCTGCATTCAAACAAAATTTGACAGGTGCATAAGTATGGGCACCCTTATCATTTTCTTGTTTTAAATACTCCTACCTACTTTTTACTGACTTACTAAAGCAGTTTTTTTGGTTTTGTAACCTCATTGAGCTTTGAACTTCATAGCCAGGTGTATGCAATCATGAGAAAAGCTACTTAAAGTGGCCACTTGCAAGTTGTTCTCCTGTTTGAATCTCCTCTGAAGAGTGGCATCATGGGCTCCTCAAAACAACTGTCAAATGATCTGAAAACAAAGATTATTCAACATAGTTGTTCAGGGGAAGGATACAAAAAGCTGTCTCAGAGATTTAACCTGTCAATTTCCACTGTGAGGAACATAGTAAGGAAATGGAAGAACACAGGTACAGTTCTTGTTAAGGCCTGAAGTGGCAGGCCAAGAAAAACATCAGAAAGGCAGAGAAGAAGAATGGTGAGATCAGTCAAGGACAATCCTCAGACCACCTCCAGAGAGCTGCAGCATCAACTTGCTGCAGATGGTGTCACTGTGCATCGGTCAACTATACAACACACTTTGCACAAGGAGAAGCTGTATGGGAGAGTGATGCGCAAGAAGCTGTTTCTGCAAGCACACCACAAACAGAGTCAGCTGAGGTATGCAAAAGCACATTTGGAGAAGCCAATTTCTTTTTGGAAGAAGGTCCTGTGGACTGATGAAACCAAGATTGAGTTGTTTGGTCATACAAGAAGGCGTTATGCATGGCGGCAAAAAAACACAGCATTCCAAGAAAAACACTTGCTACCCACAGTAAAATTTGGTGGAGGTTCCATCATGCTTTGGGGCTGTGTGGCCAATGCCGGCACCGGGCATCTTGTTAAAGTTGAGGGACGCATGGATTCCTCTCAGTATCAGCAGATTCTTGACAATAATGTTCATGAATCAGTGACAAAGTTGAAGTTACGCAGGGGATGGATCTTTCAGCAAGACAATGATCCAAAACACCGCTCCAAATCTACTCAGGCATTCATGCAGAGGAACAATTACACTGTTCTGGAATGGCCATCCCAGTCCCCAGACCTAAATATCATTGAACATCTGTGAGATCAGTTGAAGAGGGCTGTCCATGCTCGGCAACCATCAAACTTAACTGAACTGGAATTGTTTTGTAAAGAGGAATGGTCAAAAATACCTTCATCCAGGATCCAGGAACTCATTAAAAGCTACAGGAAGCGACTAGAGGCTGTTATTTTTGCAAAAGGAGGATCTACTAAATATTAATGTCACTTTTCTGGTGAGGTGCCCATACTTATGCACCTGTCAAATTTTGTTTGAATGCAGATTGCACATTTTCTGTTAGTACAATAAACCTCATTTCAAGGCAGAAACATTACTGTGTCCAACAGTTATTAGATATATGAAACTGAAATAGCTGTTGCAAAAAAAACAATTTTTATAAAACATTAAGCTTAAGATTAATAGGGGTGCCCAAACTTTTTCATATAACTGTATGTATAAGGAAGTTTTGAGTCCATCATACTGTTTGTACGGGAGCTGCAGGCCCATCAGACAGTGTATAAGGGAGCTGCGGGCCCATCACACTGTGTATAAGGGAGCTGCGGGCCCATCACACTGTGTATAAGGGAGCTGCGGGCCAATCATACTGTGTATATGGGAGCTGCGGGTCCATCATACTGTGTATAAGGAAGCTA
Source organism: Ranitomeya variabilis (assembly GCF_051348905.1). Taxonomy (NCBI): domain Eukaryota; kingdom Metazoa; phylum Chordata; class Amphibia; order Anura; family Dendrobatidae; genus Ranitomeya; species Ranitomeya variabilis. The sequence continues at coordinate 656,313,469 of NC_135232.1, read as the reverse complement.
CGGGCCCATCATACTGTGATAAGGGAGCTGCAGGCCCATCATACTGTGTATAAGGGAGCTGGGGGTCCCATCATACTGTGTATACGGGAGCTGCGGGCCCATCATACTGTGTATACGGGAGCTGCAGGCCCATCATACTGTGTAAAAGGGAGCTGGGGGTCCCATCATACTGTGTATACGGGAGCTGCGGGCCCATCATACTGTGTATACGGGAGCTGCAGGCCCATCATACTGTGTATATGGGAACTGCGGGCCCATCATACTGTGTATACGGGAGCTGCAGGCCAATCATACTATGTATAAGGGAGCTGCGGGTCCATCATACTGTGTATAAGGGAGCTGCGGATCCATCATACTGTGTATATGGGAGCTGCGGGCCCATCATACTGTGTATACGGGAGCTGCGGGCCAATCATACTATGTATAAGGAAGTTGTGAGTCCATCATACTGTTTGTACGGGAGCTGCAGGCCCATCAGACAGTGTATAAGGGAGCTGCGGGCCCATCACACTGTGTATAAGGGAGCTGCGGGCCAATCATACTGTGTATATGGGAGCTGCGGGTCCATCATACTGTGATAAGGGAGCTGTGGGCCCATCATACTGTGATAAGGGAGCTGTGGGCCCATCATACTGTGATAAGGGAGCTGTGCACACATCATACTGTGTATAAGAGAGCTGCGGGCCCATCATACTGTGTATAATGAAGCTGCGGGCTCATCATACTGTGATAAGGGAGCTGCGGGCCCATCATACTGTGTGTAAGGGAGCTGCGAGTCCATCATACAGTGTATAAGGAAGCTGTGCACACATCATACTGTGTATAAGGAAGCTGCGGGCTCATCATACTGTGATAAGGGAGCTGCGGGCCCATCATACTGTGTATAAGGGAGCTGCGGGCCCATCATACTGTGTATAAGGGAGCTGCGAGCCCATGATACTGTGTATAAGGGAAGCTGCGGGCCCATCATACTGTGTATAAGGGAAGCTGCGGGCCCATCATACTGTGTATAAGGAAGCTGTGGGCCCATCATACTGTGTATAAAGGGCTGTGGGCTCATCATACTGTGTATAAGGAAGCTGTGGGCCCATCATACTGTGTATAGGGGAACTGTGAGGGACAGCATACTGTTTGACGGGAGCTGTCGGCCCATCATACTGTGTATAGGAAACTGTGAAGGCATATTGTGCATATGGGAGCTGTTGGCCCATTACACTGTATATAGGGGAGCTCTGGGGGGCATTATACTTTGTATAGTGGAGTTCTGTCAGCATTATACTGTGTATAGGGGAGCATTGGGCTCATATTATCTATAGGGGAGCAGTGGGAACATCATTTTTTGTAAATAGGGGAGCAGTGGGAACATCATACGGTGTATTGGGAGTTATAGAATCACCATACTGTGTATAGGGGAGCTGTGGGGGCCTTAGACTGTGTATAGGGAAGCTTTAAGCTCATCATACTGTGTATAATGGAGCAGTACATGGGGGAACTTAGGGGACATTATTAAATGTTAAGTGGGCACTTAAGCATTATTGTTATAGGGGCACTCAGAGTATTGTGACCATCAAAGTTGCATATGGTCACAATATGGCGGTAAAGTCAATGTTCGTTTTTGTATATAGATTTATTTTCAATAACAGTAGGGTCATATTCTGAGGTTCCCCTATATTCACAACTAGAGTGCGCAACCGTAGCTGTAATCAGGGTTAGCTGGTTAGGGGCCCACTCAGATGTTTCGCCCCCCCCTAAGTTGAAACCCTAGCTACGCCTCTGTCAACGCTAAATGTGCTTTAGGCACACTGGGACTCAGCAGGGAGGGGGGCATTTGGATATGGGAGTGCAAAATTTGCTGAATTTCTTTTGGGGGGACAGCACTTTTCCAAAGCCTTTGTACTACCAGTATCGAGGAATCCCCCTATATTTCCATTAAAAGATGATGGAGCGGAGCTGGGACTTTCTTTTTTTGGATAAAGTTGAAGTTTTTGTTAGGAAAATTTTACATAACACTTGGGATCACATTTATCTGGCACTCTACACTGACCATTTACATCGGGGTTTACATCTAAATTCTGAGTGACATGATTTAGATGAAACCCTCAAGGGATTCATTCACTATAATGTGGCAGCAGAGTTACTGTGGACTCTGTATGGCCTCTGTTCAGCGATGTCCTTTTATTCAGAGGTGCACTAAAATATGGAGGACGGTGTTTTTATGCACACCTGAAGAAATGGACACCACCAGATCATAGGCGGCCAGACGCCATCCTCAGTGCCTCCATCTGTCTCTTTATAGGGAATCTACCACCAGAGGTTCCATCTGAATCACGTATTTCAGAGATTTACATGGAAACCCCAATGCAAGTGCTCAGTGTAGAGCGCAGGATAAATGTAAGCCGAGCTTACTGCGATCTTTGGGAGGCAGAATCAACAAATCAACAGCATATAAAGAATTAGTTCTATTTATTTTTTGCGCCGTTCCTCGTGCGGTATTAGTGATTAGATTACTTTATTTTTCTGATCGGTGCGATTACAACAAAACCAGATTTATATTTTTTATATTTGGCTGCTGTCACACACTAAAAGATGCTTTTTATTGCAAAAGCAAGTTTTTGCATTGCCATATTTTGATAGCTATAATTTTTCCATATTTTAGCCCACATGACAGTGTGGAAAACGCTCGATGTTGTGGATGCCAAACCTGAACAGTAACACTGACTTCCTGGAGAAACCCATTGCTGAACAGGTACAGACCCAGAAACTTTAGTGTTTGGGTTCGCCCATGTGAGGGCTTGTTTTTTGCAGGACAAGTTGGTACCTATAAAAACATCAATTTCAGAGCACATGACATTTTTTGATCACTTTCTATTCCTATTTATGGGAGGCAGAATGAACAAAAACCAGCAATTCAGGAATTGTTGAATTGTTTTTTAGGGTATTTTTTTTTGCTGTTCTCTGTTTGGTAAATTTATAAGGCAGCTTTATTCTTCATGTCAGTACAATTACAGCTATACCACATTTATATCTTTTTTTATGTTTTAGCACTTTTATTATTTTATACAATAAAAACTATCTTATAGAAAAAAGAATTATGTTTGCATAACTTTATTCTGAGAGCTATAACTTTTTTTTATTTTTCGTCTGACTGAGCTGTATGGTGGCTCGTTTTATTTGCAGAACAAGATGTCATTTTCAGAAATACCATTTTGTATTTACATTTGTCTTTTTTATTTCATTTTGTTCAACTTTTTGTTCTCTGTAGGATGATGAAGCATCTTTTTTGCTTAATTTTTTACTTATTTTTTTAAATACATAACGGTGTTCACTGAAGGGGTAAACTAGTGGGACAGTTTTATAGGTCTGGTCATTCCAGACATGGCACTACCAAATATGTGTCCTTTTTTGTTACATAAATAAATGTATTTATTGTATTAATATTTTTTATTTTGTTTGTTCTTCATTTTAAGATGTTTATTTTATATTTTTTCAATTTTTACTAACTTTTTTAAACTTTTTTACATTGTCTCAAGATGGGACATCAACTTTACACTGACAGATTGCTGATCTAATACTCTGCAATGCTTCTGCACTTCAGACCATTAGATCAATGTCTGACATGCAGAGAGGAGATATGTAAGCTCGTGCTTTGGGCATGAGCTGACGGGCCACTGTCCCTTGGTGACCCTGGTGCCATCTTTCTGCCCGAGGTCACCATGTAGACCATCTGCATAGCACGATCACATCACTTTGTGTTGATGGGAACACAGAGAGAGTTCCCTCCCTCTGCGATGCTTCGCAATGTCACTTTCACTATTGACAGCGATATCACAGGGGTTAAACGCCTGAGATTGGTGCTAGCACTAATCTTGGGTGTGGCTGCAGTGTGTCAGCTTTCAAATAGAGCTGACACCCACATTTGATCACGGCGGGGCTCAGCGTGAGCCCGTGCGATTGTGTCGCCGTATATATACGGTGGTTTATGGAAACGCAGCTCCCATGGCTCTGCATATGGCTCATGTCAGAAAGGGGATAAGTAAGAAAAAAATGTCAAAGGGGTGGATAACCCCTTTAAAAACAATAAACAAATGTTTTTTATTTGTTGAACGGGATGACAATACCACACTATTCCTTGGGTTATATCTGATAAAATATGTTTGTAATGAGTTTACAGTTATTGTTCCATTTTAACATAACTTTAAAACATATACTGTACTTTAGCATGATATTCATGTATTATATAAGAGAACAATGCCAAAAAGATATCGTCAATGTGTCATGTTGACACAGATACTGGCTGGGTAACAGTTTCAGGCAGGTTTATTTATATTTCTGTTGTGAACACACAGAGCTGATCCCTTGGAAAAAATTAGCACAATTTACCTAATGTGTCACTCAGCCTTTTCCATTAGATTGTGTGTTCTTATGGGCAGGGACCTCTCTTCTTTTGTCTATTTAAGTGTTCATCATTTGTTTGATTGTCATTTAATTGTTTACTTACTCAGTTTTAAAGCTGTGCAGAATATGTTGGCGATTATATGAAAAAATATTTTTATTAGCTCAGCAAAAGTGGCACTGATCAAATTGAAAGGGATTATACACTGATAGAAATTTAATTTAGATCAAGTTTGGTTCTGTTAATTCCTTTTTTCCTTTTTTTAAGCAGAGATAGTGCAGTTACTATTTTCCTTGGGTTACCTACTCAGTACAGATCATGTTATTCCCCTCCCATACACAAACTACTATGCCATGCAACTGAATTGTTTTCTTTTTTTTCTGTGTCTGATGATAAAATCAGGATCTGCTATTTAAACCAGACAGTTCTCTCACTCATTGAGTATCAATTACTTAACTTTTTTTTTTTTCTTACCTCTGACCTTATTTATACTTTTATTGATTGTCTGTCTTTAACCCTTCTCTTTCCTGAATTTTAAACATACTGTAGCTTAGCCTTTTGGATTGTGCTTCTTCCATGCACTTCTTGGTTTTGATTTCTACAGTAGCTTGAACTCTGCCTCTTGTAACATACTTGCTCCAGTAACATCTAGCTCTGTTGCCAAGTATCTCCAGTGCTTGCATCACTTGATGGTTCAAGCACCTTCTCAGTAAATTCTAATAACACCTATCTTAGTGTACAGGTGTTGTTGGGTGTTGTCTTTGCTGACCTGCCTAGTTTTATGGAAAATAGGACAACTCCACACCCTATTTCACTCCCAGCAGTCTGCTGGCATTTGCCTTTTTTTGTTTAGCATTTTACTCCTGGTGTGCTTTGTTTGCTGTGGTATCCTGATCTTAACTCGATTTGTGACCCAGACTTTGTCTTCCTATGTGATTCCCATTACCTTTTCCCTAAATGTGCTCACTAACACAAAGTTAGGGTACCGTCACACAGTGGCATTTTCATCGCTACGACGGCACGATTTGTAACGTAGCAGCGTCGTATAATTATCGCTCCAGCGTCGTAGACTGCGGTCACACGTTGCAATACACAGCGCTGGAGCGATAATTTCATGACGTATTTGCGATGTAGAAGCCGTTGGTTACTGTGCGCACATCGTATACAACCTGTGTCACGCGATGCAATCATGCCGCCACAGCGGGACACTAGACGACGAAAGAAAGTTTCAAACGATCTGCTACGACGTACGATTCTCAGCGGGGATCCGGATCGCAGTAGCGTGTCAGACACAACGATATCGTAAATGCATCGCTGGAACGTCACAAATCGTGCCGTCGTAGCAATGAAAATGCCACTGTGTGACGGTACCCTTAGACATATTTGTGAACAATGTTTGAGATAACAAGGCCTTTTGTGTACATAGAAAAAGTCTTAGATATTTGAGTTCAGCTCACAAAAAATTGGAGCAAAAACAAAAATGTTGCGGTTATATTTTTGTTCAGTGTAGATCAGCTACCATGTAAACAGCAGATCGGGGAAGGTGCCGGGGTGTTGGACCCAAACTGATGTGATATCAATGACATATGTTTCACTACCTAAGTTGTATCTTCGGGGGTTTAGGACATACTGTGGGAAGGATGCTGAAATCTTCATGCCTGCTCCTGGATTTGAACCAGTGACCTTTCACTTGGGAATCAATCTAATAACACACTGAGCTATTAGGGAATGGGAGAACAGGTTGTAATTTGTAGTATATAGGATAATACAAATATTTTTACACCACCAGGAGCAAAACAGTAACCATGCAGTGACATGACAAGAATTTGCAAAACTAATCATATGCTTAATAGTTGCAAAATTAAATTTATGTATGATATAGCCAAAATAATTGTCAAGAAAATGATGGTAGTCTCACTTTCGGTGCTGTAGTGGATGGTGAGATATGAAGCCTGCAAGTCAAAAGTTCAAAACATGGTTACCATGCATCTCTGCTTCAGGAAAATGGCCGCCGCGATCTCCATCTGCGCACGCGCGGCATCCCGCGGCCATTTTCCTGAAGCCGCGGCCAGCAGAGCGCCGCTTCTGCGCACGCGTGGCCAAAGGAAGATGGCCGCCCCCACCGATCACCAATGAAATAGTCCACATCGCGCTCTTTTAACTCCCCTGTGCAGTGGATTCGGGACCTTGGGCATGCGCAAACCACTACGCCACCAACGGAAAACTAAGCAAGATCTGGGGGAAGACACCACGCCCTTTTGACCAGACCAGCCTGATTGACAGGCGAAAACGGCTACTTTGGTAACGTATTTCGGCAGCATAGGTGGGGAATCGGGGTCCACAAAATACACTGTTGTAATGCACAGCTCAGGCCCTATTTAACAGTATTTTTATCTCATACTGAAAAAACGGGGTGACAGGTGCCCTTTAAGGTGACCTAGGCAGTAAAGTACATTGCCTTCCCTTGATTCTTTTTATTTATTTATTTCTTTGCTATATATTTGATTACATTTTTTGTTCTAATTGCATCCACTCCTTCTATTATATTTTCCTCCTATGATTCATAAATCGCGTCTATCCATTTTACAATTAGGTTGCGTTCCCACAATGAGATTTTGGGAAAGTGTTAAGTTTTTGATGTTGCAGATTCTCAGCACCATTTCTGCACCCATTAAGTGAAATAGGTTACATGCATTTTTTTAAAAAATATGCGTGTAATAAAATCACCAAAAACTCGTCGGTGGAACGTAGCCTTATAAAGGAAGGGAAATAATGTTAATGATTTAAACTTAATTATTACCTTTTCCAAGTTAGTTACGTAAATTTCTTATTTAAAAAAAAACTTTTATATATGTTTTATTTGTATCTTTCTATGATTCAGTTATTGATTTTTGGAAACTCTTTCTTTTTTTTCACCATATATGAGCACTAGATTTTAAAGAATCTGCCTCGTTTTCCAGGACAAATGCTGTCAATCTAACATAAGCTGCTCCTTTCCCAGGTATCGCCAGCTTATTTTTTATTCTCTCTGAATAGGAAATGGCTTAAAGGGCACCTGGTTTCTACCGGTCCCAGGGGCAGCTGTCTGGCCAGTGAATGCCTGATTATTTCTTAACATGCTTTTGGCAGAATCTGTTTTCTTCATTTGCCTTTTCAGCTACATTTTCATTGACAGACTCTGGATATCCAGTTATAGAAATGTTGTCCATCCAAATTGTGAACGGGAACAATTGAGTATTTTCTGTGGCACATGACTGTGGGAAAGTCTTCTTTAGCTATTCAGGCAATTTTCGTAGCGTTGCTCTGAAGAGCAGACATTGAGGAGAGCAAAAAGTACAATTAAGGAACAGCTATTTTGCCATTGAGAGTGTTAGTGTAGTCGGCTTTTTTATGTCTTTTTCTCAAACTTGGAGAATTAAAAAAAGAAGAAAGAAACCTCGCAGCCTTAGAGTTCTATGGAGAAAAAAATAATTATTAAAAAAAATCTCATTAAATACACATTTTTATTTCATGGGTTGGGTTTCTTTTACAACATCAGAGAATTAAAAAAAAAATGATAACACTCTAAGCCCTGCATATTTTATGGCATAATTTCTGCAAAGGGGATTTGACCTAAAAGTTGTTGAGCACGAATGGGATAATTATATCTGCATTTTGTGTGTCATGTTTGTGTCAGGCTCTCATAATAAGATGCTTAAATAAGCGGAGTTCTCTTTTCTTGAGATGGATGTAAAGAACAAATTCTAATCTTCTAATCAGTTGTATGGGGAATAAAGCGCCGTCAAAAATATACTTCTTTTAGAGAAGAAAATGGGCTTTGTTCCAACTTCACGGTCTTTATCTTGCCGGATTTGCCTAATATTGTTTTGACATGGTTACTGTTACTTAGCTTGGAAATTACGTTTTCAAGTCATATGAAGTGACAAAATGCTTTTTCTGTGATTAAATAATTAAATCAAGACTTTTATCAATGTTAGAGATATATAGATAACGATAAATATTTATTTGACAGAATACTTAATTTTTTTTATTTTTTAGAGGCACTGTGTGTAACTATTAGGGGGAATTTACATATCTGATTTGTTTTGCTTACAAGAAAAATTGATTGATTTCAATTAGTGTTTTAATACAATTTTCATTTGTTTTTTGTTGGGGTTTTTTGGTCTTTTTCTCCATATTCACTATCAGTATGGTATCGTTTTTTATTTTTTAATTTCCCAAAAAGTAATTTCCATGCTTCTTTTACTTATAGGGATGATAGAAGGAACAGCAGCAGAAGGATTTCACCCACCGCTATTGCGGACACATGTCAGCTGTTCAAAACAGCTGACATGTCCCGGCTTTGATGCGGGCTCACCGTGGAGCCCTGCATCAAAGCAGGGGAGCTGACCTCGGACGTACTATCCCGTCCGAGGTCAGTAAGGGGTTAAATGGACAGCTTGTATGATAATTAGAGATGATCAAATAAATTATGATGAAATTAAATTCTACTTGAATCTTACAAAATTCTCTTTTGCCAAAATGCATATGCTGTCCATCAGTTTTCTGAACTGTAAAATGCCATCAAAATTTGAAAAAAGCCACTTATACTCACCTCACTTATACTCACCTCCCTGCTTCAACCGGTTGGTGTTTGCTGCATCTTCAGACGGCCTCTGCTGTTTCTAAATTCCCTGGCACTTTAATGCTGGGCTGGAACTTCAATGAAGGGCCCAGGAGGATTTTTGCTCAATTGTATGAGAGGTCATGGAGTACGCAGGGACCTTGCCCACACATGCACAGAACACTCCCAGGCCCAATCAAAGCTGGAAGTCCTGGCCCAGTATGAGATTTTAGCTCAAGCAGAGGCAATCTGAATATGCGGCGAGGACTGGACAGGTGACATCAAGGAGCAACAGCACTGTAAACGTTTTCAGTAATGCGAGTATATGGATTTTTTTTTATTTTTTACATATCACATTTATTATGCTCTGGGGTCTGGATAGACCCGAGTGCATGATACTGGACATTAAATTCACGGAGTTTAATTGCTCCACAAATTGAATTTCCCAGGAAAAAAATGGCTAATTCGGATTGTGGCTGATCAGCTCATATCTAATAATAATGAATTAGGTGTAAATCAATTCTCTAATACGAATGTTTATACTTTTATACTTTGAGTGGACTGCAAAGTATGTCCTACGGGAAATGATTAAAGAATCTGGGAATGATTAGCTTGCAAAAAAGAAGGCAGAGAGAAGACAATAGCTGTCTACAAATATCTGAAGAGATGTTACAGTGTAGAGGGATCATCCTTATTCTCATTTGCATGTGGAAACACGAGAAGCAATGGAATGAAACTGAGGGGGAGAAGATACAGATTGGATATTAGAAAAAACGTTTTGACAGTGAGGGTGATCAATGAGTGGAACAGGCTGCCACAAGAGGTGGCGAGTAGTGTTGAGCGATACCGTCCGATACTTGAAAGTATCGGTATCGGAAAGTATCGGCCGATACCGGCAAAGTATTGGATCCAATCCGATACCGATACCCGATACCAATACAAGTCAATGGGACTCAGGTATCGGACGGTATTCCTGATGGTTCCCAGGGTCTGAAGGAGAGGAAACTCTCCTTCAGGCCCTGGGAACCATATTAATGTGTAAAAGAAAGAATTAAAATAAAAAATATCGCTATACTCACCTGTCCGACGCAGCCGGGACCTCAGCGAGGGAACCGGCAGCGTTGTTTGTTTAAAATTCGCGCTTTTACTTGGTTACGTGAGGTCCCGGCTTGTGATTGGTCAGGGCGGCCATGTTGCCGGGACGTGGACCAATCACAGCAAGCCGTGACGAAATTACGTCACGGCTTGCTGTGATTGGTCCGCGTCCCGGCAACATGGCCGCCATTAACCAATCACAAGCCGTGACGTCACGGGAGGCTGGACATGCGCGTATTTTGAAAAGCGCGCGTGTCCAGCCTCCAGTGACGTCCCGGCTTGTGATTGGTTAATGGCGGCCATGTTGCCGGGACGTCACTGGAGGCTGGACACGCGCGCTTTTCAAAATACGCGCATGTCCAGCCTCCCGTGACGTCACGGCTTGTGATTGGTTAATGTCGGCCATGTTGCCGGGACGCGGACCAATCACAGCAAGCCGTGACGTAATTTCGTCACGGCTTGCTGTGATTGGTCCGCGTCCCGGCAACATGGCCGCCCTGACCAATCACAAGCCGTGACGTCACGGGAGGCTGGACACGCGCGCTTTTCAAAATACGCGCATGTCCAGCCTCCCGTGACGTCCCGGCTTGTGATTGGTTAATGGCGGCCATGTTGCCGGGACGTCACTGGAGGCTGGACACGCGCGCTTTTCAAAATACGCGCATGTCCAGCCTCCCGTGACGTCACGGCTTGTGATTGGTTAATGGCGGCCATGTTGCCGGGACGCGGACCAATCACAGCAAGCCGTGACGTAATTTCGTCACGGCTTGCTGTGATTGGTCCGCGTCCCGGCAACATGGCCGCCCTGACCAATCACAAGCCGGGACTTCACGTAACCAAGTAAAAGCGCGAAATTTAAACAAACAACGCTGCCGGTTCCCTCGCTGAGGTCCCGGCTGCGTCGGACAGGTGAGTATAGCGATATTTTTTATTTTAATTCTCTTTTTTACACATTATTACATTAATGTTGTTGCGATACCCGATACCCGATACCACAAAAGTATCGGATCTCGGTATCGGAAATTCCGATACAGCAAGTATCGGCCGATACCCGATACTTGCAGTATCGGAATGCTCAACACTAGTGGCGAGTTCTTCTTCAATGGAAGTTTTCAGAGGCTGGAAAAACATCTGTCTGAGATGGTTTAGTGAATCCTGCATTGAGCAGGGGGTTGGACCAGATGACCCTGGAGGTCCCTTCCAACTCTAACATTCTATGCTTCTATGATATATAAGGTCAAATTCACACATCTGTTCAGGTCATGAGTCAAGCCAGATTTTGCAATTTGAGCACGACCCATGTTTCACGGATGTGTGAAGTCAGCCTAAGGGCCCCTTTCCACTTGCGAGGAAAACGGACGAGTGCAATCCGATAAAAAATCGGATTGCACTCGGACCAATGTTATTCAATAGGTGTCTTTTCATTTGCAATTTTTTTCTCAGCTGAAATTGGACTAAGAAAAATCTGGATCGGCTGAGAAAAAAATCGCAGCATGCTGCGTATTGCTGCGATTCTTGGACGAAACTCGCCAATGCAAGTCAATGGGTGCGAGAAAAAAATCGCACAGCACTCGCACCATGCGAGTTCTGTCTGATTTTTACACACCGGTGTCCTTTGAAAAGCCGGTATTTCAGCGCGGTGTACAGTAAAATCACACTGACAGGTTAGAATAGAGTAGATATATACACATAGAATAGGTATATATACATATATATATATGTCAGTGAGACACCTATATGTTATGATTGAACTGGTGGTTAGGAGCACTAGAAATGACCAGATGAGCAAACTAGTAATACAGGACGAGCTCTGGGAAGTGGGAGCTCTGCTGACTGCAAGCCCTAATCCTATCACAACAACTAGAAATAGCCGTGGAGCGTTCCTGACTCTGCCTAGACGCCTCTTCACAGCCTAAGAGCTAACTTCCCCTAAAGATAGAAAATACAGCCTACCTTGCCTCAGAGATATCCCCCAAAGAAATAGGCAGCCCCCACATATATTGACTGTGAGTTAAGATGGAAGTCACAAACACAGAAATGAAACAGGTTTCAGCATAGGAGGCCAGGCTTAACTAAACACACTGAGGATAGAAAAGGTATCTTTGCGGTCAGCATAAAACACTAACAAAAAAACACGCAGAGTGTGCAAAAGAAACCACCGCACCGACTCACGGCGCGGTGGTGCCACTCTGCATCCCAGAACTTCCAGCTAACAGAACAAAATCATGATAGCAAGCTGGACAAAAAACAATGATAACAAATAAGCTAGCAGAAACTTAGCTTTTGCTGAAGTAGACAGGTCATCTGAAAGATCCAAGAGAACTGAACCAGTACTAGGACATTGACAGCTGGCATCAAGTAACGATCTGAGTGGAGTTAAATAGAGCAGCCAGCCAAGGCCTCAACGAGATCAGCTGGAGAATGAATCTCAGAACCAGCAGCTCCACTCACAGCCACCAGAGGGAGTCCATGAATAGAACTCGCCGAAGTACCATTCATAACCACAGGAGGGAGCTCGAGAACAGAATTCACAACAGTACCCCCCCCTTGAGGAGGGGTCACCGAACCCTCACCAGAGCCTCCAGGCTGATCCGGACGAGCCAAATGAAAGGCACGAACAAGATCGGCAGCATGAACATCAGAGGCAACCACCCAGGAATTATCCTCCTGACCATAACCTTTCCACTTGACCAGGTACTGAAGTTTCTGTCTCGAAATACGTGAATCCAAAATCTTCTCCACCACATACTCCAACTCCCCCTCAACCAACACCGGGGCAGGAGGATCAACGGTGGGAACCATAGGAGCCACATATCTCCGTAATAACGAACTATGGAACACATTATGGATGGCAAAAGAAGCTGGAAGGTCCAAACGAAATGACACAGGATTAAGAACTTCAGAAATCTTATAAGGACCAATGAAACGAGGCTTAAACTTAGGAGACGAAACCTTCATAGGAACAAAACGAGACGACAACCAAACCAAATCCCCAACACGAAGTCGGGGACCAACACAGCGATGGCGGTTAGCAAAACGTTGAGCCTTCTCCTGGGACAATGTCAAATTGTCCACTACGTGAGTCCAAATACGCTGCAACCTGTCCACCACAGAATCCACACCAGGACAGTCCGAAGGCTCAACCTGCCCTGAAGAAAAACGAGGGTGGAAACCAGAATTACAGAAAAAAGGCGAAACCAAAGTGGCCGAGCTGGCCCGATTATTAAGGGCGAACTCAGCCAAAGGCAAGAAGGACACCCAATCATCCTGATCAGCAGAAACAAAGCATCTCAGATATGTTTCCAAAGTCTGATTGGTTCGTTCGGTTTGGCCATTTGTCTGAGGATGGAAAGCTGAAGAAAAAGACAAATCAATGCCCATCTTAGCACAAAAGGACCGCCAAAATCTTGAAACAAACTGGGAACCTCTGTCCGACACGATGTTCTCCGGAATACCATGTAAACGAACCACATGCTGGAAAAACAATGGAACCAAATCAGAGGAGGAAGGCAATTTAGGCAAAGGTACCAAATGGACCATCTTAGAGAAGCGATCACAAACCACCCAGATAACTGACATCCTCTGAGAGACAGGGAGATCCGAAATAAAATCCATGGAAATATGCGTCCAGGGCCTTTTCGGGACCGGCAAGGGCAAAAGCAACCCACTGGCACGAGAACAGCAGGGCTTAGCCCGAGCACAAGTCCCACAGGACTGCACAAAAGAACGCACATCTCGTAACAAGGAAGGCCACCAAAAGGATCTAGCCACCAAATCTCTGGTACCAAAGATTCCAGGATGACCAGCCAACACTGAACAATGAACCTCAGAGATAACTCTACTAGTCCATCTATCAGGGACAAACAGCTTCTCCGCTGGACAACGGTCAGGTCTATCAGCCTGAAACTCCTGCAGCACCCGCCGCAAATCAGGGGAGATGGCAGACAAAATTACCCCCTCTTTGAGAATACCAGCCGGCTCAGGAACTCCCGGAGAATCAGGCACAAAACTCCTTGAAAGGGCATCAGCCTTCACATTCTTAGAACTCGGAAGGTACGAAACCACAAAATTGAAGCGGGAGAAAAACAGCGACCATCGAGCCTGTCTAGGATTCAACCGCTTGGCAGACTCGAGATAAGTCAGATTCTTGTGATCCGTCAAGACCACCACGCGATGCTTGGCTCCTTCAAGCCAATGTCGCCACTCCTCAAATGCCCACTTCATAGCCAACAACTCTCGATTGCCCACATCATAATTGCGCTCAGCAGGCGAAATCTTTCTAGAAAAGAAAGAACATGGTTTCATCACAGAGCCATTAGAACCTCTTTGAGACAAAACAGCCCCTGCTCCAATCTCAGAAGCATCCACCTCGACCCGAAACGGGAGCGAAACATCTGGCTGACACAACACAGGGGCAGAAGAAAAATGACGCTTCAGCTCCTGAAAAGCCTCAACGGCCGCAGAGGACCAATTGACCACATCAGCACCTTTCTTGGTCAAATCAGTCAATGGTTTAACAACACTAGAAAAATTAGCGATGAAGCGACGGTAAAAATTAGCAAAGCCCAGGAATTTCTGAAGGCTCTTCACAGAAGTAGGCTGAGTCCAATCATAAATGGCTTGAACTTTAACAGGGTCCATCTCGATAGTAGAAGGGGAAAAAATGAAGCCCAAAAATGAAACCTTCTGAACTCCAAAGAGACATTTAGACCCCTTCACAAACAAGGAATTAGCACGAAGGACCTGGAACACCATTCTGACCTGCTTCACATGAGACTCCCAATCGTCTGAAAAGACCAAAATATCATCCAAATATACAATCATGAATCTATCCAGGTACTTTCGGAAAATGTCATGCATAAAGGACTGAAACACAGATGGAGCATTAGAAAGCCCGAAAGGCATCACCAAGTACTCAAAATGGCCCTCGGGCATATTAAATGCTGTTTTCCATTCGTCGCCCCGTTTAATACGCACAAGATTATACGCCCCTCGAAGATCTACCTTGGTGAACCAGCTAGCCTCCTTAATCCGAGCAAACAAATCAGACAGTAGCGGCAAAGGGTACTGAAATTTGACGGTGATTTTATTGAGAAGGCGGTAATCTATACAAGGTCTCAGAGAACCATCCTTCTTGGCCACAAAAAAGAACCCTGCTCCCAACGGTGATGACGACGGGCGAATATGCCCTTTCTCCAAGGACTCCTTTATATAACTCCGCATTGCAGCGTGTTCTGGCACAGATAAATTGAACAGTCGGCCCTTCGGAAACTTATTACCAGGAATCAAATTAATAGCACAATCGCAATCCCTATGAGGAGGTAGGGCACTGGATTTGGGCTCATCAAATACATCCCGGTAATCTGACAAGAACTCAGGGACTTCAGAAGGATGGGAAGACGAAATAGGCAACAATGGGACATCCCCATGTACCCCTTGACAACCCCAGCTGGATACAGACATTGATTTCCAATCCAATACTGGATTATGGACCTGTAGCCATGGCAAACCCAAAACGACCACATCATGCAGATTATGCAACACCAAAAAGCGAATATCCTCCTGATGTGCAGGAGCCATGCACATGGTCAATTGAGTCCAGTACTGAGGCTTATTCTTGGCCAAAGGTGTAGCATCAATTCCTCTCAATGGAATAGGATACTGTAAGGGCTCCAAGAAAAAACCACAGCGCCTGGCAAACTCCAAGTCCATCAAATTCAGGGCAGCGCCTGAATCCAAAAATGCCATAACAGAATAGGACGACAAAGAGCAAATCAGAGTAACGGACAAAAGAAATTTTGGCTGTACCGTACCAATGGTGGCAGACCTAGCGAACCGTTTAGTGCGCTTAGGACAATCAGAGATAGCATGAGTGGAGTCACCACAGTAAAAACACAGCCCATTCAGACGTCTGTACTCTTGCCGTTGAGCTCTAGTCAAGGTCCTGTCACATTGCATAGGCTCAGGCCTCTGCTCAGAAAACACCGCCAAATGATGCACATTTTTGCGCTCACGTAAGCGTCGATCGATCTGAATGGCCAAGGACATAGACTCATTCAGACCAGCAGGCGTGGGGAATCCCACCATAACATCCTTAAGGGCTTCAGAAAGACCCTTTCTGAAAATTGCCGCCAGCGCACATTCATTCCACTGAGTAAGCACAGACCACTTTCTAAACTTCTGACAATATACCTCCGCTTCATCCGGACCCTGACACAAAGCCAGCAAAATTTTCTCTGCCTGATCCACTGAATCTGGTTCATCATAAAGCAATCCAAGCGCCAGAAAAAACGCATCTACATTACGCAATGCAGGATCTCCTGGCACAAGGGAAAATGCCCAGTCTTGAGGGTCGCCACGCAGCAAAGAAATAATGATTTTTACTTGCTGAATGGAGTCACCAGAGGAGCGGGGTTTCAAAGCAAAAAACAGTCTATAATTATTTTTGAAATTCAGGAACTTAGATCTATCCCCAGAAAACAAATCAGGAATTGGAATTCTGGGTTCTAACATCGGGTTCTGAACTACATAATCTTGAATGCCTTGTACCCTTGCAGTGAGTTGATCCACACAAGAGGACAGACCTTGAATGTCCATACCTACACCTGTGTCCTGAACCACCCAGAGATTTAGGGGAAAAGAGAAACAAAACACACTGCAGAAAAAAAAAAATGGTCTCAGAACTTCTCTTATCCCTCTATTGAGATGCATTAACACTTTGCTGGCCAGCTGTACTGTTATGATTGAACTGGTGGTTAGGAGCACTAGGAATGACCAGATGAGCAAACTAGTAATACAGGACGAGCTCTGGGAAGTGGGAGCTCTGCTGACCGCAAGCCCTAATCCTATCACAACAACTAGAAATAGCCGTGGAGCGTTCCTGACTGACTGGAGTGGGAAGAGAGTGGCCAAGTGCCAGAATAGGCGCATCTTCCAGATGTGCCTTTTCTGGGGTGGCTGGGGGCAGATGTTTGTAGCCAGGGGGGCCAATAACCATGGATCCTCTCTAGGCTATTAATATCTGCCCTCAGTCACTGGCTTTACCGCTCTGGCGGAGAAAATGCGCGGGAGCCCACGCCAATTTTGTCCGCGATTTAACCCTTTAATTTCATAGCTAGAGCCCCCAAATTTGACACACAGACACTTCTTACATTAGTGAAGAGGAATATGTAATAAAAGAAGGGATATGAGATGGTTTACTGTATGTAAACCATGTCTCATATCCTGTCGGGTTTGGGAAGGAGAGGGCAAAAGCCGGCAATTGAATTAGCGGCTTTAATGCTATCTAGCGCTGCATTAAATATAAATATACATATATAGGTGTCTCACTGACATATATATATGTATATATACCTATTCTATGTGTATATATCTACTCTATTCTAACCTGTCAGTGTGATTTTACTGTACACAGCACTGATTTGCCAGCTTTTCAAAGGACACTGGTGCGTACAAATCGGACAGTAATACGGATGTCATACGGATGATGCGATTACAAAAAACAGATGATGCGATTAAAAATCGCATTGCACTCGCATTGCACTCGCATGACACTCGCATGACAATCGCATACGTTACATCCGTTTTTTCGGTCCAGATTACGGACCGTTTTTTCTCTCACAAGTGGAAAGGGACCCTACAATCAATTGAATATAGGTAGTGGCCAAGATATCACATTGTTTCCTGTTTCTCTGTGGTCAGCCAGTTTACACATAAATATGGCAGTCTTCAGGGTTTGATTTCCCAGACATTGCCCTGCTCTATCATACATAATCTCTCGTACCATGATGAGAAAAGTCAAGTCTGTGGCTTGTTAGATTTACTTTAAAATATACTGTATGATTTATAGATTTTATTTCTTACTTATTTGATTTATTTCTTTCAGCTGTAAATATCTCACAGCAACTATATTGTGCCATTTATTCTCTCCAAGACGGCAGTTAAGCTGTCTCATTGACTTCCATGGGTTGTAGGAGATGTTGGGGTGGATTACTGCTTAGTAAATATGGCCTATAATAAGTATGATTTAGCTAGTGGTTTCATAGAATGATCATATCTCAGTGCCCTTTACTTCTTACCTTTCAATTAAATCATTGCAAAAAAAAAATGCCAGCGTTATAATTTTCATTTTGCAGGCAGGATGAGTTTAACTGCTCTGAGCCCACATGTCGAACCTTAGAGCGCTCGGATAGAAGCAGATTTCTTTCACATAAAACAAAATGTAATTTGGAAATATTTGGCTTGAAAGCTAAATTGCATGCTGGTGAGCTCCCAAGGTTACATTTGATTGAATGGGTGATAAGGAATAAAAGGAAAGTGTTTTATGCTCAGCTCTGTAAAAGCCCTGAGTGGAATTTGTAAAACAAATGTTTATGAACACCAGAATAGCGATTCGACAATAGTAATTAAGTAACAGTGACAAAATAAAGTTCATCTAATCACTGCATTCAGGTCCTGTTATAATAAGACGAATAATTATTTATAAGGCGCTTTGCAATCATTAAGAGGTTATACATTATAATTACCCAATTACAATTAGCATTGAATTTATCTGCCTCAGCGGGGTGAACGACTGGCTCAGTGGGATAAGATCGTAACCAGTGATCACGGGTAAATTTAGGTGCTCTTTGTGTCACAGACAAGGTCATTGGGTGTTTTTTTTTTTAGGAACCAAGTGATTATGTGCCACATGTCTGGTACTTCTATAGTTTAAGGTGGTCTGCGTGCCACATCTGCCAGTGGTGGTGATGGAATGAATATTAGGCTGAGTATAACTGAATAAGCCATTACAGGCTGTTTGGTACAGTATAGCTTGGGATAGAGTAGATGCTACAACTTCTGGTGGTGGTGGATTAGGTTAGTAATATTAATAATATTAGTAAGGCTTCTTTCACATTCCCGTATCTCCAGTACTTGTGGTGACAGTTTTCACACGTACCGGATACACAAATACACGTAGACCCATTCAAATGAATAGGTCTGTGCACATATCAGCGTGTTTCCACGGACCGCGTGTCTTTGTGCCTCACGCATAGACATGTCCATTTTTTACCATCAGCACAGATGGCAAAATGCACACAGAGAACACACATTGATGTCCTTCGTATGACACGCATTGGCACCGGGGAAGAAACACTACAGTAAGTGCTGTTCCCAGGCGGCAGGTGCTGAAGACGGCTCTCATCATTCTCCCCTGCTCTGCTGGCGATCAGCACGAGCAGAGGAGAATGATGAGGGTTATAATAAAGTCTGATCGGTGACAGCAGGTGGGGGCTTCTGGGACTCTTACTCCCATAATCTGACACCAGCTGCCACTAATAACAGTGACAGCAGGAGCGGATGATCGGGGTATTCCTCAGCCGCCGGCTGCGATCTAACAAAATAAATTAATGAAAAACCCGACATTGGTTCCCCCCTATTTTCTTGAACCAACCAGGCAAAACTCACAGCTGGGGGTTGCAACCCTCAGCTGTCAGCTGCAGTAAGGTTGTTTATCAAGAATAGAGGGGTCCCCACGCTTTTTTTTTAAATTATTTAAATAAATAATTTTTTTAAATGTAGGGTCCCACCCATTTTTGACAACCAGTGTTGCTAAAACTTACAGCTGGGGGCTGGTATTCTCAGGCTGGAAAGGGGCCATTGATATAGGCCCCCCAGCCTAAAAACAGCAGCCCGCTGCTGCCCAGAAAAGGCGCATCTACTAGATGCGCCAGTTCTGGCACTTTGCCTGGATCTTCCCACGGGCTGTAGTGGTGGCAAGTGGAGTTAATATATGTGGGGTTGATGTCACCTTTGTATTCTCAGGTGACATCAAGCCCACGGCTTAGTAATGGAGAGGTGTCTATAAGATACCTCTCCATTACTAATCCTATAGTTATACGTTAAATAAAAACACATCCAGAATAAAATCGTTTATTTGAAAAAACGAAACAGACTCCTTTAATATTCTAAATTAAACCATACTTATGACCTCACCTAATTCCCTGAAGCCCTCGATCTCCTGAAATAAAAATAAAATAAAAAAACAACAATATACCATACCTGTCCTTCGTTCTGTCCTACGCCGTAATCCATGTCTGGGGGCTAAATCGTTTTCAACCTGGATGGTGCCAAGATGCGACCATCTCGGCTGAAAACCACTGGTGAATGAGTTGCTGAGAGTGCAGTGTGGCACCCCAGGAGTCCGGTTGTCACAGTGACATCGCCTTCCTCATGAGGGGGGGTGATGTCATGCCTTGACACAAGAAGTGATCCCCTACTCAGGTAATAGAAACATACAACACCTTCCTAACTCCAGTCCAGAAGGGGGGGCTCTAAGCCCGGTTTCAGGGTAGCTTCCCTATAAGTTATGGTCTGGAGGTGAGGTTAGAGAGTTGAGTGTGAGCCACTGAAGGGAAAGGAAGCAAGAGAGGAGCCTGGGGTCTGGAGCTGCGATTGGGCTCACCCCAATAAAAAATGCAAAGAGACCGGACTCCGGAGTCCGTGGTGGTGAAAGGATTTCATACTCAGCCACCGAATCTGGAGGGCAGGAGATTCCAAGTCTCCTGGCCCCAACTGACATCTGGAGGCAACACAGGAGGTCAGGAGCCTGAAGCTGCCAGTGAGAAGGCAGTGCTCAAGACAGGCTCAGGTGGTCAGCCATATGGATTGGAAGTACAGACACTGAGAGGACTTGTGCAGAGCTTCAGGCAGCAAGGGTCAGAGTACAAAGCGCAGAAGGAAGGCCTCTGAACCCACCTAGTTAGGTGGATCCCAAGCTGGTTCCAGGCTGCCCAGACCCCATCACCACCTGCCACCTGTACCCTGACTGTACCTGCATTTCATCAGTAAAAGGTAAAGGAAACTTCTACCCCTGTGTCCTTTAATTATTTCCTGCACCCTCAGTCCTGCCAACACCACCATATTACAATCCAAGTGCCCTGGGACTAAAGCTCTTCCTGTGGAGTACTGTACCAACTCTACTGCATCACCATCAGCCCCAGCGGTCTCTTCAAGCAGCGTCGGCTAACATCTCACATTTGCCGAGTACCACAAGTGGCGTCGCGAACATTTATCCAATAAACTTTAATCCCCTTTAATTGGACACCCAGGGCCACAGACTGGGTGACTGCTGCCATGACACGTCCACTTTAAGGACCGGCCCGATGCAGAGTATCCCCACGACCCTGGTGGGTGCTCCAGCAGCATCATTCACCAGCGGTGACATCATCACTGGCTTTTTCCCACAGTCCTGGGGTCACCGCAGTTCAGCTGGGACTCAATGTCACCACTGGTGAATGATTAGAAAACACATTCCCCAAGTCATTATTAACTGCATATATGTCGATGCGTTAATTCGCATCTGTATGCTAATTGCATACTGTGATAATAGCGACTTTTTTAACATGCAAAAGTGGTATACTTTATTTTAGACCCATAAATCACACTAGAATCAATACAAAAGTTAAAAAAGCAACGTATAGAGCAGTATAAAGATGGAATATATATACTGGATCAGTGATAAAAAAAATATCCAAGATGATGAGTGCCTGCTCATACTGCGGAGCACCGTGGGTAAATAATGAAAGTACAATTTACTGCTATGAATACTAATTCACCAGTGGCTACTAATTTGGCTCAATTGGGAGGCCTATGGTGGTCATAGTGAATTTCTAATGGGTGCAGTCAGCTACCAATCAAGGCTAAAAAGAAAGACCAACTTGACCCTAGATAGCTATATATATTGGCCACATTATCCATATACCACAAATGAATAGGTAGTAAGGAAATCAATAAGTAAGGTTAAATTCTATTACCCATGTTGGTGCAGAGCAAATGAGCTGGAACTCACTCCCCGACGTACGTTTCGGTACAGATCTCCTTCTTCAGGGGGTGTGGCTTAAGGAGGGGAGAATCCCTGTCTTTACATCCGGTTAGCTAAACACATGGCCAGAAAGCACCAATAACACAAGCGCCCAGTGCGCACATGCACCGACGTCACCTATAACAGACCGGGTCATATTAAGCAGCCGGCATTCAGCTGTTGCCGCGCAACCAGGCATCAACAAAAGAGGTGCCTGGTGTGTGTGCACGCGGCCCTGGCGCTGCTCTCCGCTGCATGTCAGCATCACCAATCTAGACCCAATCACATGGGAGAGCGGGCGCCCAGATGCCAGTAAGGGAAAATGTATGGTGCGCATGTGCAACGACGTCACCAGTCAAGAACCCGATCACGTGGGGCCGCTGGCTTACAACCATTACCGCGCAACCAGACGTAAACAGTGAGGTGCCTGGTGCGCGTGTGCACGGCCACAGCGTTGCTAACCACTGTGCATCGATGCCACCAATCCGGACCCAGTCACGCGGGACGGCGGGCGCCTCACCGTCACCACGCAACAAGGTACACAGACCGTGACGCCGACACACAGGGCGAAAACAAAACAAAGGACCGCCCACAACACGCACCAAGGCTGACCACATAGGGACCAAGAGAACTAGTGCACTTTATTCCCTTTTTCCCTCCTTTCCCTGATATTTGATTCATGCAAGAGTTTACATATGAAATTGATGCATGTTGACACATGGACTATATTTAAATATGTGGTTATTTGTATGCATATTTTGCAGTAGCCCTGCAATGTATTTGTCCTTACATATGTAGATTCTCTTGGTCCCTATGTGGTCAGCTTTGGTGCGCATTGTGGGCGGTCCTTTGTTTTGTTTTCGCCCTGTCTGTCGGCATCACGGTCTGTGTACCTTGTTGCGTGGTGACGGTGAGGCGCCCGCCGTCCCGCACGACTGGGTCCGGAATGGTGGCGTCGATGCACAGTGGTGAGCAACGCTGTGGCCGTGCACACGCGCACCAGGCACCTCACTGTTTATGTCTGGTTGTGCGGTAACGGTAACTCCCATGTGATTGGATCTAGATTGGTGACGCTGACATGCAGCGGAGAGCAGTGCCAGGGTCACGCGCACGCACACCAGGCACCTCTTTTGTTGATGCCTGGTTGCACGGCAACAGCTGAATGCCGGCTGCTTAATATGACCCGGTCTGTTATAGGTGACGTCGGTGCATGTGCGCACTGGGCGCTTGTGTTATTGGTGCTTTCTGGCCATGTGTTTAGCTAACCGGATATAAAGACAGGGATTCTCCCCTCCTTAAGCCACACCCCCTGAAGAAGGAGATCTGTACCGAAACGTACGTCGGGGAGTGAGTTCCAGTTCATTTGCTCTGCACCAACATGGGTAATAGAATTTAACCTTACTTATTGATTTCCTTACTGCCTATTCATTTGTGGTATATGGATAATGTGGCCAATATATATAGCTATCTAGGGTCAAGTTGGTCTTTCTTTTTAGCCTTGATTGGTAGCTGACTGCACCCATTAGAAATTCACTATGACCACCACAGACCTCCCAATTGAGCCAAATTAGTAGCCTCTGGTGAATTAGTATTCATAGCAGTAAATTGTACTTTCATTATTTACCCACGGTGCTCCGCAGTATGAGCAGGCACTCATCATCTTGGATATTTTTTATCACTGATCCAGTATATATATTCCATCTTTATACTGCTCTATACGTTGCTTTTTTAACTTTTGTATTGATTCTTGTGTGATTTATGGGTCTAAAATAAAGTATACCAATTTTGCATGTCAAAACCAGCATCGACTCGGTTCTTTTCTTTTTATCACTGGTGAATGATGCTGCGATCTCAGCAGCTCATTCACCAGTGGTTTTCAGCCAGGACAGTAATATCTTGGCATCTTATAGACACCTCTCTGTGGGCTTGATGTCACCTGACAATACTAAGGTAATATCAACACCACAAATATTAACCCCACTTGCCACTGCTACAGGGCAAGTGGGAAGAGCCAAGCAAAGCGCCAAAATTGGCACATCTAAAAGATTCGCCTTTTCTGGGCAGCTGCGGGCTGCTGTTTTTAGGCTGGGGTAGCCTATATCAATTGCCCCTTTCTGAGAATACCAACCCCCAGCTGTGAGCTTTAGCAAAGCTGGTTGTCAAAAATCAGATCCTCCCTTCACGGTGGTAATAGATGATAGGTTAGCTCTGAAGCCTGATCCAGCTTTTTTGCTTAAGGTAGTGTCTAGTGTCTAGATTCCATAGATAACAAGAGATATCTCTACCTTCTTTTTGTCCTGACCCAAAAAATGATAGGGAAAAGAAATTTCATACCCCAGATGTTAGGAGGTGCCTCCTTCACTTTTTGCAGGCAACACAATCCTGGAGGAAGGAAAGAGCTCTGTTTATCTCTTTCCAGGATTCTAGGAATGGGATGGGAGCCTCAAAGGGTACCCTATTCAGGTGGATAAGGGAAGCGATCAAGTTGTCCTATGTATTTGTGGGAAGGCCGGTCCCAGGCGACCTGAGAGCCCTCTGTACAAGGGTGATGGCAACATCCTGGGTGGAAAGGGCAGATGTGTCCATCGAACAAATCTGTAAAGCAGCTACGTGGTCGTCACCTTCCAACTTCTATAGTCACTATAGACTGGATCTTTCTGCCTCTTCTGATCTGACTTTTGGCAAAAAGGTTCTACAAGCTGTGGTTCCCTCCCTGATAGAGTAATTCTCTGTAATTCTCTAGATGGTGCTGTCATGTATGATAGGAAAAAACATATATTACTTACCGGTAATGTGTTTTTACGAAACCCATGACAGCCCCCTTATATTCCCTCCCATTACTAAGTTTTCACCCTTTGGTTGGTGGGTCGTTGTATATAGTTTCCACTTAAGTGGGGTTGAGGATAATTGATGTAGTTGATAAAGTAGTTTAAATGTATATATGTGTGTGTACACTAACCCGGAGGTCCTCTTAAGCTCTGTAAACCACTGATTCAGAGAGGGGAGCTGCCTTTTTATCTTAAAGATTCCCTGTCCTTGTGGGGCAGATCCCGTCTCTCGTTGGTGCTGTCTTGGGTTTTGTAAAAACACATTACCGGTAATATACGTGTTTCTGGTACCGGAAATAAGTGGACGTGTGAAACCGGCCTAATGGACAGTGGTGATAAGATCAGGGTTCAGTCCAGTACATGCTGTTGACTAGTGGGAGGTCAAGAAAGTTGCCAACTATGCCAAGAAGAACTAATAGATGTTATGTCGGAACTTCTAATACACAATGTAATGACTAATGAAGGTTCTGAATGGGGTGTTTATCTCACATGTAGTGTGGGTAAAATAAGTATTTGATACACTGCTGATTTTGCTAGTTTTCCCACGTACAAAGAACGGAGAGGTCTGTAATTTTTATAGTAGGTTTCGTTTTTTATAGTAGGTACACTTCAACTGTGAGAGCCAGAATCTAAAAAAAATCCAGAAAATCACATTGTATGATTTTTAAATAATTAGCATTTTATTGCATGAAATAAGTATTTGATACAATAGAAAAACAGAACTTAATATTTGGTACAGATACCTTTGTTTGCAGTTACAGAGGTCAAACATTTCCTGTAGTTCTTGACCAAGTTTGCACACACTGCAGCAGGGATTTTGGCCCACTCCTCCATACTGATCTTCTCCTGATCTTTCAGGTTTGTAGCTGTCATTGGGCAACATTCAATTGCTCCCTACAAAAATGTTCTATTGGGTTCAGATCTGGAGACTGGCTAGGCCACTCCAGAACCTTGAAATGCTTCTTACGGAGCCACTCCTTAGTTGCCCTGACTGTGTGTTTTTGGTCATTGTTATGCTGAAAACCCAGTCATCACTCATTTTCAGTGCTCTTACTGAGGGAAGAAGGTTGTTGGCCAAAATGTTGCAATACATGACTCTATCCAGGCTCCCTTCAATACGGTGCAATCGTCCTGTCCCCTTAGCAGAAAAGCACCTCCAAAGTATGATGCTTCCCCCACTAAGCTTCATGGTTGAGACAGTGTTCCTGAAGTTGTACTCATGCTTCTTTTTCTTCCATACATGACAAGTGGAGTTGATACCAAAAAGTTCTGTTTTGGTCTCATCTGACCAAATGAAGTTCTTCCATGCCTCCTCTGTATCATCCAGGTGGTCACTGGTGAACTTAAAGCGGACCTGGACATGTGCTGACGTAAGCAGGGGGACCTTGCATGCCCTGCTAACGGCATGATGGCGTAGTGTGTTACTAACGGTAATGTTTGAGACTGTGGTCCCAGCTCTCTTCAGGTCATTGACCAGCTCCTCCCATGTAGTACTGAACTGATTCCTGACCTTTCTCAGAACCATCCTTACCCCACAAGGCGAGATCTTGCATGGAGCCCCAGGCCGAGGAAGATTGACAGTCATCTTGTATTTCTTCCATTTTCTAATAATTGCGCCAACAGTTGTTGCCTTCTTGCCAAACTGCTTGCCTATTGTCCTGTAGCCCATCCCAGCCTTGTGCAGGTCCACAGACCTATGGTGTCCAAAGACTGCTCTTTGGTCTTGGCCATGGTGGAGAGGTTGAAGTGTTATTGATTGAGTGAGTGGACAGGTTTCTTTTATACAGGTAACAATTTCAAACAAGTGCAATTAATACAAGTGATTAGTGCAGAGTAGGAGGGTTCTTAAAGAAAAACTAACAGGTCTGTGAGAGCCGGAATTCTTGCTGGTTGGTAGATGATCAAATACTTATTTCATTAATTAAATATGTAAAAATCATACAGTGTGATTTTCTGGATTTTTTTTAGATTCTTTCTCTCAGTTGAAGTGTACCTATGATAAAAATTACAGACCTCTCCATTCTTTGTCAGTGGGAAAACTTGCAAAATTGGCAGTGCATCAAATGCTTATTTTTCCCACTCTATGTAAAATCCTATTCCAGCATTTTGCTGTGTTTTTCTTTTATTTCACCACAGTTAATTAATCAGTAATATATGTTCAGTGCTTGCAAGAAAAAATCTTTACCGATCTCTGTCTTCTTCCATTTTCAGCACTGCCCCAATTCCCTCTCTTGCTTAATGTGACTGCAACTCTTTCTGCTATCTCTCACCGCGAACTGTTAGTTTATCTTGTTTTGAGTCTCATAGACTGACATTGAAAAAGTGACTTCCGGTCACACAGAAATATTGCCGGTAACATGGTGCAGGAGAGGACTGGAGTAGAGCTGGAAATGGCAGAAGACAACGACCGGAAAGTATTTTAACACATGCACTGTACAGATATTATAGTGAAATAAAAGAACACTGCAGTGGTACTTTTTATTCACTAATCACTACTCTCTGAGTTGGTTACTAAAAATTATTTTGCCTAAAATTCTAATGTTAAACCCTTTGCGCCGCAGCCCATTTTCATTTTTGTGTTTCTGTTTTTCCCTCCCCTTCTTCCCAAAGTCATAACTTTTAAAATTTTCTGTCAATATGGCCATGTGAGGGCTTGTTTTTTGTGGGACAAATTGTACTTTTGAACCACACCATTGGTTTTACCATATTGTGTACTCAAAAATGGGGAAAAAAATCCAAGTGCGGTGAAATTGCAGAAAAAGTGCAATTCCACAACGGTTTTTTAGATTTTTTTTACCATGTTCACCATAATGCTATGTTCATCTGCCATTATCAATCTTAGGGTCATTATGAGTTTATAGACACCAAACATGAATAGGTTCTTGTGGTGAAATATGTGTGTGTGTATATATATATATGTGTGTGTTTGTGTGTGCAGTGGACTATGCGTAGATTTATTGTGTCACTGGCAATAATGTAACATCTGTCTTGAAAAGCTGCATGTCGCACCCAGGTGTTAATATGTACTTTCCTGGGACAAGTAGAATTCTGTCTCCAATCTCAACAAGGGGTCCTGCTGGAAGCTGAGAAGAAAGGTAACATTTGGCACCTCCTAGCTCTTGGAAGAGAGATGTTAATTACGGCCTGATAGTATCTCTGGGAGAGCTGTTACACAAAGGATCTCAAGAGAAAATAATATATTCATTGGGGGGCGCGGCCGTGGTCCAATCAAAAACCAAGCAATTATATTAACCTGAGGGGCTGTTCTAGAAACCTGACCTCCAGACCAAAGTTATAAATTAGATCTGTATACAGAGACACGTGTTCACATGTGAGGGCGGCCCGAGAAGCTGATATGTTCCACCAACTCCATTCACCCCCCTCAGGGAGCAGAAAGCAAACTACCAGTTAGATGATTTCTGTAAATTTCTCCTGTTATTTTTATACTGTTTTGCATAAGTTGTATGTCTTTTTATTATGCTGGACTGAGAATGGGGAGATAGATTAACCCTTGCAGGCATAATCCAAGTCACGTCCTGAGAGCGGGCACATGACGAATTAGTGACACCATGGAGTAGGGATCCGTGACAGTTCTTTTTAAAGTGGTGAAAAAAAATCCAAAGTGTGTTAAAAAAAAGTGTCATTTTCAGAGACCCATAGCGTCTCCATTTTTCGTGATCTCGGGTTGGGTGCTGGCTTATTTTATGTGTTCCGAGCTGTCATTTTCAATTATACCATTTTGGTTTAGATGCGATCTTTTGATCGCCCGTTATGGGCACTTCTGTTTTTTGGCTTTGCACGCAGTTGGGCAAAGCATACTGCGTAGGTGCAAAATGTAATATTTCTGAGCAGGCGCGATATGTCGAATGGCGATGTGGATTGTTATCCATGTCAGGAGAACGGCGAGCAGAAGCCGGAAGGAGGGATGCAGAGGCCCGAAACCACGCACATTGGTTTGGACTTAGAAGATTACCATAGAGCGCCGTAGAAATTTAAAAAGGTTTTCAGGACTATACAAGGCGAGTCAGGGGGTTATTGTTATGATCTGGTGGCCTAGGAGCAGCATGGATGAGCTCTGGAGTAGGTGGCCTCTATACTGACCGCAGACCCTGAACTTAACACCGCAACTATAAGTAGCCGTGGGATGTTCCTGTCACTCCCTCGACACCTCGTCACAGCCGGAGGACTAATTACCCCTAAAGAAAGAAACAGGAAAACTATCTTGCCTCAGAGAAGATCCCCAAAGGAAAGACAGCCCCCCACAAATATTGACTGTGAGAGGAGAGGGAAATTACAAACGCAGACTGAAAACAGAATTTAGCAAAGGAGGCCACGCTACCTAGAAAGAAAAGACAGGACAGAGTACTGTGCGGTCAGTATTAAAATACTACAAAAATCCACCACAGAGAATACAAAAATCTCCACACCTAACTAAAGGCATGGAGGGTAACTCTGCGACTCCAGAGCTTCCAGCATGGCTGAATAAATCCTTACACAGACAAAGCTGGACAAGAAAAAACATAGCAATTCACTGAACTATAAAGTCCACCGCATGTGGACTGCAAAAACAAAGCCAGGACTTATCTTTGATGATTTGGACAATCCAGCAGGAGAAACCAAGCAGAGATGTGAATCCTCCAGAAAACAATTGACAACTGGCACTCACTAAAGGGTGAAGCCAGACTAAAAATAGCCCCGTCCAAAGTGGAAGCACCTGATGACTGCTGTGAAGGACAAACAGCAGCACTACCACTTATAACCACCGGAGGGAGCCCAAGAGCAGAACCCACAACAGAATTCACTACAGGTTATACAACCCCTGGCAAAAATTATGGAATCACCGGCCTTGGAGGATGTTCATTCAGTTGTTTAATTTTGTAGAAAAAAAGCAGATCACAGACATGGCACAAAACTAAAGTCATTTCAAATGGCAACTTTCTGGTTTTAAGAAACACTAAAAGAAATCAAGAACAAAAAATGTGGTAGTCAGAAATAGTTACTTTTTTTTAACCAAGCGTAGGGTAAAAATTATGAACATCCTCCAAGGCCAGTGATTCCATAATTTTTGCCAGGGGTTGTGTAAGGATTTACAGAATGCAGCAGAGACACTGAGAAAGGTGATGTTTTTAGCTGCTATTCACAAAACTGGTGACAGGTTCCCTTTAACCCCTTTCTGCCATCTGACGTACTATCCCGTCCAGGTGACCTGGGACTTAATTCAGATCGCGGCCGGGTGTCAGCTGATTATTACAGCTGACATCTGGCACTATGTGCCAGGAGCGGTCACGGAACGCTCATGGCACGTTAACCCTCGGAACACTGCGATCAAACATGATCACAGCATTCCGGTGGCATAGGGAAGCATCGTGCAGGGAAGGGGCTCCCTGTGTGCTTCCCTGAGACCCTCGCAACAATGCGATGTGATCGTGTTGTTCCGAGCATCTCCTCCGTCCTCCTCCCTGCTGAGAGCAGGTGCCGGCAAGCCTGCTGCACTGCCTGTCAGATCGCTGATCTGACACAGTGCTTTGCAAACTGTCAGATCAGTGATCTGACACTATACAGTGATCTGCCACCCTGGGACAATGTAAAAAAAGTAAAAAAAAAAAAAATTAACGTGTAAAAAAATAAAAAAAAATTCCTAAATAAAGAAAAAAAATATTGTTCCAATAAATACATTTCTTTATGTAAATAAAAAAACAATAAAAGTACACATATTTAGTATTGCTGTGTCCGTAACGACCCGACCTATAAAACTGTACCACTAGTTAACCTCTTCAGTGAACACCGTAAAAAAAAAGTGGCAAAAAACAATGCTTTATCATCATACCGCCGAACAAAAAGTGGAATAACACGCGATCAAAAAGATGGATATAAATAAACATGATACCGCTGAAAATGTTATCTTGTCCCGCAAAAAAACAAGCCACGAAACAGCATCATCAGTGAAAAAATTAAAAGGTTATAGCCCTCAGAATAAAGCGATGCATAAATAATTATTTTTCTATAAAATAGTTTTTATTGCATAAAAGCGCCAAAACATAAAAAAATTCTATAAATGAGGTATCACTGTAATCATACTGACCCGAAGAATAAAACTGCTTGATCAATTTTACCAAACATGGAAAGATATAAACGCTCCCCCCAAAAGAAATTCATGAATTGCTGGTTTTTGTTCATTCTGCCTAACAAAAATCGGAATAAAAAGCGATCAAAAAATGTCATGTGCCCAAAAATTTTTACCAATAAAACGTCAACTCGTCCTGCAAAAAACAAGACCTCACATGACTTTGTGGACCGAAATATGGAAAAATCATAGCTCTCAAAATATGGTAGTGCAAAAATTATTTTTTGCAATAAAAAGTGTCTTTTAGTGTGTGACAGCTGCCAAACATAAAAACCCGCTATAAAAACCTGCTATAAATAGTAAATCAAACCCCCTATATCTCTGCCTTAGTTAGGGAAAAATAAAAAAAGTATTTATTTCTATTTTCCCATTAGGGTTAGGGTTAGGGCTAAAGTTAGGCTTAGGGATAAAGTTAGGGTTAGGGCTAAAGTTAGGGTTGGGGCTAAAGTTAGGGTTAGGGTTGGGGCTAAAGTTAGAGTTAGGATTACATTTATCTTTGGGTTTAGGGTTGTGATTAGGGTTAGGGGTGTGGTTATGGTTAGGGTTGGGATTAGGGTTAGGGGTGTGTTGGGGTTAGGGTTGGAGTTAGAATTGGGGGTTTCCACTGTTTAGGCACATCAGGGGCTCTCCAAATGGACATGGCGTCCGATCTCAATTCCAGCCAATTCTGCTTTGAAAACGTAAAACAGTGCTCCTTCCCTTCCGAGCGCTCACGTACGCCCAAACAGGGGTTTACCCCAACATATGAGGTATCAGCGTACTCAGGACAAATTGGACAGCAACTTTTGTGGTCCAATTTCTATTGTTACCCTTGGGAAAATAAAAAAATGGGGGCGAAAATATAATTTTTGTGAAAAAAAATGATTTTTGATTTTTACGACTCTACATTATAAACTTCTGTGAAGCACTTGGTGGGTCAAAGTGCTCACCACACATCTAGATAAGTGCCTTAGGAGGTCTACTTTCCAAAATGTTGTCACTTGTGGGGGTTTCTACTGTTTAAGCACATCAGAGGCTTTCCAAACGTGACATGGCGTCCTATCTCAATTCCAGCCAATTTTGCATTTGAAAGTCAAACGGCGCTCCTTCCCTTCCGAGCTCTGCCATGTGCCCAAACAGTGGTTTACCCCCACATATGAGGTATCAGTGTCCTCAGGACAAATTGTACAACGACTTTTGTGGTCCAATTTCTCCTGTTACCCTTGGTAAAATAAAACAAATGGGATCTGAATTAAATTTTTTGTGAAAAAAAGTTAAATGTTCATTTTATTTTTAAACATTCCAAAAATTCCTGTGAAACACCTGAAGGGTTAATAAACTTCTTCAGTTTTTAGAATTGTGTCACACTTTAGTATTTTCTATCATATAGACCCCTCAAAGTGTCTTCAAATGTGATGTGGTCCTTAAAAAAATGGTATTGTAAAAATGATAAATTGCTGGTCAACTTTTAACCCTTATAACTCCCTAGCAAAAAAAATGTTGGTTCCAAAATTGTGATGATGTAAAGTAGATATGTGGGAAATGTAACTTATTAGGTATTTTGTGTGACATACCTCTGTGATTTAAGGCCATGAAAATTCAAAGTTGAAAAATTGCTAAATTTTAAAAATTTTCGCCAAATTTCCATTTTATTCACAAATAAACGCAAGTAATGTCAAGAAAATTTTACCACTAACATGAAGTACAATATGTCATGAGAAAACAATGTCAGAATCACTGGGATCCATGCAAGCGTTCCAGAGTTATAACCTCATAAAGGGACAGTGGTCAGAATTGTAAATATTGGCCCGGTCATTAAAGGGCCACTGTCACCCCCCCCCCAGCCGTTATAAACTAAAAGAGCCACCTTGTGCAGCAGTAATGCTGCAGTCTAACAAGGTGGCTCTTTTAGTTTTTGATTCATTTATTACCTCAAAAAAGCGTTTTAAAAATTGGCCACAAATACCAGATATTATACCTGGAGGCAGTCCGAAGCGTCCTGTATGAATCCCCCAACTGCCGTCACTCATCTCTTCAGGGCCGATGGTCCCCGCCCCCTGAGCGCTGTTATCGTCTGAAATCCGGCGCCTGCGCTGTGCGTGCCTGCCTGGGGCCTGCGCAGTGTTCATTGTCAGTGCGGCCACCTGAATCCCCCACCCCGCACTGTTATTCATTATGCACAGTGCGGGGCTGGGGTTCCTGGGCATGCGCACTGCGCTGTTTAGACGCTCCCCAGCTCCGACGCTCCGACGCTCCCCCGCCTTCCCAGGAACCCCATCCCCGCACTGTGCATAATGAATAACAGTGCGGGGCAGGGGATTCAGGTGGCCGCACTGACAATGAACACTGCGCAGGCCCCAGGCAGGCACGCACAGCGCAGGCGCCGGATTTCAGACGATAACAGCGCTCAGGGGGCGGGGACCATCGGCCCTGAAGAGATGAGTGACGGCAGTTGGGGGATTCATACAGGACGCTTCGGACCGCCTCCAGGTATAATATCTGGTATTTGTGGCCAATTTTTATAATGCTTTTTTGAGGTAATAAATGAATCAAAAACTAAAAGAGCCACCTTGTTAGACTGCAGCATTACTGCTGCACAAGGTGGCTCTTTTAGTTTATAACGGCTGGGGGGGGGGGGTGACAGTGGCCCTTTAACATGCAAACCACCCTTGGGGGTTAAGGGGTTAAGTCGCATCCATATATTTTGGTGAAGCTCAGCTTTATTCGTGCACTGATATATTGAAAATTGGTGGTATTAAAATCACACCTTATAAACTTTTTGCCAGGCTTGATGTCAAATTATTGTTCTATCCTATTCCCCATGAAGTCGGTTATGTGGTTTAGTCAATACTATGAGGTAGTGCTACTACTAAATAGTAATACAAATAATTAAGAAAAACAAGTGGTATGTCATAGTAGCAATGTCTAACCCTTAATGGACTATAAATGATTAATTCAAGTACTAATTTCCTATAATACCTATTATACAGAGAGCACAACTTTTAAACATATTTAAAAAATCTCACTAAATATAAATATGCATGTGTGCTACATAGAAAGAAGGGCAGGAATCCCTCTCTGTGTGCTGTGCTATGTTAGGAAGACATCATAGCAGCTAGTCTACTCCTACCAGCTCAGAGACAACTGAAAATTAGAGATAGACCCTGGGGAGGAGAAAATAATAAAATGCAGAATACAATTCTTATACTGGACATAAATAGTATTTTTTCTCATGTACATACACAAGACAGCTTATCCTGAAAAGTTACCTGAACAGGTAGGCTTTAATTCCTATACCATATTTTCAGTCTATGGACAGGCTCTGATGTGTTGTTAAAAGATTTTATTGATTAATAAATTAATATTTATTAACACATTCCAGGACTTGGTGATAGCAGTGACAGTATTCGGGAAACCGTATGCAAATAATAACCCTCTTATATGGGACAGCCACCATCGTTACCCACTATGAAAAGGAAATCCCAAGGGGTTTCTATATTATATCAGGATTGCTCCTCCTTTTAAGAGTGAATGACAGAACAAAAAAATGTGATTTAGAGGATTTAACCCCTTCACCCCAAAGCCTGTTTTCACCTAAGTGACACGGCCAATTTTTACAATTCTGACCACTGTCACTTTATGAGGTCATAACTCTGAAACGCTTCAACGGATCCTGGTGATTCTGAGATTGTTTTCTCGTGACATATTGTACTTTATGATAGTGGTAAAACTTCTTCGATATGACTTGCATTTATTTGTGAAAAAAACAGAAATTTGTCGAAAATTATGAAAATTTAGCAATTTTCAAATTTTTCGTTTTTATGCCCTTAAATTAGAGAGTTATATCACATAATATAGTTAATAAACAACATTTCCCACATGTCTGCTTTACATCAGCACAATTTTGGAAACATAATTTTTTTTTGTTAGGGAGTTATAAGGGTTAAAAGTTGACCAGCGATTTCTCATTTTTGCAACAAAATTTGCAAAACCATTTTTTTTACGGACCACCTCACACTTGAAGTGACTTTGAGGGGTCTACATGACAGAAAATGTCCAAAAGTGACACCATTCTAAAAACTGCACCCCTCAAGGTACTCTAAACCACATTCAAAAAGTTTATTAACCCTTCAGGTGCTTCACAGGAATTTTTGGAATGTTTAAAAAAAATTGAACATTTAACTTTTTTTTCACAAAATTTTTACTTCAGATCCAATTTGTTTTATTTTACCAAGGGTAACAGGAGAAATTGGACCAAAAAAGTTGTTGTACAATTTGTCCTGAGTACGCCGATACCCCACATGTTGGGGTAAACCATTGATTGGGCACATGGCAGAGCTCGGAAGGGAAGGAGCGCCATTTGACTTTTCAATGCAAAATTGGCTGGAATTGAGATCGGAACCCATGTCGTGTTTGGAGAGCCCCTGACGTGCCTAAACAGTGGAAACCCCCACAAGTGACACCATTTTGGAAAGTAGACCCTCTAAGGAACTAATCTAGATGTGTGGTGAGCACTTTGAACCTCCAAGTGCTTCACATAAGTTTATAATGTAGAGCCGTAAAAAAAATTAATATTAATTTTCACAAAAAATGATCTTTTTGCCCCAAATTTTTTATTTTCCCAAGGGTAGCAGGATAAATTGGACCCCAAAAGTTGTTGTGCAATTTGTCCTGAGTACGCTGATACTTCATATATGGAAATAAACCACTGTTTGGGCGCATGGCGGAGCTCGGAAGGGAAGGAGCGCCATTTGACTTTTCAATGCAAAATTGGCTGGAATTGAGATCGGAACCCATGTCGTGTTTGGAGAGCCCCTGACGTGCCTAAACAGTGGAAACCCCCACAAGTGACACCATTTTGGAAAGTAGACCCTCTAAGGAACTAATCTAGATGTGTGGTGAGCACTTTGAACCTCCAAGTGCTTCACAGAAGTTTATAATGTGGAGCCGTAAAAAAAAATTAATATTAATTTTCACAAAAAATGATCTTTTTGCCCCAAATTTTTTATTTTCCCAAGGGTAGCAGGATAAATTGGACCCCAAAAGTTGTTGTGCAATTTGTCCTGAGTACGCTGATACTTCATATATGGGGATAAACCACTGTTTGGGCGCATGGCAGAGCTCGGAAGGGAAGGAGCGCCATTTGACTTTTCAATGCAAAATTGGCTGGAATTGAGATCGGAACCCATGTCGTGTTTGGAGAGCCCCTGACGTGCCTAAACAGTGGAAACCCCCACAAGTGACACCATTTTGGAAAGTAGACCCTCTAAGGAACTAATCTAGATGTGTGGTGAGCACTTTGAACCTCCAAGTGCTTCACAGAAGTTTATAATGTGGAGCCGTAAAAAAAATTAATATTAATTTTCACAAAAAATTATCTTTTTGCCCCAAATTTTTTATTTTCCCAAGGGTAGCAGGATAAATTGGACCCCAAAAGTTGTTGTGCAATTTGTCCTGAGTACGCTGATACTTCATATATGGGGATAAACCACTGTTTGGGCGCATGGCAGAGCTCGGAAGGGAAGGAGCGCCATTTGACTTTTCAATGCAAAATTGGCTGGAATTGAGATCGGAACCCATGTCGTGTTTGGAGAGCCCCTGACGTGCCTAAACAGTGGAAACCCCCACAAGTGACACCATTTTGGAAAGTAGACCCTCTAAGGAACTAATCTAGATGTGTGGTGAGCACTTTGAACCTCCAAGTGCTTCACAGAAGTTTATAATGTGGAGCCGTAAAAAAAATTAATATTAATTTTCACAAAAAATGATCTTTTTGCCCCAAATTTTTTATTTTCCCAAGGGTAGCAGGATAAATTGGACCCCAAAAGTTGTTGTGCAATTTGTCCTGAGTACGCTGATACTTCATATATGGGGATAAACCACTGTTTGGGCGCATGGCAGAGCTCGGAAGGGAAGGAGCGCCATTTGACTTTTCAATGCAAAATTGGCTGGAATTGAGATCGGAACCCATGTCGTGTTTGGAGAGCCCCTGACGTGCCTAAACAGTGGAAACCCCCACAAGTGACACCATTTTGGAAAGAAGACCCCCTAAGGAACTTATTTAGATGTGTGGTGAGCACTTTTAACCCCCAGTTGTTTCACTAAAGTTTAGAATGTAGCGCTGTGAAAATCAAAAAATCATTTTTTCTTTCCACAAAATGATGTTTTAGCCCGCAATTTTTTTTCCCCCAAGGGTAACAGGAGAAATTGGACCACAAAAGTTATTGTCCAATTTGTCCTGAGTACGCTGATACCCCATACATTGGGGGGAACCACTGTTTGGGCGTACGGCAGAGCTCGGAAAGGAAGGAGCACCGTTTGAAATGCAGACTTAGATGGATTGGTCTGCAGGTGTCATGTTGCATTTGCAGAGCCCCTGATGTACCTAAACAGTAGAAACCCCCCACAAGTGACCCCATATTGGAAACTAGACCCCCCACGGAACTTATCTAGATGTGTTGTGAGAACTTTGAACCAACAAGTGTTTCACTACAGTTTATCACGCAGAGCCGTGAAAATAAAAAATATTTTTTTTTCCACGAAAATTATATTTTAGCCCCCACATTTTTATTTTCCCAAGGGTAACAGGAGAAATTGGACAACAAAAGTTGTTGTCCAATTTGTCCTGAGTACGCTGATACCCCATATATGGGGGGGAACCACTGTTTGGGCGCACGGCAGAGCTCGGAAGGGAAGGAGCGCCGTTTGAAATGCAGACTTAGATGGATTGGTCTGCAGGTGTCATGTTGCATTTGCAGAGCCCCTGATGTACCTAAACAGTAGAAACCCCCCACAAGTGACCCCATATTGGAAACTAGACCCCCCACGGAACTTATCTAGATGTGTTGTGAGAACTTTGAACCAACAAGTGTTTCACTACAGTTTATCACGCAGAGCCGCGAAAATAAAAAATATATTTTTTTCCACGAAAATTATATTTTAGCCCCCATGTTTTTATTTTCCCAAGGGTAAGGCTGGTTTCACACTTGCGTTTTTATCTGCATGCGTTTTTAAAAAAAACGCATGTGTGAAAAAACGCATGTAATCGCGGTAAAACGCATGAGTTTTTTTAGACGCATGCGTTTTTATAGAAAAACACAAGAAAACAAGAAAAAGCCAAAAAACCCTAACCCTAACCCTACCCCTACCCCTAACCTGAAATACGTGGCACTGAAATACGTGGCACTGAAATACGTTTATATACGTATATACGTATATACGTATATACGTATATAAGTGCCACGATATTTCAGTGGCCACGTATATAAGTGCCACGTATATAAGTGCCACGTATATAAGTGCCACGTATATAAGTGCCACGTATTTCATGTACATGCCAAGATATTTAAGTGCCACGTATATAAGTGCCACGTATTTCATGTACATGCCAAGATATTTAAGTGCCACGTATATAAGTGCCACGTATTTAAGTGCCACGTATTTAAGTGCCACGTATTTAAGTGCAACGTATTTAAGTGCCACGTATTTCACGTAAATGCCACGATATTTCAGTGCCACGTATTTCACTGAAATATCGTGGCACTTAAATACGTGGCACTGAAATATCGTGGCACTGAAATACGTGGCACTGAAATACGTGGCACTGAAATACGTGGCACTGAAATACGTGGCACTATGACTGTCAGAAAATGTTCATTAAACGGTTAGGGATGAGTTTAGGGTTAGGGTTTGGATCCCTTTATCACCTTGATGGTGGTGGGTGACTTTTCAGTGTGTGTTCTGGTTTTTTTCTATAAAAACGCATGCGTTTTTAACGCAAACAAACGCGTTGAGATCGGACGCCATGTCGCGTTTGGAGAGCCCCTGATGTGCCTAAACAGTGAAAACTCCCCAATTCTAACTGAAACCCTAACCCCAACCCTAACCCTAGTCCTAACCCTAGCGCTACTTTCACACTAGCGTTTTTTTGCATACGTCGCAATGCGTCGTTTTGGCGAAAAAACGCATCCTGCAAAGTCATCTGCAGGATGCATTTTTTCCCCATAGACTAACATTAGCGACGTATTGACACACGTCGCAAGCGTCGTGCGACGGTTGCGTCATGTTGTGGCGGACCGCCGGCAGCAAAAAACGTTAATGGATCTTTTTTTGTGCTGACGGTCCACCATTTGCGACCGCGCATGCGCGGCTGGAACTCCGCCCCCACCTCCCCGCACCTCACAATGGGGCAGCGGATGCGTGGAAAAACAGCATCTGCTGCCCCCGTTGTGCGGCGCTTGCACAGTATGCGTCGGTATGTCGGGCCGACGCAGCGCGACGGCCCCGTACCGACGCTAGTGTGAAAGTAGCCTAACGGGAAAATGGAAATAAATATATTTTTTAAAATTTTATTATTTTTCCCTAACTAAGGGGGTGATGAAGGGGGATTTGATTTACTTTTATAGCGTTTTTTGGGCGGATTTTTATGATTGGCAGCCGTCACACACTAAAAGACGCTTTTTATTGCAAAAAATAGTTTTTGCATTACCACATTTTGAGAGCTATAATTTTTCCATATTTTGGTCCACAGAGTCATGTGAGGTCTTGTTTTTTGCGGGACGAGTTGACGTTTTTATTGGTACCATTTTCGGGTACATGACATTTTTTCATCGCTTTTTATTCCGATTTTTGGGAGGTGGAATGAACAAAAACCAGCAATTCCTGAAATTCTTTTAGGGGGTGCGTTTATACCGTTCCGCGTTTGGTAAAAAGGATAAAGCAGTTTTATTCTTCGGGTCAGTACGATTACAGCGATACCTTATTTATGTAATTTTTTTATGTTTTGGCGCTTTTACACAATAAAAACTATTTTATATAAAAAAATAATTGTTTTTGCATCGCTTTAT
This sequence comes from Ranitomeya variabilis, assembly GCF_051348905.1. Lineage (NCBI taxonomy): Eukaryota > Metazoa > Chordata > Amphibia > Anura > Dendrobatidae > Ranitomeya > Ranitomeya variabilis. The sequence goes on along the minus strand of NC_135232.1, from coordinate 656,273,759 downwards.
TCTGAGAGCTATAACTTTTTTATTTTTCTGCTGATCATGCTGTATGGTGGCTTTTTTTTTGCGGGACAAGATGACGTTTTCAGCGGTACCATGGTTATTTATATCCGTCTTTTTGATCGCGTGTTATTCCACTTTTTGTTTGGCGGTATGAGAATAAAGCGTTGTTTTTTGCCTCGTTTTTTTTTTTTTTTTTTTACGGTGTTCACTGAAGGGGTTAACTAGAGATATAGTTTTATAGGTGGGGTCGTTACGGACGCGGCGATACTAAATATGTGTACTTTTATTGTGTGGTGTTTTTTTAATTTAGATAAAGAAATGTATTTATGGGAATATATATATTTTTTTTTTCTTTATTTAGGAATTTTTTTTTTTATTTTTTTTTACACATGTGGAAATTTTTTTTTTTAACTTTTTTACTTTGTCCCAGGGGGGGACATCACAGATCGTTGATCAGACAGTGTGCACAGCACTCTGTCTGATCACCGATGTGACAGGCACGTTCCACAGGCTTGCCGGCGCCTGCTATGAGGATTCTCAGCAGACGCCGGCAAGCAGGGTCATCTTATGACCCGGAAGGAGTCCCGCGGCCATCTTGGATCCGGGGACTCCTTCCAGGTCACCGGAGCAGCGTGATCTCATCGCGCTGCTCCGGTGGGAGAGCGCAGGGAGCCCCCGTCCCTGCGCGATCCCCCTCTATGCAGCTGTCACTATTGACAGCGGCATCAGAGGGGTTAAATGCCCGCGATCGGCGACAGCGCCGATCGTGGGCATTGCTGCGGGGTGTCAGCTGTCATATACAGCTGACACCCGCACCCGATCACCGCGGCGCTCAGCGCGAGACCGCGGTGATCGGGGCGCCGTACTAGTACTGCGGCTGTCAGTAATGCAGTGCCGGCAGCGCAGTACTAGTACGGCGCATGTCGGGAAGGGGTTAATTATGCTTATTATTTTTTTCTATTAATTTGTATCACTTTATATTGAGCAGAATTAAGTCTGGTGACTCACTGGTACTGTTAATACATGTTACAATAGGGCTTATTGTAACCAATATTCTTACATGTAGCAGCGAATTAACACCACACAATTCAATGCTTTTTATAAAGTTTATATAAATTAGTAAATAGACAGCTCCTGTTATGCTTTCCTAGTACCTTGATCAACAGCTCCCAACACAATATGTTGCTTCTACAGTCCCAACACATATTATGATGTGTATGATTTCCCCACAAAGCCCACTTCCTAATATTGTCTGCACCAAATCTCACTACCCATATCTTGTAAATACCCTACATGTAAAAACACTTATTGTTAAAAACAAGGCAAACTCTACCACCCGTAGTGACAATCAAAAAAACAAAAAGAACGTGCTCAACCCAAAATCCTTATGGGTGGTCCTAGAAATCCCTAGATGTGACACCTAAAATAGCCCCTACCTAACTGCGGAGGTAGACGCCCTAGGGGGGGGGGAGCGTTGTGGGGCCCCCGCTCCACAATGGCTAATCCTATAGGCCCTAATGTGCCCTACAGCCACTAGTGAGATCCTCTAGCCACAGACTAGAGGAACCCCTACCACTATACATAGGTGGTACTGTACTAAGGAAAAACTAGACCCCCAAAAGATATAAAAACAAAACATGAACACAAAAGTCGATATGCAGTGTTTGGATATATAATTAATGTCAATTGACCGTGGAGCATACTCGTCCACAAGATGTGGCTGGTATTAACAATATATATAACCAGCCTTCACCTAGCTGTTCAGTTCAATATACCCCACCTAGATTTCCATAATCATTTCATTCGTGTCTTTGAATATTCTCAGTTCGGGGATCCCCCCTTCCCTCATTCAGACACATTCACCATCAGGGGGTGTCTCCTATATATAAACACCTCCCTGATATGAGTACACAAAAATCCAGTAAGGTCATATATGGAAACCATCGATACTCATCTGCCGCTTGGCCATATATCATTCACCATTCGCCATGTAGCATTAACGCCTCAACGCGTTTCGCCTGCTTAGGCTCATCAGGAGGCCTGATATCACGATAACTTGTGTCACAATAGATACATGATAGCTAAATCTCACTACCCAGTATTATGTCCCCACACAGATCCCTTACACAGTATTATGTCCCCACATAGCCCCCATGAGGAATGATGTCCCCACACAGCCCCCTTACACAGTATAATGTCCTCAGACAACCAACTCACACAGTATTATGTCCTCACACAGCCCTCTGGCAAAATGATTTCCCCACACAGCCCATCAGACAGTATTATGTCCCCACACTGCCCCCATGCAAAGTATGATGTCCCCCACACAGGCCCCCTTGCTACTATGCCAAACCAGCAAAGGCGTAGCAACAAATACACTTGGCGCAAGCTGCCCAGCTAGGCGGGCCCTTGAGGGACTCTTCATCCAACTCCCAGAGATGGAAGGGGGACTTTGGCAGAGCCCTTCCCAGGCCCACTGTCAGCAGGCAGCTGGTTTCTGGTGACACGACTGGTGCTTAGTCAAGAACAGGGGGTATTTCTGCTAGGATTGTAGCACAAAGAGACAAGTGGTAGCGTAGCTCTGGACCCAACCATTCCCAAGTGGATGCACAGAACCACAATTCCTAACACATGCAGAGTTTGATGTCCCCTACACAGCCCCAATGCGGAGTATGATGTCCTCCACACACACACACCCTATGCAAAGTAGATTGTCCTACACACAGACCGGATGTGCACTGAAGGTGTAAAAAAATTAAAAAACTGCACAGCTCACTTCGATTGTGCACAGCTCTAGTGTGCGAGATGTACTGAGCCACAGCTGACAAGATGTAGAGATGTCATCATCAGAATTAATGATTGAATGGGGAGTCTGCTCCCTGTTCTTTCAATGATTTCACCGGTATCTGCTTCTGAGAATACAGATACCAGTGAAAGTGAGACTCTGGCGGTCGCCTGGTGATGAAAGCAACTGCATAAAGCCCTTTGGCAGTCCTGGCCTACAGGCCGCACCGAAACACTCAAAGAGCCACATGTGGCCAGCGGACTGCACTTTGCCCACATCTGCCCTTGACACATGATGGGTGACCCTTGGGGTACATGTACCACAAGCCAAGTTTGAGAAGATTTGAGGCATGTCAAATCTGCTGTGAATGTGAACAATTGCAGATACCAGCCTGTTGTTAATGACTTATTACTTTTGCGTTTGTTTGAGCCAATATACATAAATTGTAACATGCCAGAATTCTTACAGATTACATTGCTAGTCGAGTTACGCTAGGAGATTGTTTTGAGTAGAACGATATGATCCATAAACCTTTTAGTTATGGAAGAGTTAGCAGCTTCTGTCACTTTAATGAATGGGAGATTTCTGAGCTTAGGTTAAATTGCATTCAGAGTGCTTAATCAGGCATTACTGAGCTAATGGTAAAGTAAACAGTATGCTACTGCGACAAAAGAGCTTTATATGTCTAATGGTGTTTATTAGGTTAGACTCATATTAACAGTTTTATCAGGCGGTCTGTCACAATTTACTTCTTAGGAATTCATTCAAATACAGACTTGGCATTGTAGAAAACTAAGGTGGTATAAGAACATGATATGGCAAACTAAAAAAGAAAAAAAATATTTATTTTTTATAACTTCTCATTAATTGTTATTTCCTTGCTTAAAAAATGACAACATGTCTTAAGACTAACTCTAGTGATTAAAAAAATGATTCATTTTATTTTCTACCATAATTACTGTTAACAAAATAGTGTGCCCAATCCGTGCAAAGTCAATTTTATAGGGTGATATCCTCCTTTTGTAATAACGGTTCACTGAAAGCAAGCTAATCACAAGAGGACTCTTTTGCTGCCCCCCACTCAGGAATCTATTCTAATCCATGGGGTACCCTTACTGCAAGTGTTTTGCTTCCCCACAAACAAACAAACAAAGCATTAGGGCTTCCTCACATGTAGCGTTTTTGTTGCATTGTATTCCGTCCAGGCAGAAGAAGAAAAATGAAGCATTTTACATCAGGAGCAAAATAATAAGATTTCTAAAATCTCGTTCACACGGTTCATTTATTTTTTCCTTTGCGATTTTTAAACTGTGGAGCATTTAAAAAAGAAAAAAACACCAAACGTCATGATTCTCCAATGCCAGCGCCAGGCACAAGTGATTATGTGACCACAAGTATGAAATTTTTATACTTCCAGCCAAATTTTGACTAGACGTGTCCATTCTGCCTCCATTCACTTGTATTGAGGGAGGCTGCACATGTCTAGTTGGCATGAGACACATATCGAATACTTGCAGTAAAGTGCCCGCCTGCTCTCAGATTGGGCACTGGAAAATCTGGGCTCACTGTGAAATTTCACAAGTCTGCAGTCACATAGAGTGATTGGAGACTTGAGCCCCAAGCCTGTGTAGCCCCTTTAACGATTAGTTCACTGTGGGATATTTAGAATTCAATTTTTTTAAAATCTTGTTAGAACCTTCTAAGAGGTTTTTAAGTTTATTAACAAAAAAAATGAATTTTTACTTAACAAAACACTGCCTCTCTGAAAATTCTTGGCCAAGCTTACAAGTATTATTAGCATTCTGATAAATCATCCTCGAGCATTACTCAACTAATTCAGAAACTGCATTGTAATATTTGTTACAATCATCATGTCATCTGGAATTCTTCTTGGCCATAACCCGATAAGGACCTGAACTTTTTTTTTTTCCTCCCCTTGTTCCAGAACTTATTTATTTCTCCATCTATATAGGCATATGACATCGTTCATTTTTACACACTATATACTGAAAAAGATGAAAAAAAATCAAACTGGGGAAAATGCTAAAAAAAAAAAAATTCCCCATTGGTATTTGAGTTTTATGTTTATGGCATTCATTGTGCAGTAAAAAATTACATAGCAGCCTAATTTTTCAAGTCAGTACAGTTTACAGTGATACCAATTTTATGATTTTTTTCATATTTTATTGGTTAAAAATTTTTGGGAAATTGAAATTTTTTTATTTTCCAATCCATGGAGGTGAGTGAAAGCTTAATTTGTACTCACTAAACTAATGTTTACAATGATACCATTTGGGGTACATAAGACATTTTTATTTATTTTTTTTATTTATTATTTCTTTATTTCTTATTTGTGTTTTTTTTTTTACAACAGCTTGGTAACTAAAAAACTTGGCAATTTTGGCATTTTGATTTTCTTTTCTATCATCCCTTTAACGTATGGATTAAATACTTTCATATTTTGATGAAATTTTCATATACGATGGTACCAAATATGTTTAATATTTTAAGTATTCTCATTTCTTTATTTTTGTAAGGAGAAAAGAGGGGTGAGTTTTTATATATATATATATATATATATATATATATATATATATATATATATATACGTATATGTATATGTATATATATGTGTATATATTTATCCATTTATTTTTTAACACTTTAACTTTTACATTATTTAAAGACAAACTAGGAGATTTGAACCTGCTATAATATAACAGTTCTTTTGCAATAATATTGTAGAAAATTGTATTTCTCAAATGAAGCCCAGACTTCTGTGGCTTAGCTTCACAGGAGGTTCTCAGCTGACTTCTTAATCCATCAGCTCCCCGTGATCAAGGTGCAGAGTAGCTGATGTGAGCTGGTATGCCAGGGCACTGGCATGTGTGGATTTAAATGCTGTGTCAGTGACTAACAGTGGCTTATAAATGGTTAACAGCAGTGATCAGAGCTCACCTCCCGTTGCTGCTGTTAGAAACAGATGCTGACTATGTAACACAGCCTGCATCTGCCACGTTTTAACCCCTTCACCCCAAAGCCTGTTTTCACCTAAGTGACACGGCCAATTTTTACAATTCTGACCACTGTCACTTTATGAGGTCATAACTCTGTAACGCTTCAACGGATCCTGGTGATTCTGAGATTGTTTTCTCGTGACATATTGTACTTTATGATAGTGGTAAAACTTCTTCGATATGACTTGCATTTATTTGTGAAAAAAACAGAAATTTGTCGAAAATTATGAAAATTTAGCAATTTTCAAATTTTTCGTTTTTATGCCCTTAAATTAGAGAGTTATATCACATAATATAGTTAATAAACAACATTTCCCACATGTCTGCTTTACATCAGCACAATTTTGGAAACATAATTTTTTTTTGTTAGGGAGTTATAAGGGTTAAAAGTTGACCAGCGATTTCTCATTTTTGCAACAAAATTTGCAAAACCATTTTTTTTACGGACCACCTCACACTTGAAGTGACTTTGAGGGGTCTATATGACAGAAAATGTCCAAAAGTGACACCATTCTAAAAACTGCACCCCTCAAGGTACTCTAAACCACATTCAAAAAGTTTATTAACCCTTCAGGTGCTTCACAGGAATTTTTGGAATGTTTAAAAAAAATTGAACATTTAACTTTTTTTTCACAAAATTTTTACTTCAGATCCAATTTGTTTTATTTTACCAAGGGTAACAGGAGAAATTGGACCAAAAAAGTTGTTGTACAATTTGTCCTGAGTACGCCGATACCCCACATGTTGGGGTAAACCATTGATTGGGCACATGGCAGAGCTCGGAAGGGAAGGAGCGCCATTTGACTTTTCAATGCAAAATTGGCTGGAATTGAGATCGGAACCCATGTCGTGTTTGGAGAGCCCCTGACGTGCCTAAACAGTGGAAACCCCCAGAAGTGACACCATTTTGGAAAGTAGACCCTCTAAGGAACTAATCTAGATGTGTGGTGAGCACTTTGAACCTCCAAGTGCTTCACAGAAGTTTATAATGTGGAGCCGTAAAAAAAATTAATATTAATTTTCACAAAAAATGATATTTTTGCCCCAAATTTTTTATTTTCCCAAGGGTAGCAGGATAAATTGGACCCCAAAAGTTGTTGTGCAATTTGTCCTGAGTACGCTGATACTTCATATATGGGGATAAACCACTGTTTGGGCGCATGGCAGAGCTCGGAAGGGAAGGAGCGTCATTTGACTTTTCAATGCAAAATTGGCTGGAATTGAGATCGGAACCCATGTCGTGTTTGGAGAGCCCCTGACGTGCCTAAACAGTGGAAACCCCCAGAAGTGACACCATTTTGGAAAGTAGACCCTCTAAGGAACTAATCTAGATGTGTGGTGAGCACTTTGAACCTCCAAGTGCTTCACAGAAGTTTATAATGTGGAGCCGTAAAAAAAATTAATATTAATTTTCACAAAAAATGATATTTTTGCCCCAAATTTTTTATTTTCCCAAGGGTAGCAGGATAAATTGGACCCCAAAAGTTGTTGTGCAATTTGTCCTGAGTACGCTGATACTTCATATATGGGGATAAACCACTGTTTGGGCGCATGGCAGAGCTCGGAAGGGAAGGAGCGCCATTTGACTTTTCAATGCAAAATTGGCTGGAATTGAGATCGGAACCCATGTCGTGTTTGGAGAGCCCCTGACGTGCCTAAACAGTGGAAACCCCCACAAGTGACACCATTTTGGAAAGAAGACCCCCTAAGGAACTTATTTAGATGTGTGGTGAGCACTTTTAACCCCCAGTTGTTTCACTAAAGTTTAGAATGTAGCGCTGTGAAAATCAAAAAATCATTTTTTCTTTCCACAAAATGATGTTTTAGCCCGCAATTTTTTTTCCCCCAAGGGTAACAGGAGAAATTGGACCACAAATGTTATTGTCCAATTTGTCCTGAGTACGCTGATACCCCATACATTGGGGGGAACCACTGTTTGGGCGCACGGCAGAGCTCGGAAGGGAAGGAGCGCCGTTTGAAATGCAGACTTAGATGGATTGGTCTGCAGGTGTCATGTTGCATTTGCAGAGCCCCTGATGTCCCTAAACAGTAGAAACCCCCCACAAGTGACCCCATATTGGAAACTAGACCCCCCACGGAACTTATCTAGATGTGTTGTGAGAACTTTGAACCAACAAGTGTTTCACTACAGTTTATCACGCAGAGCCGTGAAAATAAAAAATATTTTTTTTTCCACAAAAATTATATTTTAGCCCCCACATTTTTATTTTCCCAAGGGTAACAGGAGAAATTGGACAAAAAAAGTTGTTGTCCAATTTGTCCTGAGTACGCTGATACTTAATATATGGGGATAAACCACTGTTTGGGCGCACGGCAGAGCTCGGAAGGGAAGGAGCGCCGTTTGAAATGCAGACTTAGATGGATTGGTCTGCAGGTGTCATGTTGCATTTGCAGAGCCCCTGATGTACCTAAACAGTAGAAACCCCCCACAAGTGACCCCATATTGGAAACTAGACCCCCCACGGAACTTATCTAGATGTGTTGTGAGAACTTTGAACCCCCAAGTGCTTCACTACAGTTTATAACGCAGAGCCGCGAAAATAAAAAATATATTTTTTTCCACGAAAATTATATTTTAGCCCCCATGTTTTTATTTTCCCAAGGGTAAGGCTGGTTTCACACTTGCGTTTTTTAAAAAAACGCATGTGTGAAAAAACGCATGTAATCGCGGTAAAACGCATGCGGTTTTTTTAGACGCATGCGTTTTTATAGAAAAACACAAGAAAACAAGAAAAAACCAAAAAACCCTAACCCTAACCCTACCCCTAACCTGAAATACGTGGCACTGAAATACGTGGCACTGAAATACGTTTATATACGTATATACGTATATAAGTGCCACGATATTTCAGTGGCCACGTATATAAGTGCCACGTATATAAGTGCCATGTATATAAGTGCCACGTATATAAGTGCCACGTATATAAGTGCCACGTATATAAGTGCCACGCATATAAGTGCCACGCATATAAGTGCCACGCATATAAGTGCCACGTATATAAGTGCCACGTATATAAGTGCCACGTATTTCACGTAAATGCCATGATATTTCACTGAAATACCGTGGCACTGAAATACGTGGCACTGAAATACGTGGCACTGAAATACGTGGCACTGAAATACGTGGCACTGAAATACGTGGCACTGAAATATCGTGGCACTGAAATATCGTGGCACTGAAATATCGTGGCACTGAAATACGTGGCACTGAAATACGTGGCACTGAAATACGTGGCACTATGACTGTCAGAAAATGTTCATTAAACGGTTAGGGATGAGTTTAGGGTTAGGGTTTGGATCCCTTTATCACCTTGATGGTGGTGGGTGACTTTTCAGTGTGTGTTCTGTTTTTTTTCTATAAAAACGCATGCGTTTTTAACGCAAACAAACGCGTTGAGATCGGACGCCATGTCGCGTTTGGAGAGCCCCTGATGTGCCTAAACAGTGAAAACTCCCCAATTCTAACTGAAACCCTAACCCCAACCCTAACCCTAGTCCTAACCCTAGCGCTACTTTCACACTAGCGTTTTTTTGCATACGTCGCAATGCGTCGTTTTGGCGAAAAAACGCATCCTGCAAAGTCATCTGCAGGATGCGTTTTTTCCCCATAGACTAACATTAGCGACGTATTGACACACGTCGCAAGCGTTGTGCGACGGTTGCGTCGTGTTGTGGCGGACCGCCGGCAGCAAAAAACGTTACATGTAACTTTTTTTGTGCTGACGGTCCACCATTTCCGACCGCGCATGCGCGGCTGGAACTCCGCCCCCACCTCCCCGCACCTCACAATGGGGCAGCGGATGCGTGGAAAAACAGCATCCGCTGCCCCCGTTGTGCGGCGCTTGCACAGTATGCGTCGGTATGTCGGGCCGACGCAGCGCGACGGCCCCGTACCGACGCTAGTGTGAAAGTAGCCTAACGGGAAAATGGAAATAAATATATTTTTTAAAATTTTATTATTTTTCCTAACTAAGGGGGTGATGAAGGTTGATTTGATATACTCTTATAGCGTTTTTTGGGCGGATTTTTATGGTTGGCAGCCGTCACACACTAAAAGACGCTTTTTATTGCAAACAATAGTTTTTGCATCACCACATTTTGAGAGCTATAATTTTTCCATATTTTGGTCCACAGAGTCATGTGAGATCTTGTTTTTTGCGGGACGAGTTGACGTTTTTATTGGTACCATTTTCGGGTACATGACATTTTTTGATCGCTTTTTATTCCGATTTTTGGGAGGCGGAATGAACAAAAACCAGCAATTCCTGAAATTCTTTTAGGGGGTGCGTTTATACCGTTCCGCGTTTGGTAAAAAGGATAAAGCAGTTTTATTCTTCGGGTCAGTACGATTACAGCGATAACTCATTTATATAATTTTTTTATGTTTTGGCGCTTTTACACAATAAAAACTATTTTATATAAAAAATAATTGTTTTTGCATCGCTTTATTCTGAGAGCTATAACTTTTTTATTTTTCTGCTGATGATGCTGTATGGCGGCTTTTTTTTTGCGGGACAAGATGACGTTTTCAGCGGTACCATGGTTATTAATATCCGTCTTTTTGATCGCGTGTTATTCCACTTTTTGTTTAGCGGTATGAGAATAAAGCGTTGTTTTTTGCCTCGTTTTTTTTTTTTTTTTTTTACGGTGTTCACTGAAGGGGTTAACTAGTGATATAGTTTTATAGGTGGGGTTGTTACGGACGCGGCGATACTAAATATGTGTACTTTTATTGTGTGGTGTTTTTTTTATTTAGATAAAGAAATGTATTTATGGGAATATATTTTTTTTTTTTTTCTTTATTTAGGAATTTTTTTTTATTTTTTTTTTACACATGTGGAAAATTTTTTTTTTAACTTTTTTACTTTGTCCCAGGAGGGGACATCACAGATCGGTGATCAGACCGTGTGCATAGCACTCGGTCTGATCACCGATGTGACAGGCACGTTCCACAGGCTTGCCGGCGCCTGCTATGAGGATTCTCAGCAGACGCCGGCAAGCAGGGTCATCTTATGACCCGGAAGGAGTCCCGCGGCCATCTTGGATCCGGGGACTCCTTCCAGGTCACCGGAGCAGCGCGATCTCATCGCGCTGCTCCGGTGGGAGAGCGCAGGGAGCCCCCGTCCCTGCGCGATCCCCCTCTATGCCGCTGTCACTATTGACAGCGGCATCAGAGGGGTTAAATGCCCGCGATCGGCGACAGCGCCGATCGTGGGCGTTGCTGCGGGGTGTCAGCTGTCATATACAGCTGACACCCGCACCCGATCACCGCGGCGCTCAGCGCGAGACCGCGGTGATCGGGGCGCCGTACTAGTACTGCGGCTGGCACTAATGCAGTGCCGGCAGCGCCGTACTAGTACGGCGCATGTCACGAAGGGGTTAAGCATGCTCAATTTCTAGCCTGCTAGATACAGCTCGTTCCGACCTTTGATGAAAATGTAAATAAGAGGTCATTATGGGATTAAAAGCATATACATTGTTACTTTTTACTCAATCTTTTCACAAATAATTATTATTTAATTACATTAGGGGACTATATCATCAAACTATATAAAATAAGATCATCTAACTTTCTCAGAAACTGTATCATCCCTGTCTGATCATCACTGATCCCAGCTTTTGTTCTTCTTGGAAAAGAGCTAATTTCCATAATCTTTTCCCATTAAGCATTTTTTAATGTGGTTGTTTCCTGAAGATGAAACATGTAGATCCATACTACGGAATAAATTATTATTTTTATCCTATTGATACTCTGTAATCCTTTGTGAGATTTTGACAGCCGCACAGGAAAGCGGCCAGCCTCCACAAGGAGAAATAGAGCCCCAGGATCATAGTTTCTACTTTTAATATATTCCTTACTTTCCATGAGACAAGAAGAATGAAGTGCCCAGATGACAGTTCACATACAATAATAATTATTATAATTTATAAAATTCAGAATTCGCAAATGATTGTGGTTAATATCCCACATGCAGAGTGATCAGACAGTTAGAAAAAACTTTTTAAAACCATTTAAAGTAACAACAGATTAGAGCCAATCAGGTCCTCAAATAGTATTTTATATAGCGATTACGTAGAGATAAAAAAAAATATTTTCCAATATGCAAATCTCAAAGAAAATCTAACTCTCCATCACAACTTTGTTTTTAATCATAAAGCCTAAATTTATATTCTCTAAACATTACTTTAATCATGCTTTAAACATTTCTCACACTGACAATGCCCCTTTTCATGTAAAATAAGCTCTGGAGCTCATTTACTTATAAGAAAATTGTGGATATCTCTGGAATAAGACATCACATTGCAGATATCAAGGTATTAATTTATTCTGTTTCCTATGACCTGTCTGCCCATATAGACAGCTTAGGAGGGTTGATCCTACTGATAGATTCCCTTTAACTGATTTTACCAGATATGATATGCATACCTTTATATCAGAAATAGACAATGGGTCATAGGTAATACAGAGCTACTGAATGTTGTTTGTTACCATAAGTGTCACATGATGTCAAGGGACTGTGGGCACCTACATGATTCCTCAATCTAGTCATGCTGTAGTCTATCCCTGGCCCCCAGATTACCCCGGATAGTGGATGGTCGCATCTAGCTAAGCTCCTGACTTAACTCTTATCTGAGCCATCACTCACCTAGGGAGGTGAGGGACCGAAGTGTTTAGGAAAACACTAACCAGACAGACAATGGTGAACAGACAGGGATAAAAGAAAACTACTATCACACAAATGAACTAAAAAAACAACAGAGTGGAAATGGTAGAGTAATAGGAAGGGGGAACCAAATGTGAGAGAATAAGGATAAACACGCAAATTAATTGCAGCATGAACGGAGATGCATGCAGCAATCTCCTGAAAAACTCTCCAACTGCCAACCCCAAACACTTAACTTTTTCCTTCACTGGCAAACCAGTAAGTAGAATTATCACTAGCAACTCACAAGTGCCAATGATGAGCATACATACCAGAGGGGAGTGGTCAACACAGAACAGCTGAGACAATTCAGGATGGAGAGCTCCAGGAGATGAATTGAACAGACTAACCCTTGCCGTGACAGAACAAGTAAAACCTGCCCTTTTAATAGGATGTAAAGCAGTTCTAATAAGTGCAGGAGTTCAAGTAACCAGACGCCGCGATCTTCTGGCCCCTCTCTGTCACGGTATCCTTGTGACACTAAGGAATAAGGTTATGACAACAGATAGTGTTGGGAGAGATTAGATCCAGCGTGTCCAATTTTTGACTGCCGATTCTTTTGTTCTCCCTGACATAAGTTGCCCCAGACATGCCTGTCAGCAGCTCCCAGAGGACACAGGAGTGCTCAACAGAGAGAATGCTCTTGTGTTCAAGGCAATGGGAAGAAATAGCTGTTGGCCAAACATTCATCTGACAGCTATCTATGTGTACAGGACCTCTTAGAGACTTTTATTTAATAGAGTTTTTTATTATACTTTTTTAAAGTTATTTCAATGTTCTTTAATATGTTGTAAATTGCCAAAAGATTAATGAGGCTCAGAGGAAGCGTGACACACAAAATGGCTGTCAGCCATTGCCTCCACATTCTCTTTTATGGAACAGCAATAAAAGGAAATTTTAATTTGAAGTGGTAAGTGCCCCATCGTTCTTCATATCGCATTTATTATTGGCTTTTTCATGGTGAGCACTATCAGGATCGTCTTTTTGTTGCAAGTCGAGTCGTATGTTGGAAAATGATTACTGTTGGATAACGCAGGATGTCAATGGAATCAGTGCCAGATCCTTCTATTTCTACAATATTTTGTAAAATATATAAAATATTACACACAGTATACTTCACTGTATTCCTATACCCAATTTGTAAGTGATGTAAACAAGCCTTGATGATGAGCATATGCATATTGCAGTGTTGGGTGCATGGAGCATTTATAATGGCACATTGGATCCCATCAAATTCACCTTCGGATGGAACATAGTATTTTTGTACTCGTTGTAGTAGCAGAGGTACATGGAGATAATATGTGAGTCCATAGAATTCTATGAGTGCCATATTACCGATCCTTACCACACAGATCTGTAATACAAATGCGCATGGAGTAATGAGGCCATCATCAGAACAAAACTCCTATGTTGCTGGTTTCCACTTTTCTTTTTTCTAAGAGATCAAAATGGAATTTGTGACACGTGTGTGATTTTCAACCACAAAAAACCTTCATTTTTCATCTTGGGTTCCAAATTGCGTTACATAGTACCTTTCTATATTACATAAACTCTAACAACAAATTTCTAACTTCTAGGAATCTAAACTGATACTAAAAATGAATTTCCGATGTACGTTGTACAGTAGTGAAAAATTTACAAGGACGGATGTTATCTGTTCCGGTAGTCCTGTTGGTCAGGTGTGTTGAGGACCCATGGAATGCATTAGTTGATTCCCTGCTGGTAATGTGTTCTCCAAGTATTTATTATGGTTGCATGGTGGACATTCCCATCTAATATTCTGTCGTAAAGTATATAAGAAGCTCGAAATTTGTAGATTTCTTCCTGTTATGTTTATTAAACTGCAGCTTTTCTCACTCTCCAGGAACAAATTGCTTCTTGATTAGTTCTTAATTACTCCTTGATTGTCAGCTGCTGCCTAGAAGACTGTGCCACTAGCTTTGCCTTTGTATGGTGCCCAACTTTTCTCAATTACTTAAATAATAATTGCATCCATAAAGATTGTATATATTGTTATAAAACCTAAAACAGTTGAAATGTAACTTTGCAGTGGTTTCTATATGGCTTAGTGAAATTGATAGTCAGTGATTCATAATTGTGTTTCCAGGTCTCCCTCTTACTACCACCACCACCACCACATTCTCCACTACAAATCTTATGGCCTTTAGCATTCATTTAAAATTACCCAGTCACTTTTTTTAAAGGGAACTTGTCACCAGGTTTTCCCATAGAAAGTAGGATCAGCACCTGTATGGCCTCATATACAGCATTCTAAAATGCTGTATATAAGTTCCCAATGGGCAGTGCATAACACATAAAAGACATTTATTAACCCCTTCACGACTTTTGACATATAGGTATTTCAAAGGTTGTGTCCCGCATCTTTCATCCCCCACACTTGATCATTGATCTGATCTACTGTCATGTGCGTTTAACATCTGTGGGTGGATCCAAGAGCCACCCACTGCTGTTAAGCAGTTAAATGCCTGTTACGGGATTACCGTGGCAGAGAGTAGCCAGAAGACCACAGCTTCAGATTTCTCCTAGTACTGCACTTATTAGAAGCACTTCACCTTCATATTAAACATTGCAGGTTTCTTTTAGCAGTGCAGGGGTTGATTTGCTCATTTGAGAGCTCCTGGAAGCTTTCATTCATTAAGGCTCTCAGCTATTCCCTCTTAGCCACTCCTATATAATCTGGGCCTTGGCAAGCACTCATTGCCAGACCCAGCTCATGCTGCATAGTTAATAGATGGTGGTTGGTGGTATTTGTTTCAGAAGGCAATTGGTGGATTGATCTGAGACTGTTGTGAGGTTTTGGGTGTGTGCTAATTCCCCTCCTTCTCCTCCTTAGTTTGACTCCATCCTCCACTCCCCAGTGTATTCCTCTGTTGTTTGTGTGAGTATATTTGTATGATTGGTATTTTCCTTTATCCCTGCTCATATTACCTTGTTAGTCTGATTGGTGTATTATGGTACACTACTACTTCTCTCTTCCCTGGGTGGGGGAGGGGTACAGACTGAGGGTGGATTCAGGAGCTAAGGCAAGGTACGTGGCCCTGGTGTCTTCACCATCAGAAGTAATCTAGGGAACAGGGCAAGCTAGGGCGCTCCTAGCGTTAGGGACTGGGAAAGAGCTCCTGGTCCCGAGATACCGAATAACAGAATCGTGACAATGATGCTGTAAATAACCGAAAGCGGCATTTAACAAGCATCAGGCAGAAGCGCGTCACAAGTCTGCCCATTGGCGCCCCTGCCACATGGTAGGAGGACACCGATGGGTAGCCATTACAGACCCCTGTGCCCGTTATTGTAAATCACCTTTGAACGCCGGCCCATGATCACAGCCTCAAGTCTCCTAAGGCGACTACAGAAGCCAGTAAAAAAAGTTTTAAAAAATATAAAAAAAGCCACAAAAGTTCAAATCACTCCCTTTTTGCCCCATTGAAAATAAAACAATAAAAAATACACATACGTATCAAAATATAAAGAACATTAATGAAAGCATTTTTTGGCCCCCAAAACATTGCAATAAAAAGCAATAACGGGCGATCAAAATATTGTATCTATGCCAAAATAGTATCAATAAAAACTTCAGCTTGGGGCGCAAATACAGTATTCTAGAATGCTGTATATAAGGACATACAGGTGTATGCCCTACTTTACACGGGAAAAACCTAGTGAACCAAAACCATTTGAAAACTGCCATATATACATATCCTTTGGGCTTTTTCACGCAGGGAGGCAGCCCCTTCACCATCTGCCTTTAGCTCTATGGAAATGTACCCTTACAGGCAGCACGGTGGCGCAGTGGATGGCGCAGTGGATAGCACAGCAGCCTTGCAGCGCTGGAGTCCTGGGTTCAAACCCCACCAAGGACAACATCTGCAAAGAGTTTGTATGTTCTCTCTGTGTTTGTGTGGGTTTCCTCTGGGTTCTCTGGTTTCCTCCCACACTCCAAAGACATACTGACAGGGAATTTAGATTGTGAGCCCCAACGGGGACAGTGATGATAATTTGTGCAAACTGTAAAGTGCTGTGGAATATGTTAGCGCTATATAAAGATTATTATTATTATTACTTGTGCAGGTTTTCATCATGTTTTTGTATACCCACACATGAGAGATACCTGTCAAACACCTAGAGTAGTGCAGAGAAATACTGGCAGGGGGCGCCGCCAGACTAGTCAGGTCTCTTCCTATGGTAACCAAACTATTTTGGACAATATTTTGGACAATATTACTCTAATGTGTGTGGACTCTGTTAGGTCCCCTTCACACTTCTGTGTTTCCGGTTCATGTATTTATAGAAAAACAGCCGCACTCAGGAAATTTGAAGATTATGCAAAAAGTATTCTTTCTTTATTTGTGTGTACAGACATCACCAGGTGCTCAATAACGTATAAAGGATTTGGCGGACAATAAGGTTAACGTTTCGACCAGGGATGTCTTTGTCAAAATCTCACTGTAAAATAAATACATAATATAAATATGCTGTACACACACACATGAACAATAATACCAACAAAATATGATATCCACATGTTGACATTAAACCAATTACCAATAAAACTCTATATACAGAATTATATACACTAGTCAAACATCTTGTTAAAGGGATCCTAAAAGGTATCCCTGAAGATTAATTTCTTATAGAACTAGGAGAGGCAGGAGAACCATAAAAAAGACGCCAATATCGCGTTAAGAACCAAATCGTACATGTCCATATACAGAGATACATATTACCTAATCCTCAAAAGCAGGAGAGGAATCCTCAGCGACATAGAGAATTGACATGCATATCCACAATTATTAAAAAACGCCTTGTCATAATAGGGAGAGCAGGCAGTATAACAGAGAAACATAGACACATACCTTAAATGTAGGGAACTGTTATGCTTATATAGTCTATTAATGTCTATATTAGCCTCGGCATCAAGATCAAGTCATTCATCATGATATACTAACCTTTCAGTAAAGGTAAAAGATGTGCAAGGAAGAAAGACTCAGTCCGGTATGGGCTGTAGGGGAAGACAGAAAATGTTTAGAAGCAAATAGGATAGTTAGGGAGATTAGGGTTCTATGGGAGCCATTATAATTACCGATGCCTGTAGGAACATTGGAGCACTATGTCTGTCTCATTTGTGATGCAGTGTGGAGTGGGGATGACGCCATTGTTTTAAGCTAATGGCATCTGATGTAACTTCCGGGGCTGTGCAGTATAGCGCTCGGTCCCCGCGGTCAGGGGTGGATTAAGGGTAGCCAGGGCCCCGGGCTGTTCAGACACTGTGGGCCCCCCCGGTCATGTGACGGGGGGATCATGTGACGGGGGGATCATGTGACGGGGGGGGGGTCATGTGACGGGGGGGGATCATGTGACGGGGGGGGGGTCATATTATACCCGAACCAGATTATTCCAGAAAAATGGCCGGGCCCTACTCTACTGTAACCTATTAAATATTTGTTAAAATCTGCAATATAATTTAGGTATATTTTGACCAATAATATCACATACAAGGAACAAATACCACCGCGCCATGACCAGACCACAAATTACAAACACAGTGATCAAATAATATCACATACAAGGAACAAATACCACTGCACCATGTCAAGACCACATATTACCACCACTTGGTGACCAAATAGCACATTCAAGGGACAAATACCACAACACCATTTCCAGACCACATATTACCACCACATAGTGACTGAATACTACAATACTGATCAGTAATAATAAAAAAACAAAACACAATACTATCACCATAAGTGCCAGTATTCACAGGAGATCTGTACTTAGTATGCAGTGTCTGTGTAGAGGTAATACAGAGATCACTGGTGACATTGTACACAGGACCTCTGTATATAGTATAGTGTATAGTGTCAATGTATAGGTAACACTGACTCACCAATGACATCTCTAGGTGAAGTCCTTCATCTTTCATCCAGCACAGACCGCCATCATTTCTTCCAGCCAGGACTCGTTTCTGCAGGAAATAACACAGTTATCTCGAGCTCTGCTTGCAGAACACATTACTTAATTTTTCACAACTTCTACATTACACATGGAGAAAAAAAGGCGATATAGAGTCACTCTGCACAGTAACAGGACCGCCCCCCCCATTTAAAACAGTATACTCAAAAAATAAAATAAATACATCACTGCAGTAATAATATCCCTTAATTAGCCCCTATGGTAATAATATTCCCCACCCTGGCCCCGTGTGTCTCATTCCTGGCTCCTGCCATATGTTCTCCCATCCTGCACTCATGAGTATCCATTCTACCCCATGTGATCTCCCCATCCAGCCCCATCTGTCTCCATCGTATTCTCCTGCCCCATGATCCAATCCTGCCCCATGTCTTTCATTCTGCCCCGTCTCTACATTCTGCCCATGCCTCCAGTCCTGCCCCCAGTGTGTCCAGCAATCTGCCCCAGTGTGTCCAGCAATCTGCCCCAGTGTGTCCAGCATATTGCCCCAGTAACCAGCAATCTGCCCCAGTGTGTCCAGCATTGCCCCAGACAGTGTCTCCAGCAATCTGCCCCAGTGTCTGACTCCAGCATATTGCCCCCAGACAGTGTGTTCAACAATCTGCCCCAGTATGTCCAGCATATTGCCCCAGTGTGTCCAGCATATTACCACCAGTGTGTCCTGCAATCTGCCCCAGTATGTCCAATTGTCCATCATTTCCCCCAGTGTGTCCAGCAATCTGCCCCATTGTCTCCAGCATATTACCCCCAGTGTGTCCAGCAATCTGCCCCAGTATGTCCAGCAATCTGCCCCAGTGTCTCTAGCATTGCCCCAGTGTCTCCAGCAATCTGCCCCAGTGTCTCCAGCATTCTGCCCCAGTGTCTCCAGCAATCTGCCCCAGTGTCTCCAGCATTCTGCCCCAGTGTCTCCAGCAATCTGCCCCAGTGTCTCCAGCAATCTGCCCAAGTGTCTCCAGCAATCTGCCCCAGTGTCTCCAGCATTGCCCCCAGTGTGTCCAGCAATCTGCCCCAGTGTCTACAGCAATCTGCCCCAGTGTCTACAGCATTGCCCTCAATGTGTCCACAGTCCACCGTTAGCTTATAAAAAAAAAAGAAAAAAAACAAACAGTCTCCTCACCTTACCAGCGCTCCATGCGGCGAGCTCCCTCCAGCCGCGCACACTCGCCGGCGACTGACAATGACGTCAGATGCCGGCGATGTGTGAGCTGCGGCCGACTTCAGCTGCCAGCCTCCAATTGGCTGGCTGGCGGCTGTTGTTAACTATTGAGGTGCGGGCGAGCGCCCGCACCTCAATAGGAAAGCGCCGCAGCGCCGGAAGGGGCCCGGTGAGCAGATGAGAAGGGGCCCGATGCGGACCCCCTCTCTGCCCACCGGGTCCGGGGGGCGGGGCACATAAATGCCGGCGGGCCGGGCGTTCAGTCACACTCCGGCGGATTATCAGAGGGTCAATCTGCGGTGGCCCAGGGCCCCCCCAAGCCACTGGGCCCTGGGCTACCGCCCATATTGACCCTCTGATAATCCGCCCCTGCCCGCGGTCAGGAGCGAGGGCTGACACGTAAGAGCGTGTATACCATACTACTGCATCTGCGCGTTTGGAAAAAGAAGCTTGGCGCACGCACAATGTGTTCAAAACAGGAGATGGGCGAACGGCGCCTGTGTGAGACCCCGCTGCTTGGTCTCTGTGCATATATCTATTAGCTGTAATATAAGGAGGCTTCACAGCACCCTATTGAAGCCCGGGATGGCTGGGGACTGGGAAATACTAGTTAGAGAAAATATTGGTTAGGAAAAACACATGCTGAACAAAATGGAAATAAAAAGAACCAAAAAGCAGAAAAACAAAAAGAAAAAGTATCAAAACAAAATACAGGATCAAAAAGGGGGAAAATATATATATTGAAAATAGAATGAAATAGTAATAATGATGGTAAAAATTAAATATAATGAATAAAAATAATGAATAAAAAAGGGGGAAGGGAGAACGGCTAGGTATGTACTGGTGACAAAAAAATATTCCTTTTGATGAAAAAAAAAGGAGATAATAGAGCAATATATCCTGTCTAACACATGAAGAGGATAAAAGTCATAATGACTTCAGCTTGAGGGTGATTGAGCATTAATAGTGAGGAGTTTAACTGAAAATGAAAAAAATGAAAAAAAAAGAAAAAAAAAAGGGGGGTAGTCTAAATAAAAATGAACCAATTGAAAAAGGAAAAAAGGAAAAAAAGAAAGAAAAAAAAGAAAAACTGAAAAAATGTAAATGAATAAAAATAAAAATAAAAATGAGGGTAGCAAAATAAAAATGAAATGAAAAATAAACAATGAAAAATAAATACAAAATAGCTTTCCGATTCATGTGGCATCTGTTTTCACATGTACTGGAGACTCGTACACATGCACACCCATTGTAATTTATGGGGCACTTCCGTTTTTTCCAGCGGCATGGATGACAATTCATATCGCACACATGCACACTGATGACATCCATGTGTCATCCCCGTGTCGTCCATTTGATACGTACCCGCAATAGGATGCAAAATAGAAATGACAGATGTTTAGGTGTTAAAGATGTGCAAATTATAGAGATAGATAGCCGTGATATATCTAATTTGTGCCTTGCATGTGTAGCTTATTGTACATGAAATGACCTACTAAATAAATGAAAAAAATGATGTGGGGTCCCCCCATTTTTAGTGACCAGCAAAGGAAAAGCAGACAGCTGTGTGCTCATATTATCAGGCTAGGAAGGTCCATGGCTATTGGGCCCTTCTCAACCTAAAAATACTAGCCCTCATCACATGAGATGCTCTTTATTTAAAAAAAAAAAAAAAATGTTCCCACACAGGTCATACAAAGTCCACGGAGTATGACGTAGTCCAAGGGAATCCAGCAAGGCCCATCGAATCCTCCATACAAAGCCTATATGTCATGGATATACTGCAACAGAGAGGGGCCAGAAGACTGTGGTGTATGGTTTCACAAACTCCTGCACTGGTTAGAACAACTTAATAATTTTATGCATTGCAGTTTTTTTCCTTGTTAGCAGTGCAAGGGTTAATGTGTTTAGTTGAAGCTCCTGGAGCTCTCCTACTCTTGGATCGTCTCAGCTATTCGGTGTTGGCCACTCGCTTCTGCTATACATGCTCCCCTCTGGCACTTAGGGACTGCCAGTGTTAGTTCTTACTGCCTGGTTCTGGAGTTGGAGGTGTTGTTTTGTCTGTGTGCATATTCTCATCCTCTCCTATTTGGCTTATCCTTCCTTTAACTCCCTTGTGTCTCTGTTGTTTGGTGTGTGTATTTTGTGTGGTTGGTATTTTCATTTATCCTTGTCCATCTTCCCTTGCTTGTCTGGTTAGTGTTATCCTATACACTTCAGCTTCCCATTACCCTAGGTAGGAGAGGCAACGGATCAGGGTTGATATAGAAGCATAGCAAGGCCCAAGAACCCGACGTTTCCATCTTCAGGGGTAATCCAGGGGACAGGGATAGAGTTGGGTGCCCCTAGTTCTAGGGATCTGGTTAGCACCCAAAGTCCCAACACATTGTGATACTATGTAGCCTCATTCTGAGGCTCTATAGTCTTTGCAAACAGCTCTATAATAGATATATACTAGTTTGCTCAGTGCTCTAACATGTTTTATAGTTGTATGAGTCCAAAATTTGACGAAACAGCTTGTATAAATAGGACACTTGTTTTAGAATCTGTAAAAAAAAAAAGATGTGTTTGTGATTTTTTTTTATAAAGTACCATAATAGAAACTTGAACAGCTTGTAGTGATTGTATCTATCATTAACTTGTATTTCATAATGTTTTCATATTAGCCTTCTGACCTATGGATAGCTATAACTTGTAATCTTTATGATTTCTCAACGTAAAACACCACAACCAAAATTCAGTGAAGAAAGTCCAAAACAAATCATAAATATATATT
The DNA here is from genome assembly GCF_051348905.1 of Ranitomeya variabilis. NCBI lineage: Eukaryota > Metazoa > Chordata > Amphibia > Anura > Dendrobatidae > Ranitomeya > Ranitomeya variabilis. The sequence continues at coordinate 656,251,309 of NC_135232.1, read as the reverse complement.
GCAACAAATGAATTTATTAATAATAAAGGTCTCCGGGCGGGAGACAGTGTGAATCCCCTCTGTATACTACTGGGTATGTTTACTTGATTTTGATATCTGTGCACATGTTGCTGGAGCTATCTTTAATGAATTTATATGTTTGTATCCATTGAATACCTAGGGATTGTCATGCTGTGCTTTACCGCCTTTATGTATGTGGAATTGTCTGTCACTTTTTAACTATGTTGTTTGTCAGTTGACCTTTATTATTAATAAATTCATTTGTTGCAATATATATTTATGATTTGTTTTGGACTTTCTTCACTGAATTTTGGTTGTGGTGTTTTTCGTATTGATTTCAGTGGGTCCTTATTGTCCCAATAATTCAGCTATGGAATATATCTCTATATATGTATATATTTTCTTACATCTTACATTGACTATGTTATATTCCAGTAGCTGTATGTGTTTTTCTGCTTGTTATTTGATTTCTCAACATGTCCATAAAATGTTGGCTGTCCAAGATTTTTAGATAAATGCTTTAGAAAAAGAGAAACAAATCAAGTTGGCAACCCTGGTCTGAAAATGGACAAACCTATTATATTGTTGAAAAATCATAAAAGGGAACCTGTCAACAGATTTTTGCTATTTAATGAGAGAGCAGCATAATGTAGGGGCTGAGAGCTTGATTCCCGGGGTGTATCACTTGCTCAGCAAATTGCTGAATTTTCAATTCAATCAATATTTTATCAGCAGGAGATTATCACTGCAGGACTAGGTGTCACATACAAGTGACTGCTACATCTACACCATAGAAAACAGGGATTGTATCAAAATGGCACCAAGCAGCCCAGTAAGTGATACATCACTGGAATCAGGCTCTCTGCCCCTATATCATGCTGCTCTCGGATTACATAACAAAACAACCTGCTGACAGATTCCCTTTAAAGGCTTACATGTTTTAGCAATAGTAAGCATTGACTCCAGTCATTATCTAGTAGATGAGAAGTAACAGCTAATATAGTAAGATTATCATCCATGTGCAACAGTGTAAATCAGGATAATCTTACTGAAAATGGCGTGGCTCTGCCAATGGTGATTGAAAAATGTTATCTTTTTATCTTTCACTGCAGATAATTAACAAGTAAACAAGTAACCAAAGCATCAACTGCACAGATGTGTACACTGTAGCATACATAAGACAGCTGAGTTGTACTAGGTAGTGTTTGCCACTCAGATCTTGCTTCTTGGGTACAGGAGGGTTTGCTCCGGAAATCAGCCAGTAAAACATGCACATTTGGGGATGACCCACATCCAGACCATGTAAAGTCTCACACTGAGCTTTTCTTCTGGCCTTCTTTACCCGTCAAAGCCTAATTTGCTTCAATATTGGAAGAGGTATCGTAGATGTCATTTAATGACACAGTGTTGGCCACTTTCCAGTCTTAGGGGTGAATCCACTGCTAAAGGAAATTTCCTTTCGCATCAGAATTTGGATACAATAACGAAGGAAAAGATGCTTATGTCTCCCTACATTCACCACTGTTGCAGTATCTGTTTACATCTGCTAAGTTGTCCTACTCATGATGGCATTTTTGTAAATACAAGGTTCACTTTCTAGATTCTTATCTTTAACATTCTGTAATGTGACTGTGTTTACATGGTATTTATTTAGGAATCAATAGATATAACCGTAGCTATGCTGAATATGGGGAACCAGCTCAATACCAAGACAGTAGATTTATAAAAAATAAAGGTGAAACATGCCATCTGCAAAAAAAATACTGCAGACCATTGATAGGCTAAGAGAAATAAGGCATACATGGAAAAGCAAGGCTGTTGGAGTTTTCTTCAGTAGTTTTTTCAGTGAAGTAGTGCAAGCTGTCAGAGATCACCATTTAAGTGATCGGAATTTACAGATCGGAATTACTTTTTATGATTCAGCCACTTTTATTATTATGCAATAACCATTAGTTATGTAAGAGAACATGTCTGGCTTTCTGTACCAGCTCCTAGTTTCTGCGTTTTGCTCCAAACTAAGGCTGGTTTCACACTTGCGTTTTGATCTGCAGCGTTTTTTTAAAAAACGCATGTGGTGAAAAAACGCATGAAAACGGTGCGTTTTTTTGACACATGCGTTTTTGCGCCAAAAAAAAAAAATTGCGGCAAAACGCGGCGTTTTCCCGCGTTTACATGCTTTTTTTCCCACGTTTGCATTTTTGAAACGCATGCTGAGAAGTGTGTGACAGCTGCCAAACATCAAAATCAACTAGAAAACACACTATTAATAGAATTAGCTAGGGTTAGGGTTAGGGTTAGGGTCCCTAGGGTTAGGGTTAGGGGTAGCTTTTTATTAGAATGTCCTGGTCACCAGGTCACTGATAAGGCACCCCCCACCATCAAGGTGATAAAGGGATCCAAACCCTAACCCTAAGCCACCCCCCACCATCAAGGTGATAAAGGGATCCTAACCCTAACCCTACCCCTACCCCTAACCATAACCATAACCATAGGGATCCAAACCCTAACCCTAACCCTAAGGGTTAGGGTTAGGATCCCTAGGGCTAGGGTTAGGTTTAGGATTCCTAGGGTTACTAGGGATCCTAACCCTAACCCTAACCGTTACCCTAGGGATCCTAACCCTAACCCTAAGGGTTAGGGTTAGGATCCCTATGGTTAGGGTTAGGGTTAGGATCCCTAGGGTTACTAGGGATCCTAACCTTAGGGTTAGGGTTTGGATCCCTATGGTTAGGGTTAGGGTTTTCTTGGTTTTTTGTGTGTTTTCTTGTGTTTTTCTAAAAAAACAGATGCGTTTTTAACGCAAATAAGCGCATGTGCTTAAAAACGCATGCGTTTACATAGACAGCAATGCATTTTTTTGCCGCAAAAAAAGCATGCGTTGCCGAAAACGCATCAAAACGCATGCGAAAAAAACGCAAAAAAAGCATGCGTTTTTTTTCCTATACTTAACATTAAAAACGCATGCGTTTTTTTGCGTTTTTTAGCGCTAAAACGCAGCTTACAAAAACGCAAGTGTGAAACCAGCCTTATTTGGTTGTTACCTGGTGAAGAAGTTGGTTGACTTTGAAACGCATAGATAATAAACCACATTCCTGCTATTGTGTTTAACTAATTATTCCTGTGGATCTCCATTAACCCTGTTGATTTACATCAGAGGAACCCCATTTCTTCTCATTCTGGCTTTTATGGTTTTTCTAATCCATATGTAAGGATTCCGGACTTTCCTGGTGTCTGTTCACCCTGATCCAAGATGGAGTCTTGGATCTCGCCCTGTCATGGAACTTCCTGCCTGTCCTGATTATTTAAGTCCGGGTCTTGTGTTCACCTGTGCCTGAGTATTTTGTGCTGCTGGCTCCTGAGCATCTGCCTGTTTGCTGGTTAACTCCCTGCTTCTGCTGCTCACTACTCGGTGGTCTGCCTCACCTCATTCAGCTACCTCTCGCCTCTGGAACTGCTGCGAAGTGCAGCACACCAGTGGAAGGATTTCTTTTGTGTACAAAACTTTTCCCAGTGTTGTGCCTCTTTGCACAACCACACCAGGTGAGCAAGATTCAAGCTGTGTTATCTCTCCAAGAAAGATCTACTCCTCTACTACGCTTAGATAGCGCTCTCTCTCTTTCTCCCCTCGTCCTCTCTTTTCTAGGACGTCATTCACATGACGCATCATCTGTGAACTATTGGACTCCTACTAACAAGAACTGTGCACACGTATGAGCAAGTGTTGCTGGACTTCATCATTCAAATACTGTGTGCATTTGCACTATAACCTTATTGGACTTCCTCGTTCAAGTGTCTTGTTTGCTTCCACATAATTTCCTTGCTGGACTGGTTCACATTAGCGGTCGCACCCCGCTACTCAGTTTGCTGTGATTTTCTATATAGAGCTGAGGACCTCGTTACTATTGCAGAAATATCTGTTAGTTCTGTTTACATTTCTGTTTTTGAGTAAATACATCTTTTGCTGCAACTTTGTTCTCAGACTGGCTTTATCCCATGCTATCAGATTCCATAGTACCCATATAATTATTACACCATAGGTCTGCAGCAGTTGAATATTTCTGTCAAAGATCATAGCTGGGGGGTCACACTGAACCACCACCCTGTTACCTTTTTGTCATGAAGATTCCTCTGCTGCTTCCTATTGTCAGTGCAATTACACAATTGACTGATGATTAATGGGGGAGGCTGCGGCTATAACCACTATTAGGCCAATTATTGGGGAACTCACAGTGAGCATATGGTATATATACAACCTATTCCAACCAATGGAATATATATACCTTGGTTGGTCACTGCCAACTGCACAATGAAAAAGACTATAAGCTGCCGCCACCAATCATTTATTCAGGCTGATTGTGCATCTGACATGTAGCTTATGGCTTCATGGGTGCAGTTTACAGAACAAAAGGAATAGAACTATTACATTTTATATTTAACCCAGAAAGATAGGCAGTATTTACAGAAAATATAAAAGGATTATTGTAACACCCCAGGAAGCTGGTTGTTACAGTGGTATTGCCTTCCTCACGGGGAGGGTGATGCCATGCCTGGAAGTGACAGGGGTCCCTTTAACAGGTAACATGTACATACAACACTGTCCTGACTCCAGGCCAGAAGGGGGAGCTCTGATCCAGTTTGTGGGTGGCTTCCCTATATATTCTGGCTGGAGGAGAAGTTAAGTAGTCAGTTTAGAGAAGAGCTAGAGCTGTGCAGACATGAGGTTCTGCAGCTCCTGACAGAGCAGATTGTAAGAGATTGTGAGGGGAGAAGAGGCAAAAGAGAGGAATGATACTGGGAGTGGAGCTGCGAGTGGGCTTACTCCAGAATCAGCGCAAGAAAGGCCAGAATTCCGAGTTTGTGGGGATAATTGTATGCCCCACAGCAAAAACCAACAGGCAGGAGATTCCAAGTCTCCAGGCCACCATTACACCCAAAGGCACAGCAGTAGATAGAGCCCGGAGTCACCATGAGGAGGGACCCCCTGTAAAAAGGCTCGAGTTGCCTGCCATGCGGGTAGTGTCCACCTAAAGGGACAGAGAGAGAAAGAGAGGACCTTGTATGAAAACTCAGGCAGCAATGGACTGAGAACACAGCGCAGTAAGGAAGGCTTCCAACCCCACCTAGCTAGGGGGATTCCGATTCACTTCCAGGCTGCCCAGATTCCAAAGAGCACCTGTATCCTGTACCTGAACTGCTTCAGTAAAAGGTAAAGAGACTGCAACCTTGTGTCTTCTAATTCTTTCCTGCACTCCACCATCAACCATCCCTTTTACCAGCTGCACCGGGAGCCCTGGGGACCAAGCTCTAACCTGTGGGAAGCTATACCATCTAAGCTGCAAAACCATCAACCCCAGAGGACCCCTTAAGCAGCGTCGGCCACCCCTGGCCAAATACCACAGGTGGCGTCACGAACATTCCTATATTAGACTTTATTCCCATTTTCATTACCCCCTTTTATTGGACGCCCAGGGCGATGGACTGGGTCACTGCCACCATGACCACCCTTTTAAGAACCGACCCGGTACCGAGTACCCCACGCTCCTAGTGGGTGCTCCATTAACCAGCTCACCCCAGCTAAGTGTCCCAGGAGGCGCGGATCTGCAAGGAACCAAAGGAACCACTTGCACAAATGAAGGGAGGAAATGATACAGCTTCCAAAAAGCTATATTAAAGAACATAATGGATGTTCGAAATGCGTAGCTGTGTCTACACTCATGATGGAATCCATTAATATTTTTTAATCCAATAAATTTTTGCAAGCTTGGAAGCTGGTTTATTTCCTCTCTTCATTTACACAAAATATACAAACAATTTTACAAAGGGGACAAAACAATACAGCATATGAAAGGATAAAAAAAAGAAACTTGCTAACCCTGATGTCACAACAATGGCTCAGAGCTTAGCGGAGGAAGGCACTCCTTGATGACCTCATGTGGGCCGTGTTGTTGGGATGTTCTCAGCCCTTGAGGATTTTATGAAATTCCCAGCTCATGACATATCTTAACCTCTGCAGGTCTTCGGCGTTAGATCTTGCCATCATATTTTTATCATGATTTTACAGTTACATAGACCCCAAATATGACAGGTGTAGCTCCTATCATACATTATTCAAATGAAGGGGTTCTTATTGTCCTACACTGATGGAAGTTAATGCATCCCTTTCGTTCCTTCGCTATGACGCCAGAAATCTATATCTCATAAATATCGGGTCGATACAGACCCCAATATTTCTATCTGGACCCCAGATTGGCTACAAAAGATTCTTTGATTAAAGGAAGCGCATACTGGAGACCACAAGAGATATCTTGTTTTAATAACCTGTCCATGGCAGAGAATCTTGGCTTCAAAGAAAACTTGAATGGTTAGCTCTTCCTATCTTAATTAGTTTTCTCAACTCTTATAGCTATACGTAATTTAATCTCTTCCCATATGTTAAACATGTGGTCCTATTACCAAAAGAGGTTTAGATTGTCAGCTTTCTCATTCTGGAGATTCTGGGAGAGGGAGGGTGAATGCCCCCTCCCTGGAAAGGCCTTACGGATTTTCATTTTCCTATGACAATTTCTAAGCTATTTACATCGTTTTCCAATACACATCTCCAACAAGTGGGCAAGTTTCTTCATTGAATTCCACTTTATCACCAGATAAGACCCAATTGCGCTTTTTTGCTCCCTAGCCTTCCCACCTAAAAAACACCAAAAACTCATTCAATGTGTACAGATACTCTGAGCTTGAGTTATTTGCAGTAGATTTTTCTGTCCCAAAAAACAGAGTGTTAGCAGGAAAAACATTGCACTTTTTGTTAGATAGGTGCACTGATCAGAAAGTATCTTCCTACTGGAACACTCAGCAATCAGTTGTAATCTGTTCATAATTCTGGCCATAAGATTTCAATCCTCCAATGCTTCAGCACCATTTCTGTTGATATGAACTGAATGGATTGTCAGTGCACGCAGGACAGTGTCGTTCCTCCAGCTTTTGAAAGACGCTCTTTGTAACTACTATTATTATTATTACTATACACACTGACCAAGAAATGAAAATCCTGAATCGGCGACCACATATATTATTAAGATTTACTTAATAGCATAAATTTAAATAGGACTGGACAACATTTTTTTTAAATTGAGGTGGGTTGGGCTACCAGTTAAGCCAGTTATGAGAGTAATGGGAGTAAAAAGACTAACAGATTGTTATAAAAATGTCAGATCATCTCTATGTCTATGACATCTGTGTATAATCAACAAAAATGACATTTTGTACCATATGATCCAGACTATTAAGCCCATCATACACTTTAGATAACTGTAGGATTAATGACTGTTCGGACATGCATTTGACCGGCAACGATCTCACCAACTCGCCCTTGTACAGGAGCGTTCACCCTGCCGAGGACTCCTGTGTTCTCCATGAGAGAGCGGCACTCCATACTCCTCTAGCAGCAGAAGAAAAGGATCTTTATCATCTCCAACTGGGGGAGAGTCAGAGGCCCTCATACACATTAGACCGTCGGCTGAACGCATTAATATCTGCACATTTTGCTAATAGTCTAATACTGTATGTATGAAGGCCTTTAAAGTCATACAATGTCCCTATAGATAAATTCCTATAACTGACCAAAGTCATAAGAGGCCCTACTCAGAATTTAGAAAACCTACAAAACAAAAGGAGAATAAAGGCCGAATAGTAAAAAATAAGTATTAGCAGAATGACAATGTGGTTTGGGCATAATGAATCACCTGACAGATTTTCTTTAATATATCCAAATTTTACCTTTGGTGGTGAGAAATTGGAAGTTTGCTTAACTTCTTAAAACATTGGTACCCATCACTGTTTAGTCTCCTGAGCTGCTTTGCTTACTTCCAAGTGGGTAACATATTATTACATAATATGTTCTTAAAAATCAATAATTTCTGATTTTTCCGTTTAATATCTCAATTTTTATTTATTTTTATTTTATTTAAAATTAATAATATATTTTTTAGGCACTGGTTTACCTCTATTACTATACTTTATACACCGATCATTGATTTTTCTTGAATTTTGTATTTGTTTTTCTTATTGTATTTAATAAAAATATTTATTTTCTAGCCGGTGGGGAGTATGTTACTTTATACAATGGCACTGTCAGTGATCAACGATTGTTCTTGAGTTTTTTCTATTTTTGTATTGGTTTATATAAATTTAATATTTATTTGAAAATATTTCCTAGATTAGTGATAGGTATATGTCAATGTGTCATTTTTTTTTTTTTTACAAGAAACTGTGCTCTCCTCTAGAACTGCCATGTTCTTCTAACAATCCTGGTCAGGCATAAGAACCTCTTTGTTACATTTGACAAAGTTACAAGTCGTAAATGAAGGGATGTGTCAAAACACAAATTTTCCTTGTGTTAATACATATCCCCCACTGTGCTTTGTTAATCCTTTTTCCTTCTTCAAGACATTGAAAAATCTTGTGAGCTCCTCCATCAGTGGCCGCTGCAGAGATTCACTCAATAGGTTTCTAAACTCTGGAATTACAGAGCCTCAGAGTCTATTGTTGCATGATGGACTTCATGGAGTTAAAGGCATAACCTTGACACTGTCAATCACTTTTAACATATCCATCTTTGTTATGTTGCGCAATGTGACTGTTTGCAATTTATTCAGTCATTATCTCCCCTCTTACTTATTACTGCAGGGCATGCAAACACCTTCATATAGATTCACACAAGCTCAATATGGACAAAGCGAATAGTATAGGTGTACTGTGATAGTTAACTGATCCGGGCTGGGGGGCAAAAAAAGGAGGTCACCTTAAATGGTGTGAGATAAAAGGGTTAATCAAGTCATTAAGATTTGCCTATGGGACCTGTCAGGGTGCAGGATGGAAATGATCTGCACTCTCTGCCTGGTGAAGTGATTCTGCTGTCACTGTGCAGCAGCGTGCAAATATGAGAGGAACCATATAAATGCAAATTATTATGACATTGTTATTCTAATTAAGAGGACATCCATCCATTCACTCAGGGCTGATTAAATTATCATCTCACTCCAAAAGCCTAGGAGAATATATAAGCAGAATGCTGTGCGGCATGGCAGTAATGTAATAGGCTCTCTCCACTTACGCTGAGATTTCATCTTAACTGGGAAAATCTCCATCCAATTCTTTCCTGAATGTGAATATTTTCAAGATTTTATGTTTTGTCCATTTGGTATCAAGTGTTGAATGTTGCTCTAAGGAGGATCTGTCACCTTTATAAACGCGGTACTGCAATCAATACAATCTGCCCATTGGAATTCTATCTATTAACCCCTTTCACTCATTATTTTTTAAAAAAGCTCTCGTGATCTGCCGATCGTTGTGAGGCGTTTTTGGCCACCCCTTGCAATCTGCTGATGTAGTTTGAGAAGATATGGACAGCTAAGGATTTTTGAGTGCGGAGACTAGACTAGGGCTGGACAGTGTGCGGTGGTAGTGGTAGTATGAAGCTGTGCTCACCCGCAACAGGTCAAGGGCTGCATGCCTGTGAAACAAAATTGCAATTGTCCATCGTGGTGAACAGAGTTTCCTCCATACAATCTGGCCCTACCCTTATCATTAGAGAAGACTTTTCCTGAAATATACACTTTTTTTTTCAAATTACTTGGTTGATTAGCATTTGACCAGGGGCGTAAATGATCATGGTTGCAACCATGACTAGGCCCAGGAAAGGGAGCCTGCTAACGCTAGTGCCTACTGTATTTCCTTTGGCCTCTCTGTCTATTCCTAGGAGTTTGTCTAATGTAACTTACATATATGCAATAAAAACATTCTGGGGACTAGTCACCCAGTCAAACATTAAATATCCAGTAAAAAGAGACCATTACAAGTGTTAACTACTTTATAATCATTTCATTGGAATAAAAAACAGTTTTGTGTGCATATTAGATTGCAGTGCTTAATGGCAACATATCACACTCAAATATTTCCACGAGGTTACATACAGGATAATATTAGGAGTGCACACAACATTATTTAATTGCAATGTTGGAGAACACTGTAGATGCACAACATTTGCATTAAATTGCACAAAGCAACATGTACTTCAGTATGGAAATTTCTGTAATCATAAATATATCCCTCTAAAGTGCATTATACATCACATTTCATTGCATGAAAGTTGTGTCTCTGTAATCTGATAGGTGTAAATAATGTAGTTGACCACATAGGTACTTTTAAAGAATGCAGATCAATAACGTTTCAGTTGGGTTTAGGTCTGGACTCTAGCCAATTGTAGCACTTTGATTATTTTCTTCTTCAATTTTCTAATGAAGATTTGCTAGTGTGCAGATCATTGTCCTAGTGAATGACACAGTTTTTGCAAAGCCTTAACTTTTGGATAGTTGGTATACAGATGAGTTCTTCACTACAAGGTGTCCTGGTCCTGTGGCTGCATACAAGCCCAAATTACAACCCAATCATTGCTTACTTGACAGTTGGTATGATGTGTTTGAGTTGATATAAGGAGTTTGTTTTTCACCAAATATTCTGCAGGATATTATAGCCAAACATCTCCACTTTGATCTCATCTGCTCATAGGGCATTGTTCCAGATGCAACTTTTCGAACTTCATATATGCTGCCACATTCATTTTAGAAAGAGGAGGCTTTCGCCTGGCAATCCTTGCAAACAAGCTGTACGTTTTCCGTTTTTTCTAGTTTTATGGTCATGACCTTGAACATTTTAAATTCTGAGGCCATTAGAGTCTGAGCTGTAGCGCTTTGTTTTTTTTCCAATTTCTCTGAGCATTGCAAGGTCATAATGGCACTGTGATACTGATTAATATGACACTTGATGTGAAGGGATCCACTCAGTGGTTCTTTAATACTCACCTTATGAAGTTTTCATAAAATTATGTCTTGTGTGATTCGGGGCGGGACATGGGGGCAGAGTCTTCTCATTCTCTACCCCCCACGAGCCTATAGTGCTTCTTTTGCAGGTCACTGATTATTCAGTGACCTGCCGCCTTTTTAAAATTTTGTGCCGCCACTGCCCCTTCATTATGTGGGCAGTGCGTTCGCAGTGTGAACTGGCATCTTGTGTTCAGGACTTCAATAAAATGGCACCATAGGCGGCACATCTGCAGATCGAAATCTCGTCTCAGTTCAGTTTGGAATTTTAAAAACGAAGCAGGTCACTACAAAAGAAGCGGAGGAGTCTGGTAGAGGAGCAGAGAACTAGAAGAAGATCCTGCCCCCACATCCCACCCCGAAGCACAGAGAACAACATTTTATGAAAACGTGTTGAGGTGAGTATTAACCCCTTTCTGACATCGGATGTAATAATCCGTCCATGTGACCTGGGCCTATTTGACCAGGAACTAATTATTACGTCGGCGTGATTACCCGCACACACGGGTGGTGTGCTGGTGATCGCCAATGGGTATCTCTTGATTCTGACAGCTGATACCTGACAGTAAGTGCCAGGAGTGGTCATGCACCACTCCCAACACTTTAACCCCTGATATGTTGCAATTGAACACGATTGCAGCAATCTGGGACCCGGCAGAGGGCTGACATCCCCTCTGTCCTTGGATTGGAGAAAAAATGGTAAAATACTAGCTCACCTGTTAAGCATGTGTTGTGGGGAAGTGGAGACCCCTGCAGTGCACCGGCGCCGGGAAAGGTCATAGAGGCTCGGTGCCTGCGCACTGCAGTACTTTTCTCTGCCCTCAACAGGGCACACAAAGTACGCCTGCGCCGGAGCCGCATCGTGAATACAAGAAGAGGACGTCATCGTAAGAAGATGGGAGGCCCCGGACCGGACCGAGACACCCATCGTACCGGGACCGCACCTGGGTGAGTATAATCTAACCTCTTTTTCTCATCTTTCAGGATACATCGAGGGCTTATCTACAGCATTACAGAATGCTGTAGATAAGCTCCTGATGCTGGTGGGCTTAGCTCACCTTCGATTTTGGGGGTGACAGGTTCCCTTTTAAAAAAACAATATAAATGAGGTATTGTTGTAATCGTATTGGCCCAAAGAATAAAACTGCCTTATCAATTATACCACCCACAGAATGGCTTAAACCCCCCCACCAAAAAAAAAATCCTGAATTGCTGGTTTTTGTTCATTCTGCCTCCCATAATTTGGAATAGAATGTGATAAAAAAGGGCATATGCCCGAAAATGGCACCAATAAAAATGTCAACTCGTCCTGCAAAAAACAAGACCTCAGATGACTCTGTGGGCCAAAATATGGAAAAATTATAGCTCTCAATATATGGTGATGCAAAAACTATTTTTTGCACTAAAAAGCGTCTTTTAGTGTTTGACAGCAGCCAAACATATAAACCCAAAATAAATCTAGTATTGCTATAACCGCACTGACCCGTAGAATAAAGTTGTCTAATCACTTATACCGCACGAGGAACGACGTAAAAAATAAATAAAACCAATGTTTCACCTATTGTTCATTTTTTCATTCTGCCTCCCAAAGATCGCAGTAAGGCTCAGCTCACATTTGTTCTGCGCTCTGCGCCTGCATCGGGAGTTTCCGTGTAAATCTCTGAAATACGTGATTGATACGGAACCTCTGGCGGAAGATTCCCTATAATGAGGCAGATGGAGGCACTGTGTGGATGCCATATGACCTGTGATCCGGCATTGTCCGTCTTTTTAATATCGCATAAAAGTGCTGTCCTCCCCAGTTTTGTGCACTTCACAAAAGAAGGACACAACTGAACAGAGGCCAGATGGAGTCCAGAATAACTCTGCTGCCTCATTATAGTGAATGGATCCCTTGGGGGTTTCCTCTGAATCGCATCACTCAGAGATTTTGATGAAAACCCCAAAGTAAGTGCTCCGCATAGAGCTCCAGATGAATGTGATCCCAAACGTTATGTAAAATGTTCCCAATAAAAAAGCTTCAATTCAATCCACAAAATAAGCAAGTCCTCACTCAGGTCTGTCATCTGTTAATGGAAATATAGGGGGCTTCCTCGTTACTGGTAGCACAAAGGCTCTGGAAAAGCGAAATAGCTCCATAACCCTCCAAAAGAAATTCAGCAAATTCTGTGCTCCAAAATTCAAATGCCCCCTCCCTTCTGAGCCCCACAATACCTAAACCCCATATAGCGTTCACATGTTTGGCATTTCTGAAGAGATGAGAGCCCGCCTAACTTACGGGTGCATGCCTCCAGAAGCACAGGCGGGGCATAATGTAACTGCAACGTAATGGTCATTACAGCTTACTGGTCACTACAACGGCAGTTTCCAATTTTCACTCGGCAACATTCATTGCTGTTTGTTTCTGGAAAATACCCATGGAGTCAAAATCAGCACTACATCTGTAGATAAATTCCCAAAGGAGTATAATTTCCAAAATAGGGTCACTTGAGGGATTCTGCTCTTCTAGCAATTAGCGGCTCTGTATATGGAGTCCGCAAACTCTTCTAAAAAAATCTGCGCTCCAAGAGGCAAATAGCGCTCCATTCCTCCCAAGTCTCTCCTCTTGGCTAAGTAGTACTGTACAGCCACATATGGGGTATTGCCATGTTCAGTAGAAATTGTGGGACAAATATTTGTGCCACTTTTACCCACTTCTTGTATGAAAATGTAAAATCTGGGGCTAAAACTAAATTTTGATGGTAAAAATGTAGTTATTTTTTCTTCACTGCTCAATGGTATAAAATTCTGTAACACAGAACACGTGTTAATATGATCACTGCACTCCTGAATTCATTGAGAGGTATAGTTTGTAAAATGGGGTCACTTATGGGGGGTTCTGCTGTTCTGGCTAGGGTTGAGCGAAACGGGTCAGCAATTTTCAGAAGTCGCCGACTTTTGGCAAAGTGGGGTTTCATGAAACCCGACCCGACCCCTGTGTGGGGTCGGCCATGAAGTCGGCCATCTTCTGAATCTGTAATCGGAATTCCGATACCGATTCCCGATATGTTTAAGATATCGGGAATTGGTATCGGAATTCAGATTTAAGTGTAAAATAAAGAATTAAAATAAAAAATATCGCTATACTTACCATCTGACGGGCCCTGGTACTAACCGGGAACCTTCCTTCCTTAGAATCAGCCTTCCAGGACCTCGCGGTGACGTCACGGTGACGTCGCGGCTTGTGATTGGTCGCGCGAGCGGTCACATGGGCGGCCGCGCGACCAGTCACAAGCCGCGACGTCACCGTGACGTCACCGAAGGTCCTGGAAGGGCTGATTCTTAGGAAGGAAGGCTGCCGGAACGAAGCCGAGGGTGAGTATATTCCTATTAGGTATATACTCACCCTCAGACATGCCCTGCTTCTTTCTGGCAGCCTTCCTTCCTAAGAATCAGCCCTTCCAGGACCTTCGGTGACGTCATGGTGACGTCGCGGCTTGTGATTGGTCGCGCGAGCGGTCACATGGGCGGCCGCGCGACCAATCACAAGCCGCGACATCACCGTGACGTCACCGCGAGGTCCTGGAAGGCTGATTCTAAGGAAGGAAGGTTCCCGGTTAGTACCAGGGCCCGTCAGCGGATAAGTATAGCGATATTTTTTATTTTAATTCTTTATTTTACACTTAAATATGGATCCCAGGGCCTGAAGGAGAGTTTCCGCTCCTTCAGACCCTGGGAACCATTGGAAACCCAATGCACTGCATTGGGTTTCGAGTTTCGGCCGACCCCGACCCCGACTTTTTTATAGGATCGGCCGATTTCACTCGACCCGACTTTTGAAAAAGTCAGGTTTCGTGAAACCCGACCCGATCTGTTATGACCCCAATGGCGAGGGTCTCAGAGGAACGTGGAAGTCTGCAGAATACAAAAATCCAGCTCATAGGGCAGTGGTAACTGGGTTGACCATATATCTACTCCTAACGCCAACACTAGAAGTAGCCGGGGATCATTCCTACGTTGATTCTAGATGACACGCGCCAGCCGGAGAATCTAGCTACCCCTAGTAGAGGAAAACAAAGACCTTTCTTGCCTCCAGAGAAGGGAACCCCAAAGCTGGATAGAAGCCCCCCACAAATAATGACGGTGAGGTAAGAGGAAATGACAAACACAGAAATGAACCAGGTTTAGCACAGAGAGGCCCGCTTACTGATAGCAGAATAAAGAAAGGTAACTTATATGGTCAACAAAAACCCTATCAAAATCCACACTGGAAATTCAAGAACCCCCGAACCGTCTAACGGTCCGGGGGGAGAACACCAGCCCCCTAGAGCTTCCAGCAAAGGTCAGGATATAGATTTGGAACAAGCTGGACAAAAATACAAAACCAAAACAAATAGCAAAAAGCAAAAGGCAGACTTAGCTGATATAACTGGAACCAGGATCAGTAGACAAGAGCACAGCAGACTAGCTCTGATAACTACGTTGCCAGGCATTGAACTGAAGGTCCAGGGAGCTTATATAGCAACACCCCTAACTAACGACCCAGGTGCGGATAAAAGGAATGACAGAAAAACCAGAGTCAAAAAACTAGTAACCACTAGAGGGAGCAAAAAGCAAATTCACAACAGTACCCCCCCCTTAGTGAGGGGTCACCGAACCCTCACCACGACCACCAGGGCGATCAGGATGAGCGGCATGAAAGGCACGAACTAAATCGGCCGCATGAACATCAGAGGCGACCACCCAGGAATTATCCTCCTGACCATAGCCCTTCCACTTGACCAGGTACTGAAGCCTCCGCCTGGAGAGGCGAGAATCCAAGATCTTCTCCACCACGTACTCCAACTCGCCCTCAACCAACACCGGAGCAGGAGGCTCAGCAGAAGGAACTACAGGCACAATGTACCGCCGCAACAAGGACCTATGAAATACATTGTGAATAGCAAACGACACAGGAAGATCCAGACGAAAAGATACAGGATTAAGGATTTCCAATATCTTGTAAGGCCCAATAAAACGAGGTTTAAATTTGGGAGAGGAGACCTTCATAGGAACAAAGCGGGAAGAAAGCCATACCAAATCCCCAACGCGTAGTCGGGGACCCACACCGCGACGGCGGTTGGCAAAGCGCTGAGCCTTCTCCTGTGACAACTTCAAGTTGTCCACCACATGATTCCAGATCTGCTGCAACCTATCCACCACAGAATCCACCCCAGGACAGTCAGAAGGCTCCACATGACCCGAAGAAAAGCGAGGATGGAAACCAGAGTTGCAGAAAAAAGGCGAAACCAAGGTGGCGGAACTAGCCCGATTATTAAGGGCAAACTCAGCCAACGGCAAGAATGTCACCCAATCGTCCTGATCCGCAGAGACAAAACACCTCAAATAAGCCTCCAAAGTCTGATTGGTTCGCTCCGTCTGTCCATTAGTCTGAGGATGGAAAGCAGACGAAAACGACAAATCAATGCCCATCCTACTACAAAAGGATCGCCAGAACCTGGAAACGAACTGGGATCCTCTGTCTGACACAATATTCTCAGGGATGCCGTGCAAACGAACCACGTTCTGGAAAAACACAGGAACCAGATCGGAAGAGGAAGGCAGCTTAGGCAAAGGAACCAAATGGACCATCTTGGAGAAGCGATCACATATCACCCAGATAACGGACATGCCCTGAGATAGCGGAAGATCAGAAATGAAATCCATGGAGATATGTGTCCAAGGTCTCTTCGGGACAGGCAAGGGCAAGAGCAAACCGCTGGCACGAGAACAGCAAGGCTTAGCTCGAGCACAAGTCCCACAGGACTGCACAAATGACCGCACATCCCTTGACAAGGAAGGCCACCAAAAGGACCTGGCCACCAGATCTCTGGTGCCAAAAATTCCCGGGTGACCTGCCAACACCGAGGAATGAACCTCGGAAATGACTCTGCTGGTCCACTTATCCGGGACAAACAGTCTGTCAGGTGGACAAGACTCAGGCCTATCAGCCTGAAATCTCTGCAACACACGTCGCAGATCCGGAGAAATAGCTGACAAGATAACTCCATCTTTAAGAATACCAACAGGATCAGTGACTCCAGGAGCATCAGGCACAAAGCTCCTAGAAAGAGCATCGGCCTTCACATTCTTTGAACCTGGTAAATACGAGACAACAAAATCAAAGCGGGAGAAAAACAATGACCAGCGGGCCTGTCTCGGATTAAGGCGTTTAGCAGACTCGAGATACATCAGATTTTTGTGATCAGTCAAGACCACCACACGATGCTTAGCACCCTCGAGCCAATGACGCCACTCCTCAAATGCCCATTTCATGGCCAACAACTCCCGATTGCCCACATCATAATTTCGCTCGGCAGGCGAAAACTTCCTAGAGAAAAAGGCACAAGGTTTCATAACAGAGCAACCAGGGCCTCTCTGCGACAAAACGGCCCCTGCCCCAATCTCCGAAGCATCCACCTCAACCTGAAAGGGAAGTGAGACGTCAGGCTGGCACAAAACAGGCGCCGAAGTAAACCGGCGTTTCAACTCCTGGAAAGCCTCCACGGCAGCAGGAGCCCAGTTAGCTACATCGGAGCCCTTCTTGGTCATATCCGTCAAAGGTTTCACAATGCTAGAAAAATTAGCGATAAAACGACGGTAGAAGTTAGCGAAGCCCAAGAACTTCTGAAGACTCTTAACTGACGAGGGCTGAGTCCAATCAAGAATAGCTCGAACCTTGACAGGGTCCATCTCCACAGCAGAAGGGGAAAAAATGAACCCCAAAAAGGGAACCTTCTGTACACCAAAGAGACACTTTGAGCCCTTGACAAATAAAGAATTTTCACGCAAAATTTTAAAGACCAACCTGACCTGCTCCACATGCGAATCCCAATTATCAGAAAAAACCAAAATATCATCCAGATAAACAATCAAAAATTTATCCAGATACTTCCGGAAAATGTCATGCATAAAGGACTGAAAAACTGAAGGCGCATTGGAGAGCCCAAAAGGCATCACTAAGTACTCAAAATGACCTTCGGGCGTATTGAATGCGGTTTTCCATTCATCACCTTGCTTAATGCGCACAAGGTTGTACGCACCACGAAGGTCTATCTTGGTGAACCACTTGGCACCCTTAATCCGGGCAAACAAGTCAGACAACAGCGGTAAAGGATACTGAAATTTGACAGTGATCTTATTCAAAAGCCGATAATCAATACAAGGTCTCAAAGATCCGTCCTTTTTTGCCACAAAAAAGAATCCCGCACCAAGAGGGGAAGAAGACGGACGAATATGTCCTTTCTCCAGAGACTCCTTGATATATGAACGCATAGCGGTATGTTCAGGTACCGACAGATTAAACAGTCTTCCCTTAGGAAATTTACTGCCCGGGATCAAATCTATAGCACAGTCACAGTCCCTATGAGGAGGCAGTGCACTGGACTCAGACTCACTGAAGACATCCTGATAATCAGACAAATACTCCGGAACTTCCGAAGGCGTAGAAGAAGCAATAGACACAGGCAGGGAATCCCCATGAATACCACGACAGCCCCAACTTGAGACTGACATAGCCTTCCAGTCCAGGACTGGATTATGGGTCTGTAACCATGGCAGCCCCAAAACAACCAAATCATGCATTTTATGCAAAACCAGGAAACGTATCACCTCGCGGTGTTCAGGAGTCATGCACATGGTAACCTGTGTCCAATACTGCGGTTTATTTGCTGCCAATGGTGTAGCATCAATACCCCTAAGAGGAATAGGATTTTCTAATGGTTCAAGAGTAAAACCACAGCGCTTAGCAAATGAGAGATCCATGAGACTCAGGGCAGCACCTGAATCTACAAACGCCATGACAGGATAAGATGACAGTGAGCAAATCAAAGTTACAGACAGAATAAATTTAGGTTGCAAATTACCAACGGTGACAGGACTAACAACCTTAGCTATACGTTTAGAGCATGCTGAGATAACATGTGTAGAATCACCACAGTAGTAGCACAAGCCATTCTGGCGTCTATGAATTTTCCGCTCATTTCTAGTCAGGATTCTATCACATTGCATTAAATCAGGTGTCTGTTCAGACAACACCATGAGGGAATTTGCGGTTTTGCGCTCCCGCAACCGCCGGTCAATTTGAATAGCCAATGCCATAGTATCATTCAGACCTGTGGGAATGGGAAAACCCACCATAACATTCTTAATGGCTTCAGAAAGGCCATTTCTAAAATTAGCGGCCAGTGCACACTCGTTCCAATGTGTCAGCACGGACCATTTCCGAAATTTTTGGCAATACACTTCAGCCTCGTCCTGCCCCTGAGACATAGCCAGCAAGGCCTTTTCTGCCTGAATCTCAAGATTGGGTTCCTCATAAAGTAAACCGAGCGCCAGAAAAAACGCATCAAGATCAGCCAATGCCGGATCTCCTGGCGCCAGCGAAAAAGCCCAATCCTGAGGGTCGCCCCGTAAGAACGAAATAACAATTTTTACTTGCTGAGCAGAATCTCCAGATGAACAGGGTCTCAGGGACAAAAACAATTTACAATTATTCACGAAATTCCTAAACTTAAACCTGTCTCCGGAAAACAGTTCAGGAATCGGTATTTTAGGTTCTGACCTAGGATTTCTGATAACATAGTCTTGTATGCCCTGCACACGAGTAGCCAGCTGGTCCACACTTGTAATCAAGGTCTGGACATTCATGTCTGCAGCAAGCATAGCCACTCTGAGGTAAAGGGGAAAAAGAAAAAAAAAAAAAACTCAGAATCTTCTTTCTTATAATCCCTCTTCTGCAATGCATTAAACATTTAATACTGGCCTGGCAAACTGTTATGACCCCAATGGCGAGGGTCTCAGAGGAACGTGGAAGTCTGCAGAATACAAAAATCCAGCTCATAGGGCAGTGGTAACTGGGTTGACCATATATCTACTCCTAACGCCAACACTAGAAGTAGCCGGGGATCATTCCTACGTTGATTCTAGATGACACGCGCCAGCCGGAGAATCTAGCTACCCCTAGTAGAGGAAAACAAAGACCTTTCTTGCCTCCAGAGAAGGGAACCCCAAAGCTGGATAGAAGCCCCCCACAAATAATGACGGTGAGGTAAGAGGAAATGACAAACACAGAAATGAACCAGGTTTAGCACAGAGAGGCCCGCTTACTGATAGCAGAATAAAGAAAGGTAACTTATATGGTCAACAAAAACCCTATCAAAATCCACACTGGAAATTCAAGAACCCCCGAACCGTCTAACGGTCCGGGGGGAGAACACCAGCCCCCTAGAGCTTCCAGCAAAGGTCAGGATATAGATTTGGAACAAGCTGGACAAAAATACAAAACCAAAACAAATAGCAAAAAGCAAAAGGCAGACTTAGCTGATATAACTGGAACCAGGATCAGTAGACAAGAGCACAGCAGACTAGCTCTGATAACTACGTTGCCAGGCATTGAACTGAAGGTCCAGGGAGCTTATATAGCAACACCCCTAACTAACGACCCAGGTGCGGATAAAAGGAATGACAGAAAAACCAGAGTCAAAAAACTAGTAACCACTAGAGGGAGCAAAAAGCAAATTCACAACAGTACCCCCCCCTTAGTGAGGGGTCACCGAACCCTCACCACGACCACCAGGGCGATCAGGATGAGCGGCATGAAAGGCACGAACTAAATCGGCCGCATGAACATCAGAGGCGACCACCCAGGAATTATCCTCCTGACCTTAGCCCTTCCACTTGACCAGGTACTGAAGCCTCCGCCTGGAGAGGCGAGAATCCAAGATCTTCTCCACCACGTACTCCAACTCGCCCTCAACCAACACCGGAGCAGGAGGCTCAGCAGAAGGAACTACAGGCACAATGTACCGCCGCAACAAGGACCTATGAAATACATTGTGAATAGCAAACGACACAGGAAGATCCAGACGAAAAGATACAGGATTAAGGATTTCCAATATCTTGTAAGGCCCAATAAAACGAGGTTTAAATTTGGGAGAGGAGACCTTCATAGGAACAAAGCGGGAAGAAAGCCATACCAAATCCCCAACGCGTAGTCGGGGACCCACACCGCGACGGCGGTTGGCAAAGCGCTGAGCCTTCTCCTGTGACAACTTCAAGTTGTCCACCACATGATTCCAGATCTGCTGCAACCTATCCACCACAGAATCCACCCCAGGACAGTCAGAAGGCTCCACATGACCCGAAGAAAAGCGAGGATGGAAACCAGAGTTGCAGAAAAAAGGCGAAACCAAGGTGGCGGAACTAGCCCGATTATTAAGGGCAAACTCAGCCAACGGCAAGAATGTCACCCAATCGTCCTGATCCGCAGAGACAAAACACCTCAAATAAGCCTCCAAAGTCTGATTGGTTCGCTCCGTCTGTCCATTAGTCTGAGGATGGAAAGCAGACGAAAACGACAAATCAATGCCCATCCTACTACAAAAGGATCGCCAGAACCTGGAAACGAACTGGGATCCTCTGTCTGACACAATATTCTCAGGGATGCCGTGCAAACGAACCACGTTCTGGAAAAACACAGGAACCAGATCGGAAGAGGAAGGCAGCTTAGGCAAAGGAACCAAATGGACCATCTTGGAGAAGCGATCACATATCACCCAGATAACGGACATGCCCTGAGATAGCGGAAGATCAGAAATGAAATCCATGGAGATATGTGTCCAAGGTCTCTTCGGGACAGGCAAGGGCAAGAGCAAACCGCTGGCACGAGAACAGCAAGGCTTAGCTCGAGCACAAGTCCCACAGGACTGCACAAATGACCGCACATCCCTTGACAAGGAAGGCCACCAAAAGGACCTGGCCACCAGATCTCTGGTGCCAAAAATTCCCGGGTGACCTGCCAACACCGAGGAATGAACCTCGGAAATGACTCTGCTGGTCCACTTATCCGGGACAAACAGTCTGTCAGGTGGACAAGACTCAGGCCTATCAGCCTGAAATCTCTGCAACACACGTCGCAGATCCGGAGAAATAGCTGACAAGATAACTCCATCTTTAAGAATACCAACAGGATCAGTGACTCCAGGAGCATCAGGCACAAAGCTCCTAGAAAGAGCATCGGCCTTCACATTCTTTGAACCTGGTAAATACGAGACAACAAAATCAAAGCGGGAGAAAAACAATGACCAGCGGGCCTGTCTCGGATTAAGGCATTTAGCAGACTCGAGATACATCAGATTTTTGTGATCAGTCAAGACCACCACACGATGCTTAGCACCCTCGAGCCAATGACGCCACTCCTCAAATGCCCATTTCATGGCCAACAACTCCCGATTGCCCACATCATAATTTCGCTCGGCAGGCGAAAACTTCCTAGAGAAAAAGGCACAAGGTTTCATAACAGAGCAACCAGGGCCTCACTGCGACAAAACGGCCCCTGCCCCAATCTCCGAAGCATCCACCTCAACCTGAAAGGGAAGTGAGACGTCAGGCTGGCACAAAACAGGCGCCGAAGTAAACCGGCGTTTCAACTCCTGGAAAGCCTCCACGGCAGCAGGAGCCCAGTTAGCTACATCGGAGCCCTTCTTGGTCATATCCGTCAAAGGTTTCACAATGCTAGAAAAATTAGCGATAAAACGACGGTAGAAGTTAGCGAAGCCCAAGAACTTCTGAAGACTCTTAACTGACGAGGGCTGAGTCCAATCAAGAATAGCTCGAACCTTGACAGGGTCCATCTCCACAGCAGAAGGGGAAAAAATGAACCCCAAAAAGGGAACCTTCTGTACACCAAAGAGACACTTTGAGCCCTTGACAAATAAAGAATTTTCACGCAAAATTTTAAAGACCAACCTGACCTGCTCCACATGCGAATCCCAATTATCAGAAAAAACCAAAATATCATCCAGATAAACAATCAAAAATTTATCCAGATACTTCCGGAAAATGTCATGCATAAAGGACTGAAAAACTGAAGGCGCATTGGAGAGCCCAAAAGGCATCACTAAGTACTCAAAATGACCTTCGGGCGTATTGAATGCGGTTTTCCATTCATCACCTTGCTTAATGCGCACAAGGTTGTACGCACCACGAAGGTCTATCTTGGTGAACCACTTGGCACCCTTAATCCGGGCAAACAAGTCAGACAACAGCGGTAAAGGATACTGAAATTTGACAGTGATCTTATTCAAAAGCCGATAATCAATACAAGGTCTCAAAGATCCGTCCTTTTTTGCCACAAAAAAGAATCCCGCACCAAGAGGGGAAGAAGACGGACGAATATGTCCTTTCTCCAGAGACTCCTTGATATATGAACGCATAGCGGTATGTTCAGGTACCGACAGATTAAACAGTCTTCCCTTAGGAAATTTACTGCCCGGGATCAAATCTATAGCACAGTCACAGTCCCTATGAGGAGGCAGTGCACTGGACTCAGACTCACTGAAGACATCCTGATAATCAGACAAATACTCCGGAACTTCCGAAGGCGTAGAAGAAGCAATAGACACAGGCAGGGAATCCCCATGAATACCACGACAGCCCCAACTTGAGACTGACATAGCCTTCCAGTCCAGGACTGGATTATGGGTCTGTAACCATGGCAGCCCCAAAACAACCAAATCATGCATTTTATGCAAAACCAGGAAACGTATCACCTCGCGGTGTTCAGGAGTCATGCACATGGTAACCTGTGTCCAATACTGCGGTTTATTTGCTGCCAATGGTGTAGCATCAATACCCCTAAGAGGAATAGGATTTTCTAATGGTTCAAGAGTAAAACCACAGCGCTTAGCAAATGAGAGATCCATGAGACTCAGGGCAGCACCTGAATCTACAAACGCCATGACAGGATAAGATGACAGTGAGCAAATCAAAGTTACAGACAGAATAAATTTAGGTTGCAAATTACCAACGGTGACAGGACTAACAACCTTAGCTATACGTTTAGAGCATGCTGAGATAACATGTGTAGAATCACCACAGTAGTAGCACAAGCCATTCTGGCGTCTATGAATTTTCCGCTCATTTCTAGTCAGGATTCTATCACATTGCATTAAATCAGGTGTCTGTTCAGACAACACCATGAGGGAATTTGCGGTTTTGCGCTCCCGCAACCGCCGGTCAATTTGAATAGCCAATGCCATAGTATCATTCAGACCTGTGGGAATGGGAAAACCCACCATAACATTCTTAATGGCTTCAGAAAGGCCATTTCTAAAATTAGCGGCCAGTGCACACTCGTTCCAATGTGTCAGCACGGACCATTTCCGAAATTTTTGGCAATACACTTCAGCCTCGTCCTGCCCCTGAGACATAGCCAGCAAGGCCTTTTCTGCCTGAATCTCAAGATTGGGTTCCTCATAAAGTAAACCGAGCGCCAGAAAAAACGCATCAAGATCAGCCAATGCCGGATCTCCTGGCGCCAGCGAAAAAGCCCAATCCTGAGGGTCGCCCCGTAAGAACGAAATAACAATTTTTACTTGCTGAGCAGAATCTCCAGATGAACAGGGTCTCAGGGACAAAAACAATTTACAATTATTCACGAAATTCCTAAACTTAAACCTGTCTCCGGAAAACAGTTCAGGAATCGGTATTTTAGGTTCTGACCTAGGATTTCTGATAACATAGTCTTGTATGCCCTGCACACGAGTAGCCAGCTGGTCCACACTTGTAATCAAGGTCTGGACATTCATGTCTGCAGCAAGCATAGCCACTCTGAGGTAAAGGGGAAAAAGAAAAAAAAAAAAACTCAGAATCTTCTTTCTTATAATCCCTCTTCTGCAATGCATTAAACATTTAATACTGGCCTGGCAAACTGTTATGACCCCAATGGCGAGGGTCTCAGAGGAACGTGGAAGTCTGCAGAATACAAAAATCCAGCTCATAGGGCAGTGGTAACTGGGTTGACCATATATCTACTCCTAACGCCAACACTAGAAGTAGCCGGGGATCATTCCTACGTTGATTCTAGATGACACGCGCCAGCCGGAGAATCTAGCTACCCCTAGTAGAGGAAAACAAAGACCTTTCTTGCCTCCAGAGAAGGGAACCCCAAAGCTGGATAGAAGCCCCCCACAAATAATGACGGTGAGGTAAGAGGAAATGACAAACACAGAAATGAACCAGGTTTAGCACAGAGAGGCCCGCTTACTGATAGCAGAATAAAGAAAGGTAACTTATATGGTCAACAAAAACCCTATCAAAATCCACACTGGAAATTCAAGAACCCCCGAACCGTCTAACGGTCCGGGGGGAGAACACCAGCCCCCTAGAGCTTCCAGCAAAGGTCAGGATATAGATTTGGAACAAGCTGGACAAAAATACAAAACCAAAACAAATAGCAAAAAGCAAAAGGCAGACTTAGCTGATATAACTGGAACCAGGATCAGTAGACAAGAGCACAGCAGACTAGCTCTGATAACTACGTTGCCAGGCATTGAACTGAAGGTCCAGGGAGCTTATATAGCAACACCCCTAACTAACGACCCAGGTGCGGATAAAAGGAATGACAGAAAAACCAGAGTCAAAAAACTAGTAACCACTAGAGGGAGCAAAAAGCAAATTCACAACACGGATCCTATAAAAGTAAAGGTCGCTCAACCCTAGTTCTGGCACCTCAGGGGCTCGCTCAGTGAGTTATGGCACCTGCAAACCATAATAGTAAAATCTGGTGCTCCTTGCATTCTGAGCTTTGCACTGTGCCTGAAAAATATTTCATGTAGGGTATTGGCGCACTCAGAAAAAAAATGAACTTCAGCTTGTTGTAAAAAAATTTCCTATAAGCCCTTAGAAAAATTAGATACTTGGGGCTAAAACAACATTTTTGTGAGGAAAATGATGCTCACCACACATCTAAATACATTCCTTAAGGGGTCTAGTTTCCAAAATGGGGTCACTTGTTTTCTCCCTCATATGGGATATCGATGTACTCAGCAGAAATTGTACAACAAATTGTATGGTGCAATTTCTCCTGTTATCATTATGAAAATGCAATATTTTGGGCTAAAAACATATTTGTGGGGAAAATTAGATTTTCTTTATTTTTACAGCTCAACATTATAAACTTGTGAAGGACCTAAGAGTTCAATGTGCTCACCACACATATAGATCAGCTCCCTTTTGTCACTTGGGGATTTTTACTGTTTAGGCACATCAGAGGCTCTGCAAACATGACATGGCGTCCACCAATTGTTTCAGGAAATTTTGCATTCAAATGGCGCTCCTTCCCTTTTAAGCTCTGCCGTGCGCCTAAACAGTGGTGTTCTTCCTCATATGAGGTATTGGCATGCTCAGGAGAAATTATACAACAAAATTTGGGGTCCATTTTTTTCCTGTTACCCTTGTCAAAATAAAAAAAATGATCTGAAGTCATTTTTTTGTGAAAAAAAAGTTAAATGTTATTTTTTTTCAAAAAATTCCTGTGAAGCACCTGAAGGGTTAATATTAGTGTTGAGCGATACCTTCCGATATGCATTGGTATCGGTATCGGATAGTATCGGCCGATACCGGCAAAATATCGGATCTTGCCGATACCGATACCCGATACCAATGCATTTCAATGGGACGCAAAGTATCGGAATGGTTCCCAGGGTCTGAAGGAGAGGAAACTCTCCTTCAGGCCCTGGGATCCATATTCATGTGTAAAATAAAGAATTAAAATAAAAAATATGGATATACTCACCTCTCCGGCGGCCCACGGACTTTACCGATGTAACCGGGAGCCTCCGTTCCTAAGAATGAGCGCGTGAAGGGCCTTCGATGACGTCGCGGCTTCTGATTGGTCGCGTGAGCGCTCATGTGACTGCTCACATGACCAATCACAAGCCGCGACGTCATCGCAGGTCCTTCACGCGCTCATTCTTAGGAACGGAGGCTGCCGGTTACGGCGGTAAGGTCCAGGGGCCGCCGGAGAGGTGAGTATATCCATATTTTTTATTTTAATTCTTTATTTTACACATGAATATGGTTCCAATACCGATTCCCGATATCACAAAAGTATCGGAACTCGGTATCGGAATTCCGATACCGCAAGTATCGGCCGATACCCGATACTTGCGATATCGGAATGCTCAACACTAGTTAATATACTTCTTTAATGTGGTTTTGAGCATCTTAAGGCGTGCAGTTTTTAAAATGTCACTTTTTGGTATCTTCTATCATATAGACCCCTCAAAGTGACTTCAAATGTGATGTGGTCCCTAAAAAAATGGTTTTGTTGGAAAAATAAAAAATCACTGGGAAAATTTTAACCCCTATAACTTCCTAGCAAAAAAAAAATGTGGTTCCAAAATTGTGCTGATGTAAAGTAGACATGTGGGAAATGTTACTTATTAACTATTTTCTGTAACATAAAGTACAGACCAAAAGTTTGGACACACCTTTTTATTTAAAATTTTTCTGTATTTTCATGACTATGAAAATTGTACATTCACACTGAAGGCATCAAAACTATGAATTAACACATGTGGAATTATATACATTATATTATATATAACAAAAAAATGTGAAACAACTGAAAATATGTCTTATATTCTAGGTTCTTCAAAGTAGCCACCTTTTGCTTTGATGACTGCTTTGCACACTCTTGGCATTCTATTGATGAGCTTCAAGAGGTAGTCACCTGGAATGGTCTTCCAACAATCTTGAAGGAGTTCCCTAAGATGCTTACCACTTGTTGGCCCTTTTGCCTTCACTCTGCAGTCCAGCTCATCCCACACCATCTCGATTGGGTTTCTGGTCTGGTGACTATGGAGGCCAGGTCATCTGGCGTAGCACCCCATCACTCTCCTTTTTGGTCAAATAGCCCTTACACAGCCTGGGGGTGTGTTTGGGGTCATTGTTCTGTTGAAAAATAAATGATGGTCCAACTAAATGCAAATCTGATAGAATAGTGTAAAATGGCGGGGGTTGTACCCTAAAAATATAAAACCTTATGGATACCAAAAGGGGGAAACCTCATTACACCTCTAATGTGGTCCAATATCAACTATTAATGCCAAAATTGACTACTAATAATGAATATCCACATAATACCACAACGTTATCTTTACCATATACTTTATACTATCTGAGACAAAACAGGGTAACAATAAAGGGTATTTATTACACACACAAGTCTACAGTCTATAACATACATATATATTTACACCCAAGCTGGCGACTATAAATATATATATATACAAATATACGGATATCACAACTCTGATATAGTAATATCACTACAGTATACAGTGATATCCCAATAGTCTCACCCAGTAATAACCCACAATAACCAGTAATATCACAACAATATCACACAATATAAAAACCCACAATTAACTGTCCGATTACCCAAATCACACATACAATATCAGCCCTCCCACCTATGGTTAGCTAAGCCTAATAAATAATACTGGGCCTGTTAAGAAACGGGGATACAGAGTATACTTAAGCCATGTGGGTCCATCATCATTCCATACAGTGCAGGCACAGCAAAAAGAGCCAGAGCACATGTGTCTTGTGCTTTTTATGTCCAGCTAAAAGAGGTGTGTCCAGGCCCAGGTGTGTGGGGATGAGGTCACAAATCTATTGTCCACTGGCCTAAGTCCTAAATGAAACCTGATATACAAGCTCATGGCAGCTTTGTTTTACAGCAGGCTGGAGGGGGGCTTTGCTCCATGTGGTATACATGTGGGGGATATACCCAAAACATGCACTAAACACATCTCTATGTAAAAATATACATTTTGGTTGCACTTCCCTTCTACAAATAGCATGCCGCTGCAAGATGCTGTGGTAGCCATGCTGGTTCAGTATTCTCTCAATTTTGAATAAATCACCAACAGTGTCACCAGCAAAGCACCCCCACACCATCACACCTCCTCCTCCATGCTTCACGGTGGAAACCAGGCATGTAGAGTCCATCCGGTCACCTTTTCTGCGTCGCACAAAGATGGTGGTTGGATCCAAAGATCTCAAATTTGGACTCATCAAACCAAAGCACAGATTTCCACTGGTCTAATGTCCATTCCTTGTGTTCTTTAGCCCAAACAAGTCTCTTCTGCTTGTTGCCTGTCCTTAGCAGTGGTTTCCTAGCGGCTATTTTATTATGAAGGCCTGCTGCACAAAGTCTCCTCTTAACAGTTGTTGTACAGATGTGTCTGCTGCTAGAACTCTGTGTGGCATTGACCTGGTCTCTAATCTGAGCTGCTGTTAACCAGCGATTTCTGAGGCTGGTGACTCGGATAAACTTATCCTCAGAAGCAGAGGTGACTCTTGGTCTTCCTTTCCTGGGGCGGTCCTCATGTGAGCCAGTTTCTTTGTAGCGCTTGATGGTTTTTGACACTGCACTTGGAGATGCTTTCAAAGTTTTCCCAATTTTTCGGACTGACTGACCTTCATTTCTTAAAGTAATGATGGCCACTCGATTTTCTTTACTTAGCTACTTTTTTCTTGCCATAATACAAATTCTAACAGTCTATTCAGTAGGACTATCAGCTGTGTATCCACCAGACTTCTGCACAACACAACTGATGGTCCCAACCCCATTTATAAGGCAAGAAATCCCACTTATTAAACCTGACAGGGCACACCTGTGAAGTGAAAACCATTCCCGATGACTACCTCTTGAAGCTCATCAAGAGAATGCCAAGAGTGTGCAAAGCAGTCATTAAAGCAAAAGGTGGCTACTTTGAAGAACCTAGAATATAAGACATAATTTCAGTTGTTTCACACTTTTTTGCTAAGTGCATAATTCCACATGTGTTAATTCTTAGTTTGATGCCTTCAGTGTGAATATACAATTTTCATAGTCATGAAAATACAGAAAAATTTTTAAATGAGAAGGTGTGTCCAAACTTTTGCTCTGTACTGTATCTCTGTGATTTAAGGGCATAAAAATTAAAAGTTGGAAAATTGCAAAATTTTTCACATTTTTGCCAAATTTCAGTTTTTTTCACAAATAAACGCAAGTCATACTGAATAAATTTTACCAAAAACATGAAGTACAATATGTCATGAAAAAACACTCACATAATCACCGGGATCCATGGAAGCGTTCCAGAGTTATTACCTCAAAAAGTGACAGTGGTCAGAACTGTAAAAATTGGCCTGGTCATTAACGTGCAAACCATCTCCAGGGGTAAAGGGGTTAAACAACCAGTGAGTGGATCCCTTTACATCAGGTATCATATTAATCAGTGCTATTATGGTCGTGCCTTGAGCTTATAAAGCTCAATCCTGCTGACAGGTTCTCTTTAAATAACTGATCTCTGCTGGATCCATTTTTCTTTTAACATTGAAGTGCTTCTTGTCATTGTAATCCTGTTTGTAATGAGATTTCATAAATGTCTTCTGTAAACAACAAAAATATGAGTATAGTATTTGGCCTAGTGAACTGTGTGAAAATTGCAAGAATTTTTTTTAAGTATAGATAATAATATGGAATATTGACAAAAACATTATCAACATTTAAGGGAAAAAAAATTTAAAGAGATTAAAACGTTTTTCAGCATGGAAACTTATGAATCTTTGCAAATCACTTTATGATGTATTTTTCTTCATTTTTGTAAAAAAAATTGCATGTAAGTGGCCTCTAAACCCCTGCTTTTCCCCAGTTTATTTGCCTGCTTTTATCTACCTTGATTTCAGAACATACACCTTTACAATAAAGATGCTTGCAGTAATATGGTGAAAAAAATTTAAAGTGCGATGAAATGGTGAAAAAAAAGTTGTAATTCCTGAATTGTTTTTGTATTTTAGTTTTGTGGCATTCATTGTGTAAAAGCAACCCGGTAGCATAATTCTCCAGATCAGTACCAGTATGGAAATACTAAAGTTTTTTTATGTATATTTTAGTGGTTACAAAAAGTGAAGAAAAAAAATGGTGTGTGCTGCCATTTTCTGAGACTGATAACTTTTTAATTTTTCCATCAATAGACCTATTTAAGGCCTCATTTTTGTGCATCGAGCTGGCATTTCCATTGACACCATTTTGGGGATGCTTTGATTGCTTTTTTTTCAATTGTTTCTATGTGTTGTCATAATAAGTGCCTGCGATACAATCGTTGTATATGAACTAGGAAAATTGACCTGAATGCTTATTCTCTAAGCCTATTACCCAGGCATTTTTAGTCTATCAAGTTCCTGCTTTATTAGAAGTTGTAATGTTTCCTCCTTCTGTAAGTCCTCATCTGATTTACTATTAGATGCCACTGAGATCTCAGGACTGAATGTACAAAATTCAGTGTTATCCCCTGATCTTCAGAGTAAGTAGGTGACTGCCAGACCTTATCTCTGTCATCAACATAAGAGTTCAACCCCTAATTATCATAGTGGAATAGAGTGGTTATTCCTGAAAAAGACATATATTTGTGCAAGGCAATGAAATTATATATACAACTTACCCATGTATTGTAAATTGTAAACCAAATTTTCCAGGGGATATTACCAAGAAATTTTGACCCCAAAT
Source organism: Ranitomeya variabilis (assembly GCF_051348905.1). Lineage (NCBI taxonomy): Eukaryota > Metazoa > Chordata > Amphibia > Anura > Dendrobatidae > Ranitomeya > Ranitomeya variabilis. The sequence goes on along the minus strand of NC_135232.1, from coordinate 656,220,073 downwards.
TTTATATAGACCTGTCTAATACAAGACTGTTAAAAATTTAAAGTCCTCTTCTTGTCCCATGCTTCACCCTGACGTCCACAACAACCAAATCCACATATGTATATTTAGTACAGCGATATAGATTGATTATGAAGCCTAAGCCACTCACCCACCAAACATACCAGATATGTGTTTCACGAATGCTTCGTCAGAGGGTCATAGTGAAACGTGCGTCAGGTGAATTTGGTGGTGAGCCCATTCCAAGGTGGCCAGGATGTATACTATTATTATTATATCTTTATACTGATTTACTTAAAACTTCAATACAATTTTCCCTTGGCATGTCACTCCTATTTTCATCGTTCATATGGCATTACGAATTGATTACTTACCATCCTTTTCACTTGTATTATTACTTCCAGGGGTTCTTTTCCCTAGAGTTCACCTACCAACTGGTGTCAATTGTGTCCTTGTCTCTTGGGACAATTACCATTTTGAACCTTTTTGTCTTGTAATACTTTTTTTTTTTTTCAAAAAAAGCTATTTATTATCTCGCTTAATTTTTTTCTTCCCCTATAATTATTGGCCTTTCTTTTATGCTAGTGCTGTTTGGGACTCACCACGTCTTTCTTGGTCAGTTTCAGTTAATACATTAATATTTGTATTTAAATAATCCCTACCATTGATATTACATAAAAAATATGACTCTACAGAAAATGAATGGATAAAACATGTGCCATAAAAATATTACTATCAAGCACTATTTTGACTCAAGGATGTATATTTACATCATTACAATAATACTATATTTACAGGACATTAGTGAACGAAAATGTGATATTTTTATCATATACTGTATACTTGACAGTTTTGTGTAAATACAAAGTCTCATCATCAACGCAATTGTTTGGAAACATGTGGCTCATAATAATAATTGTTACATGTCAATGGGGCTATAGCAAAAGTGTCGAGTAATAAAATGTAACCATGAATTAAATTATTAATAAACAGCTTTCCAATTAAGTTGTATGGACAGATAATATATAATAAACACATATATACATATATATATATATATATATATATATAGAGAGAGAGAGAGAGAGAGGATATAACTTATATCTTCAAATTAGACTAATACTAAATTGTGGGCAACAATCAAATCAGTGTCAAATATGGAAGCATTATTAAATCAATTCATCCATCAAAACTTGATAAGAATGAATAATGGAAATATCTCACCTAGATTATTAGCAAGATAGGGATGGGTGTAGATTAGTGGTCTTCTGAGTATCTCCTGGATGGGAGTCTATCTAGGATACCCGCACATAACCTTGATCAGCAGGCCCTGTGGCCAAATGAATTCTTTATTTTGCGTTTCCTATATTGGCGATTCATCAGGGGAGTACAATGATAGCCTGTCGATTTCTTGGCTTTTACTCGGGAACTCAGCCACCCCACGACTAAAAAGAAGCCTCCTACCCAAGTGCTGATGATTTCTTTCCACTTTTACATGTCATTGGGCCATGAACCATCAGTAGGATCAAGGAGCACTATTGCTTATTGCAGTACCAGTAGCATAACTAGAATGGAGCTAGAGTAGTAGAGAACATTTGGAGGGCTGATAAGATACTTGAGAAAAAGGGAGTTATAGAAAGAGGAACAAGTGTGCAATAGAGGCTCAGAAACAGACATGGGGACTCCATAGATTGAAAGTAATTTTAGCAAATGCACTTCAAAGGTCATTTCCATGATTTTTGTCAGTAGCGCACTACTCCCTGGCCTTCTGCTTACTGGGGGGGCAGTGCTCCTGCTTGATTGACAGTAAAGGCTAGGAGCATTTTTATTCCCCTGGCCCAAACTGTGAGCTCTCTGATGCTACTATATGAGGCAGCTTTGCACTGAAGCTGACCTGGCTCCTGACATCACTGTGTGTTCCAGAGATTCGGCCAACCTCAGAACAGTACGGTAATTACAGGCTCTTGTGGAGAGAACCAATAAGCACTGCACATGCTCGGTCATCACTGATAGATTGCAGCAGTGACTGCCATAAACAATACAATTAAAAATCACTTTTTTCTTGAGTATTGAGAAAATCTTTTAATAACAAGTCAATTTTTAAATTGCAATTTTATTCATTTAAAAACAATGGAAATAACCCTATTTTTATTTATATTTATGTAGCTCTTATCAATGATGGTCCTGTAATATAATGATAAAGATAAACGTTCATTATCTAATTTATAATGTAAAAAGTAGTTTTCCATGTTAGTTGAACATCGACATCGATGTGTCACTCATGGTTGCATTCTATGACTAAGCTAATGAAAATCGAAAAAAAGACTGCAAACATATTGACTTGAGACCACGGCAAGTGATCTAAGTGCATGACTGGCCATCTAATTATGGGAATATGTAGGAGTCAACTCTTCTAAAATCTGAAATAAAATACAGTAGATTGGACATCTTATTTCTTCCAAACTTGTTTAGCTAATATATCTACCCGCTAGAAGCTTCTTCTTATCTATGACACTGCTTCTGTTGCCTGCTACAAATTCAAGCATAAAGCACTTTAAGAGTTGGGTATAAGCAAATTCAGTTTCTGTTAATACCTTTGTGTTTCATACAAAGGGTTAAATGTGTTGCATGGCAAAAGGCCAGTGTTCTTCTCTACCTATTGCCATCACTAAGCCTTAAGCTATCCTGCCAAAGAACTTCAAGCTACAGAACAAATGTGCCCGGATAAGTGGGTTGCTATTGTCCATTGTATGATGAACTCGGAATATTACCAGCGAGGAAAACATCTGACATACTAATAGTTATTTGGATTAACTATATCAGATGCGTCTCTCTGCAGCTTGTTCTGTTCCCACTGTTCCCCACAGTCCAACATTTGCCTGGAATGAATTCATTTGTGAACAATTAGACAGTAGATTGGTAATTGCTTATGAACCTTGGGCACAGTTCATGTGACTCTGGCTCCCTCAACACCCCCCCAAACCTGACCTCCCCTTGTGCTTCTAAACATTGCAAAAAAATCTCATTCACTCCCCTCCTATTCCCCTTGTGGTCTCATCATGGCTTTGCTAGTGCTGCACCTGTCACCTGTGTGTTAGTATTCTTCGAAAAGATCGATTTACATAACCTCATTTAATGGTTCATAAATCATGCCCATTAAGCACCGCCAGCAGGAACTGAGGGTTCTAATTTATGCTGCTTTTCATAGCAGAAAATTGGGAGGCTCTTGCCCTTGGGATAAAGGGGCCAGGTCCTGCCTCTGATTGGTGATTGTCATGGAGAATGTCTAGTTGATGAGGACAGATTTTCACGTTATTGATTCTCTGCCAAAGCTCAGCGTGCAGCATTGTGAGGCGGGGGATCTGCTGCCAGCCGTGCTGATAGCAGAGCAAGTTTAACATCACCTCCCCCCATCCAATACATACACACTTATACCAAGACAACATCAGGATAGGGGGCAGGGGGATTGAACAATGCAACAATGCTAAATTTCTTAGTAGAACACTTGAAGACCAGACTTGAATGGGTTAACACACATGACGACAGAAACTTACCAAAACTTCAAGGTCAAGTCTAGTAAAACTTATGGGAGGGATTGGTAACATCACGTAAGTTTTCCTTTCCAATTGTTGAAAATTAGCTTTCTAGTTAATGGATCACAATGGATTAACAAAGGTATCAATGAGGCAAAGTGAAAAATTACATCACGGTATTATTGTTCTTCTAGGGATTGGTAACAAAAAGGTTAATGAGTCAAGACTCTCAAAGGAAAGAAGACAACTAGGCCCTGGGAGATGATATCTTCAACAATTAGGAAGGCTTTCATGTGTAACTGATGTGAGAAGTGGGGATTGAAACCTTGCTATACTTTATCTGTTAGAGATTCATTTGCCCGATGGAGCATTGGCTTCTGTTACAGTTAATTGCCGTAAAGAGATTACAGTAATAGGTCTGCAATAATACAAGTGACGGATTCATTGTGCAAATACCCAGAGCCGGCAGCTGAGCAACATACAAACAGAATGCATTGCCCTATTTTATATACAAGGAATTTATAGATATTTTATTACATTTTTCAATAATGACTGTAGCTAAATATTTGCTAAAATATTGCTCCTTAAATAATTTTGCCCTCTTACTCAAGTCAACCGTTAGCACCCTCATCCCCCTTATTATAATCATAGGGGTTTCTGTACTCTCCTTGTAGATAATGGTAACTAATGTCTCTACTGGTTTAAGGGGTCAAAATGCATTTTTAACAGAGAAAGACATTATTAGGGCTTGTGCACACAATCAGTCAGTCAAAAAATAATATCAATGTTATTCAATGGGGCCGCGCAGATGAACAATTTTTTCACTGACTGCATCTGCATTTGAAAAAAATGTCATCATGCAGAATTTTTTTCTCCGAAAATTGGATGGGACTCACCCATTCAAGTCTATGAGCTTGATTTAAAAAAATCTGATCCCGTACGGAGCCATTTTTTTACAGATTCTTTGCAATTCTATAACATAGAAAATTGTAAATGGTCCTGTAAATGTTTAATAGCTGCTATAAAAAATGGATTGCACATGGATGATAAGGGAGAAAAAAATCTACCCTCTTTCCTGGATTGAACCCTTTTTTTACGGTCACGTGATCCTACCCTGCCTTTTTTTGTTGCCCTCCTATGTAAAAGCCTTTAAAGGCATATTATGAATTTCCATTAGAAATATATTTATATAAGTCACATAGGTCCACACTAATAATTTTATAATACCCTTTTTTTCATTTTTCCCTCTACTAATAGGGAAGATAATAAGATAAGATAATAGGGATACTAGCAGAGGAAGAAATTGACATATCTGGTGTTATTGTTGGTGATTGGTAGTTAATCAGGTCTGAAGACATGTCATTGTCCAGATGACTTAGGAAAAATATATTGAGGAGCCTGCAGAAAGATCAGTGTCCTTGGCTAAGCTACATTAAGACTTGGTCTTACGGTAGGCTTATTGTCTGTAGTTTTGGAATTATTTTATTTTTCTTTATACGTTTTTGCGTCTCAATATTTGCAAAAATTCTACCATGTCCCATCATCACTTAATTGACTTAAGATTACCTGCTTATTTATAACATAGACAAAGGACAGAATATCCTACCCTAAACAAGCTAGGATATGAATGTTATGAAATAAATGAAAAAATATGTATTTGTTGGAGATATTAAGTGAATAATAACAATAAGAATAATTCATATTGTATATTTTCTCATACTTTTTATTTGTATGCATTTCTTTATAATCATCTTTTTAGATATATGATATATAATAAAAATAAAATAATACTAGATAAGGTGGAAAATGCAATCATGCATTTTAAAAAATGTATAAAAAATATAATAATAAAGCTCTGAAAAAAAAGATAAAGAATTATTGACAAAGGAAGCAATACTTACTGGCAATAAGATGCATGTTATGTTCCTTTGTGATCATAGTTGCTGGTTTATATTCGCTACAGTTCTAATGTTGTTTTTTTTTAACTTACAATAAAAACATCTTTCGAGTAGATTCTTCAGCATTCCTTATTGTATTTATTGCTTTACGTATAATGTTGTAGTAACAGTGAAAAATGTGCGCAGGTGTATATCTTATTATACGTTTAAAGAAAGCATGCTCATGGAGAGATGGTATTGAATGGCTTTCTTCATTATCACATTCTTCTTTTCTGATTTTCTCTTTGAATAATATTTATCCATCTATATTTATATTGAATTTTCTTTAAAAAAAAAATGTATATTTATGTATGCGATTTATCGCATATATATGTGTATGTGTATTTATATCATGTGGCTTAAATATATCCGTTTGCGCCCTAACAAAATGATTCGGCATCCTTTTTTTTCCTAAATCGAGCTGTGATGTGTATGGATGATAAAAGCTGCATCTACCACCGCACAGAACAATGCTCTCATTTAAAAACGTGATGAACGCCAAGGAAAGAACGAACAACAAATAAACACTAAGAAAAGGCACGAAACAAGCAAATTATTATTTTCATCATTTTTTTTTACCTCCTCGTCAGTAATTGACCGTTAATTACAATATGAAAAGACCTTAGCTGATGGTTTGACGAAGAAAAGGAAAGAAGAAAAAAAAAAAAACACCCCTGACTGTATGTTATTTAGATTCCCTAATGTTGGGCTATTGTTCTGGTGATGAATTATTGTCAGTGCATACGATGAGTCAAGGACATTGAAATGCCACTCAGTAAGAATCGAACTTGGCATGATAGCCCTCGTCAGAAAAGAGAATCAATTCAGGACTGCCACTTGCCAAGCTTTAAACTTCTCACTTGTAGGTGCTAGAGATCTTGTTGTGTGGCTTTATAACAAGTCAACAACTTCGGTCTCTCGTGGAATGTGTGGTGCATATATAAAAAAAGGGTACTCAAAGGAAATAGGCAAGATTATTTCGGCCTATCGAATCAAAGATGAAAGGGAATAAGCAGAAGAGGAAAAAAAAGCTTGAAGAATTGCTTCAGTATCAGCTCCCGAGATCTTGAGAGTATTTTGGATCATAATGTCCTCAATGAAGAGAGAACATATTATAGCATCATAGAACATTAAGTATGTGCTTTGTCTCTATTGGGGGTCGTAAAGACACCCAGGAACATAGAGCAGGCTCTTGGCAAAGATTACACCATCATGCCGTTTACTCAGGGATTCCACTAAGGCGTGTGAGCAGTTTTTTTTTATTCTTTCCCTCACTTAAAGATAATTTACGAGTACAAGGAGAAGTTGCTCCTTGAAAATGCTATAGCAACTGTCACCCAGCAATACATCTCCAGTTTTTTAACCTTAGTACAGCTTTCTGTACAAGGGGGTTGAGGCTGTCATCTAGAATTACAGTGCAATGTTTGCCTTTATATTTTTTTCTATCCCTTTAAATGGTAGCACTTGTAAAAAATGGACTCCACTGAGGTTATTCATTAGATGTTGATCTTTCAGTCATGTCGCACAATACATCATTTCCTCTGCTTGGGATCAGTAGGAAGATTGCTCTCAATGGCAAGTTCAGGACTTGTTTTCTTGCTTTATTTAACCTTATGTCAACAGTAAAATCAACATCTTCTAAAAACCCTATATGTTATGCTAAAATTACCTACTCATTTACGTCTATTGAAAACAAACCGGCAATCACACGTACCTAAAGAACTGTGTGTACCGTGTACAGTAAATTTGGCTCTTCAATAAACTCAGATGAAATAAAAAAGAACTCGTAGAAAGGTTGTTACTTGCAGATAATAAGGTCTTCTCAAATATATATATATATATATATATATATATATATATATATATATATATATATATATATATACACTCACCGGCCACTTAATTAGGTACAGCTGTCCAACTTCTTGTTAACACTTAATTTCTAATCAGCCAATCACATGGCGGCAACTCAGTGCATTTAGGCATGTAGACATGGTCAAGACAATCTCCTGCAGTTCAAACCGAGCATCAGTATGGGGAAGAAAGGTGATTTGAGTGCCTTTGAACGTGGCATGGTTGTTGGTGCCAGAAGGGCTGGTCTGAGTATTTCAGAAACTGCTGATCTACTGGGATTTTCACGCACAACCATCTCTAGGGTTTACAGAGAATGGTCCGAAAAAGAAAAAAAATCCAGTGAGCGGCAGTTCTGTGGGCGGAAATGCCTTGTTGATGCCAGAGGTCAGAGGAGAATGGGCAGACTGGTTAGAGCTGATAGAAAGGCAACAGTGACTCAAATCGCCACCCGTTACAACCAAGGTAGGCCTAAGAGCATCTCTGAACGCACAGTGCGTCGAACTTTGAGGCAGATGGGCTACAGCAGCAGAAGACCACACCAGGTACCACTCCTTTCAGCTAAGAACAGGAAACTGAGGCTACAATTTGTACAAGCTCATCGAAATTGGACAGTAGAAGATTGGAAAAATGTTGCTTGGTCTGATGAGTCTCAATTTCTGCTGCGACATTCGGATGGTAGGGTCAGAATTTGGCGTAAACAACATGAAAGCATGGATCCATCCTGCCTTGTATGGAGCATCTTTGGGATGTGCAGCCGACAAATCTGCGGCAACTGTGTGATGCCATCATGTCAATATGGACCAAAATCTCTGAGGAATGCTTCCAGCACCTTGTTGAATCTATGCCACGAAGAATTGAGGCAGTTCTGAAGGCAAAAGGGGGTCCAACCCGTTACTAGCATGGTGTACCTAATAAAGTGGCCGGTGAGTGTATATATATATATATATATATATATATATATATATATATATATATATATATATATATATATATATATTCGCCTGCATCTGGTCTAAAATAATTGACTTATGTGCTATGTGTAGCATTTCATGTGTAAAAATAATATCCCTGACCTCTAAGCATGCAACCCAAAATTAGCTTTTAATGCCTATACTACAGTGTGCACCAAAAGTTAAAAACTCCCCAAATATCTGTAGTAGCCTTAATGTTAGAACTTATTATTGCCTTGTATTATTATTATTTAGTGGCCTTCAGCTGGATCTCAAGCCATGTTGACTTGATGAATGAGTGATCTGCAGGAAGATCAATCCTGTTCAAGCCTAGATAGGTCCACCAGGGTCTTTTCCATTGCTATCTTGATTGTATCAAGCCATCGACTTGCTGGTCTTCATCTTCACTTTGTTCCTTCTATTCTTCCAACCATGATGTCCTTTTCCAGTGATTGCTCTCTTTGTATGATGTGTCCAAAGTAGGCAAGTCGTTCCAAAGTTTTATTCCAAAGTTGATTTATTTGTTCTTGCCATCCATGGTATTGTTATATATGGGACCACAAATGTCTGACAATTGTGTAGACATGAGCAAGAAAAAAGCAAAATTCACATCAGCTCACAAGGCTGTGTTAATTAAGTAAGTTGGGTGCAGTGCATGGACAGAAACCATAGGCTGGTTCCCAAGTAAGAACGAATTGTAGAACAGTAGGGTTGCAGCAAATGTGGTAAAAATGTATTATAAAAATATTTATTAATTTAGCTTCTTAAAAATAAAGGGGAGTAAAATAGAAACACTCAGCCTACGCGTTTCGAGCTCAAATGTTTTTATTTTATGCCCTCTTTATTTTTAGTGTGCTAATTAATTAATTATATTTTTATTATATATTTTCTCCTTGGTTGCTGGAACTTGCTGTTTTACCTATGACAATTGTACATTCTTGAAATCTGACACGTGTAATACAAAGGAATTACAAATATATACAGGGAGAAGATACAGATTAAATATTAGAAAAAACTTTTTGACAGTGAGGGTGATCAATGAGTGGAACAGGCTGCCACAAGAAGTGGTGAGTTCTCCTTCAATGGAAGTCTTCAAACAGAGGCCGGACAGATATATCTGTCTGAGATGGGTTAGTGAATCCTGCATTGAGCAGGGGGTTGGACACGATGACCCTGGAGGTCCCTTCCAACTCTAACATTCTATGATTTTATATTAGGCAAGTTTCAGACTGTTGACAGAATTGATGGATTCCTTGCATCGACTTTATTGAAATCCTTGCTAGTGGTAATTTCTTATTGAAAAACAAAAAAATGAATGCCAACAAATGTATTAAAGTTATTTTTCACCTGACAAAATAAAAAATAATTTCAGCATGAAAAGGCTGTGTATTTTGCTTTTTGGAATTCTTGATAACGTTTTCCCAACTTGAGTTTTTGTTTACAGTAGCATTTTTTAAGGATTTTTAATATTTTTCATGGCAAGAATAGCACAATCTGCAATACTGATCTTTCTGTCAAACATACCGAAAACCCAAGGAGTCCTGATGGACCCCAATCTAATGGGGTGTTTACTCATTGATAATCATCAATGAGTGTTGTTAAAAATGTTAGCTTCACTATTATCTTGCCGTGTAAACAGGCTGCTGATCACCCAATGAACATTTATTGGATGAGATGATCAAAACAAAATCATCATTCTCAGCGGTGCATAGTCCCGTGTAAACAGGAGTCACACTACTGAGAACAGTGGCAGCCTATGTGTACTGAGCGATCTAGTTTAGAGTGCCTAGTGCACATCATTTACTTTCAGGCATTCAAACGACTGACAATGGGTAAAAGTTTACTGAGAGGTGATTGTATCATGTCGCTAGTTGGTCAGCCTAAATGGACTCTAAGTCAATGATATTCATTTGGATTCACTGGGATTGGTTACAAAACCAATCGATCTTCATGGACGTCATGGCTCTATTATTGTTTTAGTGGGGATCATTCACAATATAATTTTCCTATCACTGGTTAACGGAAAATAACAGGTCTCCTGTGCTGCTGGTATGGATCCTATCAAGGAGCAATGCAATGTATTTGCTACGCATTTCGCAGTAATTCAACTTCTTCAGGAAAAAAACTAAAGAAGTTGGATTACTTCGAAATCTGTAGAAAATAAACTGCATTGCTACTATTTATGTTTGTTTTAATCCTTGATTTGATCCAGACCATTAACCTGTAATTACATTTTATTCTCCAACCCGTCGTGCTGCAGCAACTGGAATTTTAACTATCTATGCCCTCTTACACAACAGTACCAGGTGAGCGGTACCACTTTTATGATCAATATTATTATCTGGACAATACCCTATTGCGCTTACCTTGTTCCCTAGCTACTTCTACAGTACAAACCAAAAGTTTGGACACACCTCATTTAAAGATTTTTCTGTATTTTCATGACTATGAAAATTGTACATTCACACTGAAGGCATCAAAACTATGAATTAACACATGTGGAATTATATACTTAACAAAAAAGTGTGAAACAACTGAAATTATGTCTTATATTCTAGGTTCTTTAAAATAGCCACCTTTTGCTTTGATGACTGCTTTGCACACTCTTGGCATTCTCTTGATGAGCTTCAAGAGGTAGTCACCGGGAATGGTCTTCCAACAATCTTAGAGGAGTTCCCAGAGATGCTTAGCACTTGTTGGCCCTTTTGCCTTCACTCTGCGGTCCAGCTCACCCCAAACCATCTCGATTGGGTTCAGGTCTGGTGTCTGTGGAGGCCAAGTCATCTGGCGTAGCAACCCATCACTCTCCTTCTTGGTCAAATAGCCCTTACTCAGCCTGGAGGTGTGTTTGGGGTCATTGTCCTGTTGAAAAATAAATGATGGTCCAACTAAACGCAAGCCGGATGGAATAGCATGTCGCTGCAAAATGCTGTGGTAGCCATGCTGGTTCAGTATGCCTTCAATTTCGAATAAATCCCCAACAGTGTCACCAGCAAAGCACCCCCACACCATCACACCTCCTCCTCCATGCTTCATGGTGGGAACCAGGCATGTAGAGTCCATCCGTTCACCTTTTCTGCTTCGCTCAAAGACACGGTGATTGGAACCAAATATCTCAAATTTGGACTCATCAGACCAAAGCACAGATTTACACTGGTCTATTGTCCATTCCTTGTGTTCTTTAGCCCAAACAAATCTCTTCTGCTTGTTGCCTGTCCTTAGCAGTGGTTTCCTAGCAGCTATTTTACCATGAAGACCTGCTGCACAAAGTCTCCTCTTAACAGTTGTTGTAGAGATGTGTCTGCTGCTAGAACTCTGTGTGGCATTGACCTGGTCTCTAATCTGAGCTGCTGTTAACCTGCGATCTCTGAGGCTGGTGACTCGGATAAACTTATTCTCAGAAGCAGAGGTGTTGTGAATTTACTTTTTGCTCCCTCTAGTGGTTACTAGTTTTTTGACTCTGGTTTTTCTGTCATTCCTTTTATCCGCACCTGGGTCGTTAGTTAAGGGTGTTGCTATTTAAGCTCCCTGGACCTTCAGTTCAATGCCTGGCAACGTAGTTATCAGAGCTAGTCTGCTGTGCTCTTGTCTACTGATCCTGGTTCCAGTTATATCAGCTAAGTCCGCTTTTTGCTTTTTGCTATTTTGTTTTGGTTTTGTATTTTTGTCCAGCTTGTTCCAAATATATATCCTGACCTTTGCTGGAAGCTCTAGGGGGCTGGTGTTCTCCCCCCGGACCGTTAGACGGTTCGGGGGTTCTTGAATTTCCAGTGTGGATTTTGATAGGGTTTTTTGTTGACCATATAAGTTACCTTTCTTTATTCTGCTATCAGTAAGCGGGCCTCTCTGTGCTAAACCTGGTTCATTTCTGTGTTTGTCATTTCCTCTTACCTCACCGTTATTATTTGTGGGGGGCTTCTATCCAGCTTTGGGGTCCCCTTCTCTGGAGGCAAGAAAGGTCTTTTGTTTTCCTCTACTAGGGGTAGCTAGATTCTCCGGCTGGAGCGTGTCATCTAGAATCAACGTAGGAATGATCCCCGGCTACTTCTAGTGTTGGCGTTAGGAGTAGATATATGGTCAACCCAGCTACCACTGCCCTATGAGCTGGATTTTTGTATTCTGCAGACTTCCACGTTCCTCTGAGACCCTCGCCATTGGGGTCATAACACAGAGGTGACTCTTGGTCTTCCTTTCCTGGGGCTGTCCTCATGTGAGCCAGTTTCTTTGTAGCGCTTGATGGTTTTTGCCACTGCACTTGGGGACACTTTCAAAGTTTTCCCAATTTTTCGAACTGACTGACCTTCATTTCTTAAAGTAATGATGGCCACTTTCTTTACTTAGCTGCTTTTTTCTTGCCATAATACAAATTCTAACAGTCTATTCAGTAGGACTATCAGCTGTGTATCCACCAGACTTCTGCACAACACAACTGATGGTCCCAACACCATTTATAAGGCAAGAAATCCCACTTATTAAACCTGACAGGGCACACCTGTGAAGTGAAAACCATTCCCGGTGACTACCTCTTGTAGCTCATCAAGAGAATGCCAAGAGTGTGCAAAGCAGTCATCAAAGCAAAAGGTGGCTACTTTGAAGAACCTAGAATATAAGACATAATTTCAGTTGTTTCACACTTTTTTGTTAAGTATATAATTACACATGTGTTAATTCATAGTTTTAATTCCTTCAGTGTGAATGTACAATTTTCATAGTCATGAAAATACAGAAAAATCTTTAAATGATAAGGTGTGTCCAAACTTTTGGTCTGTACTGTATATATTCTCCCATCACTAACATTCATGTCCCTATTAGGGCCAATATTATATAAAGCCCCTTATTGGTATAAGAGTAGGAGGAAATTGTGTAGTCAAAATGAAAACAAGCTCCTATTTATTGACCTTGATTGGTGCTGGACTAATAGTAAAACAAAGTTATACCCTATTTATCTTAAACAGAAGTGTATATATGTATTTATGAAGTATGTCCACATATTCCTTGTTAGGGGATAAAAATGGTAACTAAGGCTAAGTTCTCACGATGAGCTTTTGGTGCGTTTTCAATGTTGCAGATTTTATGCACCATTTCAGAACCCATTAAGTAAAATTGAGTACTTGCATTTTTTCGAAAATACGTAACTTTCAAAACTCACCAAAAACTCATTGTGGGGACACAGCCTAAGGGTTTAGATAATTATTTTCAAAGAGAAGAATCACGATGGCTGAAACAAGCTTTCGCCATTGAGCCGTCACAAAATGTTTTCCCAAAAACAAACTAAAAAGAGTCACGCTTGCCAGAACTTTTCTCTGCCAAAATGCTATGGAAACAGTAATTGAAATTTTAAATAAATAAAGATAATGTAATTATCCTGCTTGGATGTGAGCAGAATAGGAAATTCTGCCTTATTATCTTGTTGCCTATTGATTCAGCCTTTACAATAGTTCCATTAACTCCATTATATCACTGAGTAAATCAATTACTTTAATCTCCTGCTCTCTTGTTATTTCTTTTTTTTTATGGCACTGAAACCTAAGAAAACTACTTTTTTCTATATTTTGGGCAAGACATTTCAAGTCTGAGGGTCACCACTATCTAGTCTTAAATTATGTCAGATATTTAATGTCATTTACAGTCCCTTATGTTATATTTATGATGATGAATTAATGAATTTATCCACCTGAGAAACTTTCGTAGCGTTTGATATTTTTTTTGTTCTACGACCGTTCTTGATCCTTTTCATTGATATTTTGTTATCAATTTGTTTACATTATTTTGTGAGAAAATCACAGTTTACATGCATGTTTTCTCTTCGGGCTTTTGTTCTTCCCTGTACATGTGTACTTGTGTGTGTGTTCATGCTGGCACCAGGTCTGAAATCACAGCCGGATTCACAGACAGACAGAAATGAGCTGCCATTCCTTCGTGTGATTGCCAGACCCAGCCAGTTGTTGCCGGGGCTGTCATGCTGTTAAATTAGCTCTAATGAACGAGTAATTGCCTTAGATATAGTCAAGCATTTCAAAGAAAACAAGGATTCTAATTGATTTGCAATTTGTTTGGCATGGCACATTGTCCAGAGGCTAAGGATTGGTCTTCTGGATTTCACACTGCATGTATTATCCTTTATTAGTGGAATAACAGTGCTGATTACCTGCCTTCTGGGCTTAATGTACCGATTAATGTAAACTTTGTTCTTCTAGCTTGTCCATGACAGGGAAGGAATAATGGGCAAGTGGGTGGCCCTATAGCTGACCAAGTCTCCTGCTGCTAAGGTCTCTAGTTAAGACATGCTGATAATGCAGATCAAGTGAATAGGTTACAATAGCAAGACTTGAGTCTTAAGTCTTGATTGAGGCAAGTTGCAGGTTCAAGAACCCTCCCACCTAGCCACAATTTCTTTCTTCCCTCTTTTAGAGAAAGCCAAGACCCACTGATTGTTTTTTTTCCCCTTTTGCCGGCGCTGATCCTTTTTTTCCCTCTACCAAATCTTAATATTAAATTTTCAGCTCTGTATAAAACAGTGGGAAATTAGGGGAACTCTTCTTGAGTTTTAAAAATTGTTTATAAAAAAAAATGAAATAATAAACTTTGCTTGGATATTTCAAAGTCAATAATATTAATTAGCTGCAACAGGCGAGTGACTCTATTTGCAACCACAACAAAAAAAATAAATAAAACAAATAATTTTTTTCTTCAAGATTATTAACCTGATAAAAACTTGGTGGTGCTTGGTTCTGAGCTTTAATCCTGTGCCATTGTACGTTTACAGTTTGGGATTAAAGATCAAACAGGAGCAGTGGGTCAGGTCCTCATCCATTAGATACAACTATGAATTGGGGGAAAAGATAGAAGCAGATTATTACCGCTTCTGTCTCTTTTGCCGAATCCATAGCATAACGCTCAATGAGTGTTACGCAATGGATAGAGAAGAAACTAGGGAGCATTAGCGCAAATAGGGTAGTACCTGTGATACAAAGGGTGAATAAACAAGGGGTGTGGGAATGCAAATGGTTATTTCCTGAGGGCAAGGTTGCACCTCGAAAAGCGTAGATTCACCCCACAGAATAAACAAATATTTTTATTTTAGTGATTCTACGTTATCCTTTGTGGGATATTGACAACAGTGCAGGAAAGCCATCCATCACCTTCTATTATCTTCATGCAATGGATAGAAGCATTGGCAGTGAAAATGTTTCTATGGGACCTGGTGATCACATGATTGGTGTCAGCTGGGATTAGTAAAGCTAAAGGAAAATAAGCAGATCCAGATCAGCTCTGCCGGTGAGGTAAAGCTCAGCTGGGGTCTGTATATATATATATATATATATATATATATATATATATATATATATATACAGATCAAAAGAAGAGGCAGCACTCCATTTTCAAAAAAGGTGCAGGATTTATTCAAATCCACATGTCTGTGCGACGTTTCAGCTCTACTGAGCTTTTCTCAAGCCTTGAGAAAAGCTCAGTAGAGCTGAAACGTCGCACAGACATGTGGATTTGAATAAATCCTGCACCTTTTTTGAAAATGGAGTGCTGCCTCTTCTTTTGATCTGTATTGAACGTTGACGACCAGTGGACGGGTTGCCTGGAGGCTTTGCACCCAGAGATAAGTTATACCAGTGTGCTGTTCCTTTTTTACTATTTATATATATATATATATATATATATATATATATATATATAATATATATATAATTTTATATATATGTATAATATGAAAAAATATCATAAAGAAATAAGGAACAGTTCAATTTCTTAAATGCATTTTATTGCAGGCATAAAAAAATATACACATGTTAGGTCCTTCACTGTGCCTCCTGCACTGCCTGTCAGATCGCTGATCTGACACAGTGCTATGCAAAGTGTCAGATCAGCGATCTGATGAAATATAGTGATGTCCCACCCTGGGACAATGTTATAAAGTAAAAAAAAAAAAAATAGAATGTATAAAAAAAAATTAAAAAAATCCCCCAAAAAAGAAAAAAAATAAAAAATAAATATTTTCCAATAAATTCATTTATTTATGTAAAAAAACCAAAAAACAATAAAAGTACACATATTCGGTATCGCCGCATCTGTAAACGACCCGCTCTATAAAACTATCCCACTAGTTAACCCCTTCAGTGAACACCGCAAAAAAATAAATAAAAAACGAGGCAAAATACAATGCTTTATCATCATACTGCCGAACAAAAAGTGCAATAAAATGTGGTCAAAAAGACAGATATAAATAACACTGGTCAACAGCATTTTTGGTGCCAAAGATATTTCATCGAATTTAGGGTATTTTTGGGGTGCTGATTCTGAATATGTCATCAGTTTTGCCAGATTGGCTCAAGTTTTTGAGATTTTTGGTATCTTATTTATAGCACTTGTTGGTAAATGCGACGCATCATCTCATTAATTTCTTTGGATTAGTACTTGAACTGAGCAGTTCTCAATATAGTTTTGTGTTAATTAGTGTTCTAAAAGTTTGTTCATAGCTTGATTTTTGCACTAACTTTATGTTGTTGTCTGTTTTCCAGTGAAAAGCATGAACTCATCAAGAAGAAGTTGTCTTAACGATCCAGATTCATTCTGTTACATTTGTGGTGAATACACACTGCCAAAACATAGAAGAAACATAACAGACTTCGTAAAAAAAGTGTATTTTGCCTATTTTGGGGTTATGCTTGGGGACCAAGACAAGTTTTGGGCACCACACATAGTGTGCAAAGCATGTATCGAATTATTACGAAAATGGAGCAAAGGACAAAGAAAAAGCTTCAAATTTGGTGTTCCAATGGTGTGGAGAGAGCCAAAAAATCATCATGATGACTGTTATTTATGGTAAACACAGGTACAGGCACATCTTCACAATGAGGGACAGGCCTTCTTGCAGATTCCATGTTACTCCCATTTTCGTTTCTTATGCTTATTGAATCCTTGCACTTGCACTGCACAGAAATAACAGTCATCATGATGATTTTTTGGCTCTCTCCACACCATTGGAACACCAAATTTGAAGCTTTTTCTTTGTCCTTTGCTCCATTTTCGTAATAATTCGATACATGCTTTGCACACTATGTGTGGTGCCCAAAACTTGTCTTGGTCCCCAAGCATAACCCCAAAATAGGCAAAATACACTTTTTTTTACGAAGTTGTCGTAGCTGTTTTCAGTCTGACCCAAATGTCAGCTGACAGATCACCAGTGAGTCCTAATTGTGGATTTACGCCCTTAGTTGACAAGCGCTTGGAGACAAAAGACACCTCACACGTATCCCGTGAGCAAGTCACTTTTATCTGATGTATAAAAAGCCAAAGCAATGTTTTATACCATTTACATCCAATGCATTTCAATGTAACTCATGTAGCCCCCACAAGCACCCAGGGTCATATTCTATTTACCATAGCTCAGAACATATTGTAACTGACTATTGAGAACATACATGATAAGAAGTGTAGTCTCCTTGGAGAGGAGACCATCAGACTACTGAGTCAACAGATTCTAGTAATTCTAACACTTAAAGGTAAAAGGCACTTAAAGGCAAGGCAGTTGAAGGCAAACTATTAACCCTTCTATAACAAAGTCTGTTATGTTTCTTCTATGTTTTGGCAGTGTGTATTCACCACAAATGTAACAGAATGAGTCTGGATCGTTAAGACAACTTCTTCTTGATGAGTTCATGCTTTTCACTGGAAAACAGACAACAACATAAAGTTAGTGAAAAAATCAAGCTATGAACAAACTTTTAGAACACTAATTAACACAAAACTATATTGAGAACTGCTCAGTTCAAGTACTAATCCAAAGAAATTAATGAGATGATGCGTCGCATTTACCAACAAGTGCTATAAATAAGATACCAAAAATGTCAAAAACTTGAGCCAATCTGGCAAAACTGATAGCATATTCAGAATCAGCATCCCAAAAATACCCCAAATTCATTAAAATATTTTGGACACCAGAAAAAAATTTTTTTTTGTTGACCTGTGTAACCATAGTACCGCTTAAAACGTCATCTTGTCCCGCAAAAAAAAGCCGCCATACAGCATCATCAGCAGAAAAATAAAAAGTTATAGCTCTCAGAATAAAGTGATGCAAAAACAATTATTTTTTAAATAGTTTTTATTGTGTAAAAGCGCCAAAACATTAAAAAAAGATATAAATGAGGTATCACTGTAATCGTACTAACCTGAAGAATAAAGCTGCTTTATCAATTTTACCACACGTGGAACGGTATAAACGCCCCCTAAAAGAAATTTAGGAATTGCTGGTTTTTGTTCATTCTGCCTCCCAAGAATCGGAATAAAAAGCGATCAAAAAATGTCATGTGCCCGAAAATGGTACAAATAAAAATGTCAACTCATCCTGCAAAAAACAAGACCTCACATGACTCTGTGGGCCAATATGGATAAATTATAGCTCTCAAAATGTGATGGAAAAACTATTTTTTGCAATAAAAAGCGTCTTTTAGTGTGTGACGGCTGCCAATCATAAAAATCCGCCCCAAAAAACGCTATAAAAGTAAATCAAACCCCCCTTCATCACCTGTTGTGAATTCCGTTCTCGGGCTCCCTCCTGTGGTCATGAATGGTACTTTGTTGAGTTCTGTTCGTGGGCTCCCTCTGGTGGCTTTGAGTGATACTGCTGGTCTTTAGCTGGGCTCCAGCTGCCTCATTTTCTGCTGTGCTGCTGCCTATTTAACTCCACCTAGATCTTTACTTGTTGCCAGCTGTCGTTGTATTCAGTATTGGTTCAGATCTCTCTGGGACTTCTCGTGTGACCTGTCTCCTCTTGGAGAAGCTAAGTTCATGCTAGTTCATTTTTGCTCACTGTTATTGGAAAATGTTTCTCAGTATATGTTAAGTTCAGTCCAGCTTGCTTATATGCTATTTTCTTGCTAGCTGGAAGCTCTGGGGAGCAGAGTTGCTCCCTCACATCGTGAGTCGGTGTGAGGGTCTTTAGTATTCTCTGCGTGGATATTTTTGTAGTATTTTATACTGACCGCACAGTTCCCTTGCTATCTTCTTACTATTTAGTACTAGTGGGCCTCCTATGCTAAAACCTGTTTTCATTCCTATGTTTGTATTTTCCTCTGAACTCACCGTCATTATTTGTGGGGGCTGACTTTACTTTTGGGAAAATTTCTCTGAGGCAAGTGAGGCTTTTGTTTCTCTCTAGGGGTAGCTAGTTCTCAGGCTGTGAAGAGGTGTCTAGGGAGAGTTAGGTACGCTCCACGGCTGCCTATAGTGTGTGTGATAGGATCAGGGTTGCGGTCAGTAAAGTTTCCACGTCCCCAGAGCTTGCCCTATATTTCTGGTTTACCTATCAGGTCATCTCAAGTGTTCCTAACCACTAGGTCCATAACAGTACAGCTGGCCCATAAAGTGTTAATGCCTCACAAAAGAGGGATAAGAGAAGTTCTGAGCTCATTTTTTTTTCTCTGCAGTGTGTTTTGCTTCTCTCCTCCCCTTAATCTCGGGGTGGTTCAGGACTCAGCTGCAGATATGAACATTCAAGATCTGTCCTCTAGTTTGGATCATCTCACTGCAAGGGTACAAGGCATTCAGGATTATGTAGTTCAGAATCCTATGTTAGAGCCTAGAATACCAACTCCTGATTTATTTTTTGGAGATAGATCTAAGTTTCTGAATTTTAAAAACAATTGCAAATTGTTTCTTGCTCTGAAACCCCGCTCTTCTGGTGACCCTACTCAGCAAGTTAAAATTATTATTTCCTTGTTACGTGGCGACCCTCAGGATTGGGCATTTTCCCTGGCGCCAGGAGATCCTGCATTGCTAAATGTAGATGCGTTTTTCTGGCGCTTGGATTGCTTTATGAGGAGCCTAATTCAGTCGACCAGGCAGAAAAGACCTTGCTGGCTCTGTCTCAGGGTCAGGATGAAGCGGAGGTTTACTGCCAGAGGTTTAGGAAGTGGTCTGTGCTCACTCAATGGAATGAGTGTGCCCTGGCAGCGATTTTCAGAAAGGGTCTTTCTGAAGCCCTTAAGGATGTTATGGTGGGGTTCCCCACGCCTGCAGGTCTGAGTGAATCAATGTCCTTGGCCATTCAGATTGATTGGCGTTTGCGGGAGCGCAAACCTGTGCACCATCTGGCGGTGTGTTGTGAATTTGCTTTTTGCTCCCTCTAGTGGTTACTAGTTTTTTGACTCTGGTTTTTCTGTCATTCCTTTTATCCGCACCTGGGTCGTTAGTTAGGGGTGTTGCTATATAAGCTCCCTGGACCTTCAGTTCAATGCCTGGCAACGTAGTTATCAGAGCTAGTTTGCTGTGCTCTTGTCTGCTGATCCTGGTTCCAGTTATATCAGCTAAGTCTGCCTTTTGCTTTTTGCTATTTGTTTTGGTTTTGTATTTTTGTCCAGCTTGTTCCAAATCTATATCCTGACCTTTGCTGGAAGCTCTAGGGGGCTGGTGTTCTCCCCCCGGACCGTTAGACGGTTCGGGGGTTCTTGAATTTCCAGTGTGGATTTTGATAGGGTTTTTGTTGACCATATAAGTTACCTTTCTTTATTCTGCTATCAGTAAGCGGGCCTCTCTGTGCTAAACCTGGTTCATTTCTGTGTTTGTCATTTCCTCTTACCTCACCGTCATTATTTGTGGGGGGCTTCTATCCAGCTTTGGGGTCCCCTTCTCTGGAGGCAAGAAAGGTCTTTGTTTTCCTCTACTAGGGGTAGCTAGATTCTCCGGCTGGCGCGTGTCATCTAGAATCAACGTAGGAATGATCCCCGGCTACTTCTAGTGTTGGCGTTAGGAGTAGATATATGGTCAACCCAGTTACCACTGCCCTATGAGCTGGATTTTTGTATTCTGCAGACTTCCACGTTCCTCTGAGACCCTCGCCATTGGGGTCATAACAGTTTGCCAGGCCAGTATTAAATGTTTAATGCATTGCAGAAGAGGGATTATAAGAAAGAAGATTCTGAGTTTTTTTTTTCTCCTTCCCCTTTACCTCAGAGTGGCTATGCTTGCTGCAGACATGAATGTCCAGACCTTGATTACAAGTGTGGACCAGCTGGCTACTCGTGTGCAGGGCATACAAGACTATGTTATCAGAAATCCTAGGTCAGAACCTAAAATACCGATTCCTGAACTGTTTTCCGGAGACAGGTTTAAGTTTAGGAATTTCGTGAATAATTGTAAATTGTTTTTGTCCCTGAGACCCTGTTCATCAGGAGATTCTGCTCAGCAAGTAAAAATTGTTATTTCGTTCTTACGGGGCGACCCTCAGGATTGGGCTTTTTCGCTGGCGCCAGGAGATCCGGCATTGGCTGATCTTGATGCGTTTTTTCTGGCGCTCGGTTTACTTTATGAGGAACCCAATCTTGAGATTCAGGCAGAAAAGGCCTTGCTGTCTATGTCTCAGGGGCAGGACGAGGCTGAAGTGTATTGCCAAAAATTTCGGAAATGGTCCGTGCTGACACATTGGAACGAGTGTGCACTGGCCGCTAATTTTAGAAATGGCCTTTCTGAAGCCATTAAGAATGTTATGGTGGGTTTTCCCATTCCCACAGGTCTGAATGATACTATGGCACTGGCTATTCAAATTGACCGGCGGTTGCGGGAGCGCAAAACCGCAAATTCCCTCATGGTGTTGTCTGAACAGACACCTGATTTAATGCAATGTGATAGAATCCTGACTAGAAATGAGCGGAAAATTCATAGACGCCGGAATGGCTTGTGCTACTACTGTGGTGATTCTACACATGTTATCTCAGCATGCTCTAAACGTATAGCTAAGGTTGTTAGTAGTGTTGAGCGATACCGTCCGATACTTGAAAGTATCGGTATCGGAAAGTATCGGCCGATACCGGCAAAGTATCGGATCCAATCCGATACCGATACCCGATACCAATACAAGTCAATGGGACTCAAGTATCGGACGGTATTCCTGATGGTTCCCAGGGTCTGAAGGAGAGGAAACTCTCCTTCAGGCCCTGGGAACCATATAAATGTGTAAAAGAAAGAATTAAAATAAAAAATATCGCTATACTCACCTGTCCGACGCAGCCGGGACCTCAGCGAGGGAACCGGCAGCGTTGTTTGTTTAAAATTCGCGCTATTACTTGGTTACGTGAATTCCCGGCTTGTGATTGGTCAGGTCGGCCATGTTGCCGGGACGCGGACCAATCACAGCAAGCCGTGACGAAATTACGTCACGGCTTGCTGTGATTGGTCCGCGTCCCGGCAATATGGCCGCCCTGACCAATCACAAGCCGTGACGTCACGGGAGGCTGGACACGCGCTCATTTTAAAATGGGCGCGTGTCCAGCCTCCCGTGACGTCACGGCTTGTGATTGGTTGCGCCGCGGTCAACCAATCACAAGCCGGGAGGCTGGACGCGCTCATTTTAAAATGGGCGCGTGTCCAGCCTCCCGTGACGTCACGGCTTGTGATTGGTTGCGCCGCGGTCAACCAATCACAAGCCGGGAGGCTGGACGCGCTCATTTTAAAATGGGCGCGTGTCCAGCCTCCCGTGACGTCACGGCTTGTGATTGGTCAGGGCGGCCATATTGCCGGGACGCGGACCAATCACAGCAAGCCGTGACGTAATTTCGTCACGGCTTGCTGTGATTGGTCCGCGTCCCGGCAACATGGCCGACCTGACCAATCACAAGCCGGGAATTCACGTAACCAAGTAATAGCGCGAATTTTAAACAAACAACGGTGCCGGTTCCCTCGCTGAAGTCCCGGCTGCGTCGGACAGGTGAGTATAGCGATATTTTTTATTTTAATTCTCTCTTTTACACATTTTAACATTAATGTTGTTGCGATACCCGATATCCGATACCACAAGAGTATCGGAATCCCGGTATCGGAATTCCGATACAGCAAGTATCGGCCGATACCCGATACTTGCAGCATCGGAATGCTCAACACTAGTTGTTAGTCCTGTCACCGTTGGTAATTTGCAACCTAAATTTATTCTGTCTGTAACTTTGATTTGCTCACTGTCATCTTATCCTGTCATGGCGTTTGTAGATTCAGGTGCTGCCCTGAGTCTCATGGATCTCTCATTTGCTAAGCGCTGTGGATTTACTCTTGAACCATTAGAAAATCCTATTCCTCTTAGGGGTATTGATGCTACACCATTGGCAGCAAATAAACCGCAGTATTGGACTCAGGTTACCATGTGCATGACTCCTGAACACCGCGAGGTGATACGTTTCCTGGTTTTACATAAAATGCATGATTTGGTCGTTTTAGGGCTGCCATGGTTACAGACCCATAATCCAGTCCTGGACTGGAAGGCTATGTCAGTCTCAAGTTGGGGCTGTCGTGGTATTCATGAGGATTCCCTGCCTGTGTCTATTGCTTCTTCTACGCCTTCGGAAGTTCCGGAGTATTTGTCTGATTATCAGGATGTCTTCAGTGAGTCTGAGTCCAGTGCACTGCCTCCTCATAGGGACTGTGACTGTGCTATAGATTTGATCCCAGGCAGTAAATTTCCTAAGGGAAGACTGTTTAATCTGTCGGTACCTGAACATACCGCTACGCGTTCATATATCAAGGAGTCTCTGGAAAAAGGACATATTCGTCCGTCTTCTTCCCCTCTTGGTGCGGGATTCTTTTTTGTGGCAAAAAAGGACGGATCTTTGAGACCTTGTATTGATTATCGGCTTTTAAATAAGATCACTGTCAAATTTCAGTATCCTTTACCGCTGTTGTCTGACTTGTTTGCCCGGATTAAGGGTGCCAAGTGGTTCACCAAGATAGACCTTCGTGGTGCGTACAACCTTGTGCGCATTAAGCAAGGTGATGAATGGAAAACCGCATTCAATACGCCCGAAGGTCATTTTGAGTACTTGGTGATGCCTTTTGGGCTCTCCAATGCGCCTTCAGTTTTTCAGTCCTTTATGCATGACATTTTCCGGAAGTATCTGGATAAATTTTTGATTGTTTATCTGGATGATATTTTGGTTTTTTCTGATAATTGGGATTCGCATGTGGAGCAGGTCAGGTTGGTCTTTAAAATTTTGCGTGAAAATTCTTTGTTTGTCAAGGGCTCAAAGTGTCTCTTTGGTGTACAGAAGGTTCCCTTTTTGGGGTTCATTTTTTCCCCTTCTGCTGTGGAGATGGACCCAGTCAAGGTCCGAGCTATTCTTGATTGGACTCAGCCCTCGTCAGTTAAGAGTCTTCAGAAGTTCTTGGGCTTCGCTAACTTCTACCGTCGTTTTATCGCTAATTTTTCTAGCATTGTGAAACCTTTGACGGATATGACCAAGAAGGGCTCCGATGTAGCTAACTGGGCTCCTGCTGCCGTGGAGGCTTTCCAGGAGTTGAAACGCCGGTTTACTTCGGCGCCTGTTTTGTGCCAGCCTGACGTCTCACTTCCCTTTCAGGTTGAGGTGGATGCTTCGGAGATTGGGGCAGGGGCCGTTTTGTCGCAGAGAGGCCCTGGTTGCTCTGTTATGAAGCCTTGTGCCTTTTTCTCTAGGAAATTTTCGCCTGCCGAGCGAAATTATGATGTGGGCAATCGGGAGTTGTTGGCCATGAAATGGGCATTTGAGGAGTGGCGTCATTGGCTCGAGGGTGCTAAGCATCGTGTGGTGGTCTTGACTGATCACAAAAATCTGATGTATCTCGAGTCTGCTAAACGCCTTAATCCGAGACAGGCCCGCTGGTCATTGTTTTTCTCCCGCTTTGATTTTGTTGTCTCGTATTTACCAGGTTCAAAGAATGTGAAGGCCGATGCTCTTTCTAGGAGCTTTGTGCCTGATGCTCCTGGAGTCGCTGATCCTGTTGGTATTCTTAAAGATGGAGTTATCTTGTCAGCTATTTCTCCGGATCTGCGACGTGTGTTGCAGAGATTTCAGGCTGATAGGCCTGAGTCTTGTCCACCTGACAGACTGTTTGTCCCGGATAAGTGGACCAGCAGAGTCATTTCCGAGGTTCATTCCTCGGTGTTGGCAGGTCACCCGGGAATTTTTGGCACCAGAGATCTGGTGGCCAGGTCCTTTTGGTGGCCTTCCTTGTCAAGGGATGTGCGGTCATTTGTGCAGTCCTGTGGGATTTGTGCTCGAGCTAAGCCTTGCTGTTCTCGTGCCAGCGGTTTGCTCTTGCCCTTGCCTGTCCCGAAGAGACCTTGGACACATATCTCCATGGATTTCATTTCTGATCTTCCGCTATCTCAGGGCATGTCCGTTATCTGGGTGATATGTGATCGCTTCTCCAAGATGGTCCATTTGGTTCCTTTGCCTAAGCTGCCTTCCTCTTCCGATCTGGTTCCTGTGTTTTTCCAGAACGTGGTTCGTTTGCACGGCATCCCTGAGAATATTGTGTCAGACAGAGGATCCCAGTTCGTTTCCAGGTTCTGGCGATCCTTTTGTAGTAGGATGGGCATTGATTTGTCGTTTTCGTCTGCTTTCCATCCTCAGACTAATGGACAGACGGAGCGAACCAATCAGACTTTGGAGGCTTATTTGAGGTGTTTTGTCTCTGCTGATCAGGACGATTGGGTGACATTCTTGCCGTTGGCTGAGTTTGCCCTTAATAATCGGGCTAGTTCCGCCACCTTGGTTTCGCCTTTTTTCTGCAACTCTGGTTTCCATCCTCGCTTTTCTTCGGGTCATGTGGAGCCTTCTGACTGTCCTGGGGTGGATTCTGTGGTGGATAGGTTGCAGCAGATCTGGAATCATGTGGTGGACAACTTGAAGTTGTCACAGGAGAAGGCTCAGCGCTTTGCCAACCGCCGCCGCGGTGTGGGTCCCCGACTACGCGTTGGGGATTTGGTGTGGCTTTCTTCCCGCTTTGTTCCTATGAAGGTCTCCTCTCCCAAATTTAAACCTCGTTTTATTGGGCCTTACAAGATATTGGAAATCCTTAATCCTGTATCTTTTCGTCTGGATCTTCCTGTGTCGTTTGCTATTCACAATGTATTTCATAGGTCCTTGTTGCGGCGGTACATTGTGCCTGTAGTTCCTTCTGCTGAGCCTCCTGCTCCGGTGTTGGTTGAGGGCGAGTTGGAGTACGTGGTGGAGAAGATCTTGGATTCTCGCCTCTCCAGGCGGAGGCTTCAGTACCTGGTCAAGTGGAAGGGCTATGGTCAGGAGGATAATTCCTGGGTGGTCGCCTCTGATGTTCATGCGGCCGATTTAGTTCGTGCCTTTCATGCCGCTCATCCTGATCGCCCTGGTGGTCGTGGTGAGGGTTCGGTGACCCCTCACTAAGGGGGGGGTACTGTTGTGAATTTGCTTTTTGCTCCCTCTAGTGGTTACTAGTTTTTTGACTCTGGTTTTTCTGTCATTCCTTTTATCCGCACCTGGGTCGTTAGTTAGGGGTGTTGCTATATAAGCTCCCTGGACCTTCAGTTCAATGCTTGGCAACGTAGTTATCAGAGCTAGTCTGCTGTGCTCTTGTCTACTGATCCTGGTTCCAGTTATATCAGCTAAGTCTGCCTTTTGCTTTTTGCTATTTGTTTTGGTTTTGTATTTTTGTCCAGCTTGTTCCAAATCTATATCCTGACCTTTGCTGGAAGCTCTAGGGGGCTGGTGTTCTCCCCCCGGACCGTTAGACGGTTCGGGGGTTCTTGAATTTCCAGTGTGGATTTTGATAGGGTTTTTGTTGACCATATAAGTTACCTTTCTTTATTCTGCTATCAGTAAGCGGGCCTCTCTGTGCTAAACCTGGTTCATTTCTGTGTTTGTCATTTCCTCTTACCTCACCGTCATTATTTGTGGGGGGCTTCTATCCAGCTTTGGGGTCCCCTTCTCTGGAGGCAAGAAAGGTCTTTGTTTTCCTCTACTAGGGGTAGCTAGATTCTCCGGCTGGCGCGTGTCATCTAGAATCAACGTAGGAATGATCCCCGGCTACTTCTAGTGTTGGCGTTAGGAGTAGATATATGGTCAACCCAGTTACCACTGCCCTATGAGCTGGATTTTTGTATTCTGCAGACTTCCACGTTCCTCTGAGACCCTCGCCATTGGGGTCATAACAGCGGTGTTCTCTGAGCAGAAGCCTGAGTCTATGCAATGTGGTAGGATTCTGACCAGAATTGAACGGCAAAATCACAGACGTCAGAATGGGTTGTGTTTTTACTGTGGTGACTCCACTCATGCTATCTCCGAATGTCCTAAGCGCACTAAAAGGTTCGCTAAGTCGGTCACCATTGGTACTCTACAGCCTAAATTTATTTTGTCTGTTACTTTGATTTGCTCTTTGTCATCCTACTCAGTTATGGCTTTTGTGGATTCAGGTGCTGCCCTGAATCTGATGGATTTGGATTTTGCCAGGCGCTGTGGTTTTTTCTTAGAGCCTTTGCAGTTCCCTATTCCACTAAGGGGAATTGATGCTACGCCATTGGCCAAGAATAAGCCTCAGTACTGGACTCAAGTGACCATGTGCATGACTCCTGCACATCAGGAGGATATTCGTTTTCTGGTGTTACATAATTTGCATGATGTTGTCGTCTTGGGGTTGCCATGGCTGCAGGTTCATAATCCAGTATTGGATTGGAAATCAATGTCTGTGTCTAGTTGGGGTTGTCAAGGGGTACATGGCGATGTTCCTTTGGTGTCAATTGCTGCTTCTACTCCTTCTGAAGTCCCTGAATTTTAGTCGGATTACCAGGATGTATTTGATGAGCCCAAATCCGGTGTCCTACCTCCTCATAGGGATTGTGATTGTGCTATAGATTTGATTCCTGGTAGTAAGTTCCCTAAGGGTCGACTTTTCAATCTATCTGTGCCTGAACATGCCACTATGCGGAGTTATATAAAGGAGTCCTTGAAGAAAGGACATATTCGCTCATCCTCGTCACCATTGGGAGCAGGGTTCTTTTTTGTGGCCAAGGAGGATGGTTCTTTGAGACCCTGTATTGATTATCGCCTTCTTAATAAAATCACGGTCA
The DNA here is from genome assembly GCF_051348905.1 of Ranitomeya variabilis. Classification (NCBI taxonomy): domain Eukaryota; kingdom Metazoa; phylum Chordata; class Amphibia; order Anura; family Dendrobatidae; genus Ranitomeya; species Ranitomeya variabilis. The sequence continues at coordinate 656,191,947 of NC_135232.1, read as the reverse complement.
AATTTCAGTACCCTTTGCCTCTGCTGTCCGATCTGTTTGCTCGGATTAAGGGGGCTAGTTGGTTCACCAAGATAGATCTTCGAGGAGCGTATAATCTTGTGCATATAAAACAGGGCGATGAATGGAAAACAGCATTTAATACGCCCGAAGGCCATTTTGAGTACTTGGTGATGCCATTTGGGCTTTCTAATGCCCCTTCTGTGTTTCAGTCCTTTATGCACGACATCTTCCGAGAGTATCTGGATAGATTCATGATTGTATATCTGGATGATATTTTGGTCTTTTCTGATGATTGGGAATCTCATGTGAAGCAGGTCAGGATGGTATTTCAGGTCCTGCGTGCTAATGCCTTGTTTGTGAAGGGCTCTAAATGTCTCTTCGGAGTCCAGAAGGTTTCCTTTTTGGGCTTTATTTTTTCCCCTTCTACTATCGAGATAGATCCAGTTAAAGTCCAGGCCATTTATGATTGGACTCAACCTACATCTGTGAAGAGTCTTCAGAAGTTCCTGGGCCTTGCTAATTTTTACCGTCGCTTCATCACTAATTTTTCTAGTGTGGTTAAGCCTTTGTCTGATCTGACCAAAAAGGGTGCTGATGTGACTAATTGGTCTCCTGCTGCCGTTGAGGCCTTTCAGGAGCTGAAACGTCGGTTTTCTTCGGCTCCTGTCTTGCGAAAGCTGGATGTTTCTCTCCCTTTTCAGGTCGAGGTTGATGCTTCTGAGATTGGAGCAGGGGCTGTCTTGTCTCAGAGAAGCTCTGATGGCTCTGTGATGAAGCCATGTGCTTTCTTTTCTAGAAAGTTTTCGCCTGCCGAGCGTAATTATGATGTTGGTAATCGGGAGTTTTTGGCAATGAAGTGGGCATTTGAAGAGTGGCGACAATGGCTTGAGGGAGCCAAGCATCGTGTGGTGGTCTTGACGGATCACAAGAATTTGATTTATCTCGAGTCAGCCAAGCGGCTGAATCCTAGACAGGCTCGATGGTCGCTGTTTTTCTCCCGTTTCGATTTTGTGGTTTCGTACCTCCCGGGCTCTAAGAATGTGAAGGCTGATGCCCTTTCTAGGAGTTTTGTGCCTGACTCTCCGGGAGTTCCTGAACCGGCTGGTATCCTCAGAGAGGGGGTGATTTTGTCTGCCATCTCCCCTGATTTGCGGCAGGTGCTGCAGGAGTTTCAGGTCGATAGACCTGACCGTTGTCCACCGGAGAGACTGTTCGACCCTGATAGATGGACCAGTAGAGTTATTTCCGAGGTTCATTGTTCAGTGTTGGCAGGTCATCCTGGGATTTTTGGTACCAGAGATTTGGTGGCTAGGTCCTTTTGGTGGCCTTCCTTGTCACGGGATGTGCGTTCTTTTGTGCAGTCCTGTGGGATTTGTGCTAGGGCCAAGCCTTGCTGTTCTCGTGCCAGTGGTTTGCTTTTGCCTTTGCCTGTCCCAAAGAGGCCCTTGACGCATATTTCCATGGATTTTATTTCGGATCTTCCGGTCTCTCAGAGAATGTCTGTCATCTGGGTGGTTTGTGATCATTTTTCTAAGATGGTCCATTTGGTGCCCTTGCCTAAATTACCTTCCTCCTCTGATTTGGTTCCGCTGTTCTTTCAGAATGTGGTTCGTTTGCATGGTATTCCGGAGAACATTGTGTCTGACAGAGGGTCCCAGTTCGTGTCCAGATTTTGGCGATCTTTTTGTGCTAAGATGGGCATTGATTTGTCTTTTTCTTCGGCTTTCCATCCTCAGACAAATGGCCAAACCGAACGAACTAATCAGACCTTAGAAACTTATCTGAGATGTTTTGTTTCTGCTGACCAGGATGATTGGGTGACTTTTTTGCCATTGGCTGAGTTCGCCCTCAATAATCGAGCTAGTTCGGCTACTTTGGTTTCGCCTTTTTTTTGTAATTCTGGTTTTCATCCTCGTTTTTCCTCGGGGCAGGTTGAGCCTTCTGACTGCCCTGGTGTGGATTCTGTGGTGGACAGGTTGCAGCAGATTTGGAACCACGTAGTGGACAATTTGGCGCTGTCACAGGAGAAGGCTCAGCGCTTTGCTAACCGCCGCCGCTGTGTGGGTCCCCGACTTCGTGTGGGGGATCTGGTTTGGTTGTCTTCTCGTTATGTTCCTATGAAGGTTTCCTCTCCTAAGTTTAAGCCTCGTTTCATCGGTCCTTATAAGATTTCTGAAATCCTCAATCCTGTGTCATTTCGTTAGGACCTCCCAGCATCTTTTGCCATCCATAATGTGTTCCATAGGTCATTGTTGCGGAGGTATGTGGTGCCTGTGGTTCCTTCTGTTGATCCTCCTGCTCCAGTGTTGGTCGAGGGAGAATTGGAGTATGTGGTGGAAAAGATCTTGGATTCTCGTGTTTCGAGACGGAAGCTTCAGTACTTGGTTAAATGGAAGGGCTATGGTCAGGAGGATAATTCCTGGGTTGTTGCCTCTGATGTCCATGCTGCCGATTTAGTTCGTGCCTTTCATTTGGCTCGTCCTGATCGGCCTGGGGGCTCTGGTGAGGGTTCGGTGACCCCTTCTCAAGGGGGGGGGTACTGTTGTGAATTCCGTTCTCGGGCTCTCTCCTGTGGTCATGAATGGTACTTTGTTGAGTTCTGTTCGTGGGCTCCCTCTGGTGGCTTTGAGTGATACTGCTGGTCTTTAGCTGGGCTCCAGCTGCCTCATTTTCTGCTGTGCTGCTGCCTATTTAACTCCACCTAGATCTTTACTTGTTGCCAGCTGTCGTTGTATTCAGTATTGGTTCAGATCTCTCTGGGACTTCTCGTGTGACCTGTCTCCTCTTGGAGAAGCTAAGTTCATGCTAGTTCATTTTTGCTCACTGTTTTTGGAAAATGTTTCTCAGTATATGTTAAGTTCAGTCCAGCTTGCTTATATGCTATTTTCTTGCTAGCTGGAAGCTCTGGGGAGCAGAGTTGCTCCCTCACATCGTGAGTCGGTGTGAGGGTCTTTAGTATTCTCTGCGTGGATATTTTTGTAGTATTTTATACTGACCGCACAGTTCCCTTGCTATCTTCTTACTATTTAGTACTAGTGGGCCTCCTATGCTAAAACCTGTTTTCATTCCTATGTTTGTATTTTCCTCTGAACTCACCATCATTATTTGTGGGGGCTGACTTTACTTTTGGGGAAATTTCTCTGAGGCAAGTGAGGCTTTTGTTTCTCTCTAGGGGTAGCTAGTTCTCAGGCTGTGAAGAGGCGTCTAGGGAGAGTTAGGTACGCTCAACGGCTGCCTATAGTGTGTGTGATAGGATCAGGGTTGCGGTCAGTAAAGTTTCCACGTCCCCAGAGCTTGTCCTATATTTCTGGTTTACCTATCAGGTCATCTCAAGTGTTCCTAACCACTAGGTCCATAACAATCACCCCCTTAGTCCCTTAGTTAGGAAAAAATAATAAAATTTAAAAAAATGTATTTATTTCCATTTTCCCATTAGGGTTATGGTTAGGGATGGGGCTAAAGTTAGGGATAAGGTTAGGGTTAGTGTTGGGGCTAAAGTTAGGGTTAGGGTTAGGCTTGGGGCTAAAGTTAGGGTTAGGGTTGGGGGTAAAATTAGGGTTAGGGTTGGGGCTAAAGTTAGGATTGGGGTTAGGGTTGGGGTTAGGGTTAGGGTTGGGGCTAAAGTTAGGGTTATGGTTGGGGGTAAAATTAGGGTTAGGGTTGGGGCTAAAGTTAGGGTTGGGGTTAGGGCTAGGGTTGGGGTTAGGGTTGGGCCTAAAGTTAGGGTTATGGTTGGGGCTAAAGTTAGGGTTAGGTTTGGGGCTAAAGCTAGGGTTAGGGTTGGGGCTAAAGTTAGAGTTAGGGTTGAGCCTAAAGTTAGGGTTTGGATTACATTTACAGTTGGGATTAGGGTTAGGGGTGTGCTTGGGTTAGGGTTTCAGTTAGAATTGGGGGGTTTCCTCTGTTTAGGCACATCAGGGGCTCTCCAAACGTGACATGGCGTCTCAATTCCAGCCAATTCTGCATTGAAAAAGTAAAACAGTGCTCCTTCCCTTCCGAGCTCTCCCGTGCGCCCAAACAGGGGTTTACCCCAACATATGGGGTATCAGCGTACTCAGGACAAATGTTACCTGTTAACCTTGGGAAAATACAAAACCAGGGGCTAAAATATAATTTTTGTGGAAAAAAAAGATTTTTTATTTTCACGGCTCTGTGTTATAAACTGTAGTGAAACACTTGGGGGTTCAAAGTTCTCACAACACATCTAGATAAGTTCCTTGGGGAGTATAGTTTCCAATGTGAGGTCACTTGTGGGAGTTTCTACTGTTTAGGTACATCAGGGGCTCTGCAAACGCAACGTGACGCCCGCAGAGCATTCCATCAAAGTCTGCATTCCAAAACAGCGCTCCTTCCCTTCCGAGCTCTGCTATGCGCCCAAACGGTATTTCCCCCCACATATGGGGTATCAGCGTACTCAGTACAAATTGGACAACAACTTTTGGAGTCCAATTTCTCCTGTTAGCCTTGGGAAAATAAAAAATTGCAGGCTAAAAGATCATTTTGTGGAAAAAAAATGTTTTTTTTATTTTCACGGCTCTACATTCTAAAGTTTAGTGAAATGGGGTCACTTGTGGAGGGTTTCCACTGTTTAGGCACATCAGGGGCTCTCCAAACGCGACATAGTGTCCGATCTTAATTCCAGCTAATTTTGCATTGAAAAGTCAAACGGTGCTCCTTCCCTTCCGAGCTCTGCCATGTGCCCAAACAATGGTTTACCCCCATACACGGGGTATCAGCGTACTCAGGACAAATTGCACAACAACTTTTGGTGTCCAATTTGTCCTGTAACCATTGGGAAAATAAAAAAATTGGGGTGAAAAGATTTTTTTTTGTGAAAAAATATGATTTTTTTTATGGCTCTACATTATAAACTTCTGTGAAGCACTTGGAGGTTCAAAGTGCTCACCACACATCTAGATTAGTTCCTTAGGGGGTCTAATTTCCAAAATGGTGTCACTTGTGGGGGGTTTCCACTGTTTAGGTGCATCAGAGGCTCTCCAAACGCGACATGGTGTCCGATCTCAATTCCAGCAAATTTTGCATTGAAAAGTCAAATGGCGCTCCTTCCCTCCCTCCGAGCTATGCCATGTGCCCAAACAGTGGTTTACCCCCACATATGGGGTATCAGCTTACTCAGGAGAAATTGGACCACAAATTTTGTTGTACAAATTGTCCTGTTACCCTTGGTAAAATAAAACAAATTGGAACTGAAGTAAAAATTTTGTGAAAAAAGTTAAATGTTCAATTTTTTTTAAACATTCCAAAAATTCCTGTGAAGCACCTGAAGGGTTAATAAACTTTTTGAATGTGGTTTTGAGTACCTTGAGGGGTGCAGTTTTTAGAATAGTGTCACTTTTGGGCATTTTCTGTCATATAGACCCCTCAAAGTGACTTCAAGTGTGAGGTGGTCCCTAAAAAAAAATGGTTTTGCAAATTTTGTTGTAAAAATGAGAAATCGCTGGTCAACTTTTAACCCTTATAACTTCCTAACAAAAAAAATTATGTTTCCAAAATTGTGCTAATGTAAAGCAGACATGTGGGTAATGTTATTTACTAACTATTTTGTATGATATGACTCTCTAATTTAAGGGCATAAAAACTAAAAGTTTAAAAATTGCAAAATTTTCTAAATTTTCACCAAATTTCTATTTTTTTCACAAATAAATGCAAGTCAAATCACTATCATAAAGTACAATATGTCACGAGAAAAAAGTCTCAGAATCACCAGGATCCGTTGAAGCGTTTCAGAGTTATCGCCTCATAAAGTGACAGTGGTCAGAATTGAAAAAAATTGCCTGGTCAGGAAGTTGAAAGCAGGCTTCGGGGTGAAGGGGTTAATATATATATATATATATATATATATATATATATATATATATATATATATAAATGAATCCAATCGGTAAATGGCGTAGCAATAAAAAAAATTGAAACGCTAGAATTACATTTTTCTGGTTGCGGCAACATTGCAATAAAATGCAATAACGGGCGATCAAAAGATCATATACACACCAATATGTATCAATAAAAACGGCAGCTTGGTGTGCAAAAAATAAGCCCTCATCCAACCCCAGATCATGAAAAGTGGAGACGCTACGGGTCTCAGAAAATGGGAACTTTTTTTTTGCAAACTTTGGAATTTTTTTTCACCACTTAAATAAAAAAGAACCTAGACAAGTTTGGTGTCTACTATCTCGTAATGACCTGGAGAATCATAATGGCATGTCAGTTTTAGCATTTAGTGAACATGGTAAAACAAAAATTAAAAAACTATTGTAGAATTGCACTTTTTTTGCAATTTCACCGCATTTGGAATTTTTTTCCTGTTTTTCAGTAGACGATATGGTAAAATCAATGATGCCGTTCAAAAGTACAACTCATCCCGCAAAAAACAAGCCCTCACATTGCCATATTGAATGAAAAATAAAAAAGTTATGGCTGTGGGAAGAAGGGGAGCAAAAAATGGAAGCACAAAAATGGAAATACACCTGGTACTTAAAGAGAACCTGTCAGCAGGATTGGGAATCACACCGTCCCCAATGGAAATCACAATCTAATTTCCCTTGTTGAAACCATGACCCAAGACTGTTCCAGGTTGGCCTTCAGTTCTTTAGATGTTTGACATGGTGTTTTTCCACCATTCGCACCAACCTTTGAAGACCTCTCTTGTCAGTTTTCCTCTTTTTCCCACGTCCAGGGAGGTTCTTGAGGGTTCCATGCTTGGAAAACTTCTTAATAACATTGCACACTGATGTAAGTAGGATACCAAGGTCTTTGGAGATGGCCTTATACCCTTTGGAAGTCTTGTGTTTGCTAATAATAGCCGTTCTGATGTCCTAAGACAGCTCCTTTGTCTTCACCATTGTGACAAATGAACAGGGCCTACCACGTGCCTTTTTAACCCCTTTCTGCCAGCTGACGGAATAGTACGTCAGCTGGCAGAACCCTGTCATGATCTCTGCAGGCAGAGACCATAGCAAGCCTATAGAGGGACAAGCTCTCGGAAGATGGAACTATACTGACCATGAACTAAGCCTGCCGCGCAACTAGAAATAGCCAGGTAGCATTTCCTATTTAACGCTAGATGCCCAGCTCTGGCCTAAGACCTAAATAGCTAGCAGAGGGAAATATAAGACCTGGCTCACCTCTAGAGAAATATTCCAAAGAAGACAGTAGCCCCCCACATATAATGACGGTGAGTTCAGATGAAACAACAAACGCAGCAGGAAAATAGTCTTAGCAAATTTGAGGTCCGCTTACTAGATAGCAGAAGACAGATAGTATACTTTCATGGTCAGCAGAAAAACACTAACAAAACACCATCCAGAGATTACCTTAAACTCTGGCATTAACTCATAACGCCAGAGTAGCAATCCCTGATCAACGAGAGCTTTCCAGACACAGTAACAAAACTTCAGCTGTGAACTGGAACAAATAGGCAAAACAAAACATGGACAAAAGTCCAACTTATCTAGTAGTAGTCTAGAAGCAGGAACAAGCACTGAGAGGCATCAGATAACATTGTTGACCGGCAAGAAACCACCAGAGAAATGAGCTTAAATAGCGACACCCACTACTGATGGAATCAGGTGAAACAGGAAAGAGGATGATAAGTCCAATTCCACAAGCGGCCACCGGGGGAGCCCAGAATCCAAATTCACAACAGTACCCCCCCCTCAAGGAGGGGGCACCGAACCCTCACCAGATCCACCAGGGCGACCAGGATGAGCCCTATGGAAGGCACGAACAAGATCAGAAGCATGAACATCAGATGCATTGACCCAAGAATTATCCTCCTGGCCGTAACCCTTCCAGTTGACCAGATACTGGAGTTTCCGTCTGGAAACACGAGAGTCCAAAATTTTCTCCACAACGTACTCCAACTCACCCTCAACCAACACCGGAGCAGGAGGCTCAACTGAAGGTACAACAGGTACCTCATACCTGCGCAATAACGACCGATGAAAAACGTTATGAATGGAAAAGGACGCAGGGAGGTCCAAACGGAAAGAAACAGGATTAAGAATCTCCAATATTCTATAAGGACCGATGAACCGAGGTTTAAACTTAGGAGAAGAGACCCTCATAGGGACAAAACGAGAAGACAACCACACTAAATCTCCAACACAAAGCCGAGAACCAACACGACGATGACGGTTGGCAAAACGCTGAGTCTTCTCCTGGGACAACTTCAAATTGTCCATAACCTGCCCCCAAATGTGATGCAATCTCTCTACCACCGCATCCACTCCAGGACAATCCGAGGATTCCACCTGACCGGAGGAAAATCGAGGGTGAAACCCCGAATTACAGAAAACCGGGGACACCAAGGTGGAAGAACTGGCCCGATTATTGAGGGCGAACTCTGCCAATGGCAAAAAAGCAACCCAATCATCCTGGTCAGCAGAGACAAAACACCTCAGATATGTCTCAAGGGTCTGATTAGTCCGCTCGGTCTGGCCATTAGTCTGAGGGTGAAAAGCAGACGAAAAAGACAAATCTATGCCCATCCTAGCACAGAATGCCCGCCAAAATCTAGACACAAATTGGGTACCTCTGTCAGAAACAATATTCTCAGGAATACCGTGCAATCGGACAACATTCTGAAAAAACAGAGGAACCAACTCAGAAGAAGAAGGCAACTTGGGCAGAGGAACCAAATGGACCATTTTAGAGAAACGGTCACAGACCACCCAGATGACAGACATCTTCTGGGAAACAGGCAGATCTGAAATAAAATCCATCGAGATGTGTGTCCAAGGCCTCCTAGGAATAGGCAAGGGCAACAGCAGTCCGCTAGCCCGAGAACTACAAGACTTGGCCCGAGCACAAACGTCACATGACTGCACAAAGACTCGCACATCTCGTGACAGAGAAGGCCACCAGAAGGATCTTGCCACCAAATCCCTGGTACCAAAAATTCCGGGATGACCTGCCAATGCAGAAGAATGTACCTCAGAGATGACTCTGCTGGTCCAATCATCCGGCACAAACAGTCTATCAGGCGGACAACGATCCGGTCTATCCGCCTGAAACTCTTGCAAGGACCGCCGCAGATCAGGAGAAACGGCCGACAAAATTACTCCCTCCCTAAGGATACCTGTGGGTTCAGAATTACCAGGAGAGTCCGGGTCAAAACTCCTAGAAAGGGCATCTGCCTTAACATTCTTAGAACCCGGTAGGTATGACACCACAAAATTAAAGCGAGAAAAAAATAAAGACCAGCGCGCCTGTCTAGGATTCAGGCGTCTGGCAGTCTCAAGATAAATCAAATTTTTGTGGTCAGTCAATACCACCACCTGATGTCTAGCCCCCTCGAGCCAATGGCGCCACTCCTCAAACGCCCACTTCATGGCCAAAAGCTCCCGATTCCCAACATCATAATTCCGCTCTGCGGGCGAAAATTTGCGAGAAAAGAAGGCACAAGGCCTAATGACGGAGCAGTCGGAACCTTTCTGCGACAACACTGCCCCAGCTCCGATCTCCGAAGCGTCAACCTCAACCTGAAAAGGCAGATTCACATCAGGCTGACGCAACACAGGGGCAGAGGCAAAACGGCGCTTAAGCTCCTGAAAGGCCTCTACAGCATGAGGGGACCAATTAGCAACATCAGCGCCTTGTCTGGTCAAATCAGTCAGTGGTTTAACGACATCCGAAAAACCAGCAATAAATCGGCGGTAAAAGTTGGCAAAGCCCAAAAATCTCTGAAGACCCTTAAGAGAGGAGGGCTGAGTCCAGTCACAAATAGCTTGCACCTTGACGGGATCCATCTCAATGGAAGAGGGAGAAAAAATATACCCCAAAAAGGAAATTTTCTGGACCCCAAAAACGCACTTAGACCCCTTCACACATAAAGAATTAGACCGCAGAACCTGAAAAACTCTCCTGACCTGCTGGACATGAGAGTCCCAGTCATCAGAAAAAATCAGAATATCATCCAGATATATTATCATAAATTTATCCAGAAAATCGCGGAAAATATCATGCATAAAAGACTGGAAAACTGAAGGGGCATTAGAAAGACCAAAAGGCATGACCAAATACTCAAAGTGGCCCTCGGGCGTATTAAATGCGGTCTTCCACTCATCCCCCTGCCTGATCCGCACCAAATTATACGCCCCACGAAGATCAATTTTAGAGAACCACTTAGCACCCTCTATACGAGCAAACAAATCAGTAAGCAATGGCAATGGGTATTGATACTTAACAGTGATCTTATTCAGAAGCCGATAATCAATACATGGTCTCAAAGAGCCGTCTTTTTTTGAGACAAAGAAAAACCCAGCTCCCAAGGGAGAAGAAGATGGACGAATATGTCCCTTTTCCAAAGACTCCTTTATATATTCCCGCATAGCAGCATGTTCCGGCACAGACAAATTAAACAAACGACCCTTTGGATATTTACAACCCGGTATCAAATCTATGGCACAATCGCACTCACGGTGCGGAGGTAACGACCCAAGCTTGGGTTCGTCAAAGACGTCTTGATAATCAGAGAGGAACTCAGGGACTTCAGAGGGAATGGACGACGAAATAGAAACCAAAGGTACGTCCCCATGAATACCCTTACATCCCCAGTTCAACACAGACATTGCTCTCCAGTCCAAGACTGGGTTGTGAGACTGCAACCATGGCAATCCCAGTACCAAATCGTCATGTAAATTATACAGCACCAGGAAACGAATAATCTCCTGGTGATCCGGATTGATACGCATGGTTACTTGTGTCCAGTATTGTGGTTTATTATTAGCCAATGGGGTGGAGTCAATCCCCTTCAGAGGAATAAGAGTCTCCAAAGGCTCTAAATCAAAACCACAACGATTGGCAAAGGACCAATCCATAAGACTCAGAGCGGCGCCAGAGTCAACATAGGCGTCCGTGGCAATGGATGACAAAGAGCAAATCAGGGTTACAGACAAAATAAACTTAGACTGAATGGTGCTAATGGAAACAGACTTATCAAGCTTCTTTGTACGCCTAGAGCATGCTGATATAACATGAGTAGAATCCCCACAATAGAAACACAATCCATTCTTCCGTCTAAAATTCTGTCGCTCGCTCCTGGACAGAATTCTATCACACTGCATACTTTCTGGCGTCTTTTCCATAGACACCGCCAGATGGTGCACCGGTTTGCGCTCCCGCAGACGCCTATCAATCTGAATAGCCATTGTCATGGACTCATTCAGACCTGCAGGCAAAGGGAACCCCACCATAACATCCTTAACGGCATCAGAGAGACCTTCTCTGAAAGTTGCCGCCAAGGCGCACTCATTCCACTGAGTAAGCACAGACCATTTACGGAATTTTTGGCAGAAAACTTCAGCTTCGTCTTGCCCCTGAGATAGTGCCATCAAAGTTTTTTCTGCCTGAAGTTCCAAATGAGGTTCCTCATAAAGCAAGCCCAAGGCCAGAAAAAACGCATCCACATCGCGTAACGCAGGATCCCCTGCTGGCAATGAGAAGGCCCAATCTTGAGGGTCACCCCTGAGCAAGGAAATCACAATCCTAACCTGCTGAGCAGGGTCTCCAGCTGAACGAGACTTCAGGGACAAATAAAGCTTACAATTATTTCGGAAATTCTGGAAGCTAGCTCTATTCCCTGTGAAGAACTCCGGCAAAGGAATTCTCGGCTCAGATACCGGAGCATGTACCACAAAATCTTGTAAATTTTGTACTTTCGTGATGAGATTATTCAAACCCGCAGTTACACTCTGGAGATCCATTATTGTCAGGTGCACACAGAGCATACAGAGATTAGGAGGAGAGAGAGAGAAAAGACTGCAGCAAGGCAGACTGGAGGAAAAAAAAAAAAAAAAAAAAAAAAAAAAAAAAAATTTCAGCAGACTTCTTATAACTCTCCTTTCTCAACCTGGGTCTTTAACACTTTATGGGCCGGTCAAACTGTCAATGATCTCTGCAGGCAGAGACCATAGCAAGCCTATAGAGGGACAAGCTCTCGGAAGATGGAACTATACTGACCATGAACTAAGCCTGCCGCGCAACTAGAAATAGCCAGGTAGCATTTCCTATTTAACGCTAGATGCCCAGCTCTGGCCTAAGACCTAAATAGCTAGCAGAGGGAAATATAAGACCTGGCTCACCTCTAGAGAAATATTCCAAAGAAGACAGTAGCCCCCCACATATAATGACGGTGAGTTCAGATGAAACAACAAACGCAGCAGGAAAATAGTCTTAGCAAATTTGAGGTCCGCTTACTAGATAGCAGAAGACAGATAGTATACTTTCATGGTCAGCAGAAAAACACTAACAAAACACCATCCAGAGATTACCTTAAACTCTGGCATTAACTCATAACGCCAGAGTAGCAATCCCTGATCAACGAGAGCTTTCCAGACACAGTAACAAAACTTCAGCTGTGAACTGGAACAAATAGGCAAAACAAAACATGGACAAAAGTCCAACTTATCTAGTAGTAGTCTAGAAGCAGGAACAAGCACTGAGAGGCATCAGATAACATTGTTGACCGGCAAGAAACCACCAGAGAAATGAGCTTAAATAGCGACACCCACTACTGATGGAATCAGGTGAAACAGGAAAGAGGATGATAAGTCCAATTCCACAAGCGGCCACCGGGGGAGCCCAGAATCCAAATTCACAACAGAACCCCCGCTTTGAGGTGGGCTCCGGCGGTGAGCCCACCTCAAAGCCGCGACATGTCAGCTGTTTTGTACAGCTGACATGTGCGCGCAATGAGTGTGAGCAGAATCGCGATCCGCCCGCGCCCATTAACTAGTTAAATGCCGCTGTCAAGCGCTGACAGTGGCATTTAACTAGCGCTCCCGGCCGCGCGGATGGAAATGCTTGCACCGCTGACCCCCGTCACATGATCGGGGGTCATCGGTGCATTGCCATAACAACCAGAGGTCTCCTTGAGACCTCTATGGTTGTTGATGGCCGATTGCTTTGAGCGCCATCCTGTGGTCGGCGTTCAAAGCACACCTGCATTTCTGCTACATAGATGTGATCTGTACTTCACCTCTATGTAGCAGAGCCGATCGCGTAGTGCATGCTTCTAGCCTCCTATGGAGGCTATTGAAGCATGCCAAAATTTTAAAAAAAAAGTGTTTAAAAATATAAAAAAATAAAAAATATATAAAAGTTCAAATCACCCCCCTTTCGCCCCAATCAAAATAAAACAATAAAAAAAAAATCAAACATACACATATTTGGTATCGCCGCGTTCAGAATCGCCCGATCCATCAATAAAAATAAAGGATTAACCTGATTGCTAAATGGCGTAGCGAGAAAAAAAATCAAAATGACAAAATTACGTTTTTTTGGTCACTGCAACATTGCATTAAAATGCAATAACGGGCGATCAAAAAAACGTATCTGCACCAAAATGGTATCATTAAAAACGCCAGCTCGGCACGCAAAAAATAAGCCCTCACCTGACCCCAGATCACGAAAATTGGAGACGCTACGGGTATCAGAAAATGGCGCAATTTTTTTTTTTTTTTAGCAAATTTGGGAATTTTTTTTTACCACTTAGATAAAAAATAACCTAGACATGTTAGGTGTCTATGAACTCGTAATGACCTGGAGAATCATAATGGCAGGATAGTTTTAGCAGTTGGTGAACCTAGCAAAAAAGCCAAACAAAAAACAAGTGTGAGATTGCACTTTTTATGCAATTTCATCACACTTGGAATTTTTTTCCCATTTTCTGTTACACGGCATGGTAAAACCAATGGTATTGTTCAAAAGTACATCTCATCCTGCAAAAAATAAGCCCTCACATGGCCATATTAACGGAAAAATAAAAAAGTTATGGCTCTGGGAAGGAGGGGAGCGAAAAACGAAAAAGAAAAAACGGAAAAAGCTCAGGGGGTGAAGGGGTTAAAACACGGAAGTCATCATTCATTGGATAATTCATGTCACATGAGCACCGACAATTAATCACAGGTGCTTCTCATTTGTGATTTCCCACAGGCGAGTCAAGATGGGATTCCATACCAATTTAATGTAAAGGGTACCAATACCAGTGTCACAGCAAGCCAGGGCTGGACTGTCCATCTGGCAATTCTGGCAAATGCCAGAAGGGCCTGTCTGGTTGTGGGCCGCCATGTCTGCTACCTTGTTATCATAATCTGCATCCTCAAGATGCCAATACTGTTAACAGTTGTGACAGAGCACAAAGTTGCTAGCTCCATCACTTGCCCCAGCAGGCCACGGGTGTCCATTCTGCTTGCTACCTGCCTGCAGCCACAGGTGACATCGGCTGTGCAATAACGTCACTGCATTGCACCTTCATCAGCCACTGCGAGAATGGATAGAAGAGGAGTCAGACGCTGCCAATGATGCGATGTCTGAATTAGGTGAGTATAGGGATTTTTTTTTAACCCCGGAATGTACGTCGGGGTGAGGGCCTACCAGTACAGTATTCTACTCAGTTATTCCTATTGGTACATACTATACACCATCATTTTAAGGGCTCTCTTGTAGGGGAATAATAACGCGGCAATACTATTTATATTTATTATAAACATTGTGTTTACAATTGATTCTGTGAGGAACAGAACCTAATAGCATTTTGCTCTGATATAATTTAAATTTCTGCTGAATCAGATATTGCTTCTGAGTTTGCATCATATATAATAAAAATATTTCAATCTGTGCCTTTTCTGTGTAAAATACCTATAATGAATACCAAAATGTACCTTATCTATCTATTAAACCTTTAACTATAAGAATGATATTTAGAAATACATTTTTGGCATTTTTTGGTAGCTGTCATTAAACAATGTGGCCACAGTAGCGTCCCCTGTGGGACATTTTTTGCTTTTTTAACGTCCTTTTAATTTATTCTATATCCTTCTATATTATTTCAAAACACTCTTTTTCGGTGAGTCCTTTGTATCTCCGTTCATACTGCACCCACGCACACAAATGATACACCATTTGAGAGGTAAAGTTTCCCCCTTCGGCAAGAAAATAGCCAAACAAACCACATATCCACTATGTGATCACAAAATACATTTTAAACATTAATTTTCATATAACTGCAGCAATGAAAAATGACCTGCAGGTGGCACCACACTACCCCAAAGCACAATACCACAAGGCTGAAACAAATCCTAACATGTGCCTTGGAAGCTTTCCAGTTTGCCGAACACCTTGCGCAGCCGATTTCAGGCAGGTACATATAAATTATTTGCTTCATATGTGGAAGTAGAATAAAAGTAAAACTTTACCTGTTTAATACTTCAGCTTTAAAACTGAAAATATAAATGAATGCAGCCTAAAAGGGATCGTACAGGTTCTGAACCATCAGATTTTCCATATTATTGGACAGTCATTGAAAAGTCTATCTTCCTTCCAAGGTTGCAGCTTATTGATGACCCCGAGTCACCTCTGGTTCCAAGTAAAAAACTGCAGCGTTGACATAACTCAGACTGTACATTGTTTCCCGATGGGAGAGATTGGTGTAAACAACCTTGCAAAAATTTTTTTAAAAAATCCAACCATAGAGAAAAAAAGGTAAAATAATCTTCAGATATTACTTTCTTTAAAGGGATATTTCCAATTATTATACAATGTATAAATACGCTCAGTTATGGGGTCAATTCTCCTTCATCATTTTTACTGTCAAAGTGGCACTGCTGTACAGGGAGCTGTTCCGTTCACATACATAGGGCTGTGTTGTTCTTCCCTACACTGCAGATAGATGGCAGTGCTGCTGTGGAGGGGAAAAAATGCTGCTGCCTGTGTTCTTTTGCAAGGTCCTGACAATCAGACCCCTTCTGATCAGTAACTAAAATACCATTATGTTTAATGTTGGGGGATCTCCTTTAGGCTGTAGTTACACACAACGTATAAAAAAAAATTGGTCCGTTTTACACAGACAACAATTGTAGAAATGTTCCCTGACCAGTGATCCGTATGTCATCCGTATGCAGTGCGAGGATGCGATTTTCTCACATGTAAGCATCAGTCTGACATCCATATGACATCCATATGGCGAGATTTTCTCGCCGGCTTGCAAAATGGACATATAATGGATCCATGGGCTCAAATATTCATAAAAACATATATATATATATATATATATATATATATATATATATATATATATATATACAGTATGTCAGTGAGACACATACCTCTCTGTGTTCATCATCTCATTAAATACATTTACATTTGACTAGCTTGATTTTCCTGAAATTGCTTGCGCCCCTGACAACCAATGTGCGAAAATTTCACACAGGCCAACTAGTGATTAAAGGGAACCTGTCACCCCCAAAATGGCTGGTGAGGTAAGCTCACTGGCATCAGGGGCTTATCTACAGCATTCTGTAATGCTGTAGATAAGCCCCCGATGTTACCTGAAAGAGGAGAAAAAAAGACGTTAGATTATACTCACCCAGGGGCGGTCCCGGTGCGGTCTGGTCAAATGGGTGTCTCCGGTCCGCTCCGGTGCCTCCCATCTTCATTCCATGACGTCCTCTTCGGGTCTTTACGCCGCGGCTCCGGCGCAGGCGTACTTTGTCTGCCCTGTTCAGGGCAGAGCAAAGTACTGCAGTGCTCAGGCGCTGGGCCTCTCTGACCTTTCCGGCGCCTGCGCACTGCAGTACTTTGCTCTGCCCTCAACAGTGCAGACAAAGTACGCCTGCGCCGGAGCCGCGGCGTAAAGACCCGAAGAGGACGTCATGGAATGAAGATGGGAGGCGCTGGAGCAGACCAGAGACACCCATCCGACCTGACCGCACCGGGACCGCCCCTGGGTGAGTATAATCTAACATCTTTTTCTCCTCTTTCAGGTAACATCGGGGGCTTATCTACAGCATTACAGAATGCTGTAGATAAGCCCCTGATGCCGGTGAGCTTACCTCACCAGCCATTTTGGGGGTGACAGGTTCCCTTTAAATAAAGTTAAACTCGGTCTTTATTAGGTCTGAGCGTATTGTTTATTTTTTCAACCAATGTAACAAATCCATGTATAAGTGTTAATGCTGGTAGAAGCAACAACTTGGTCAATATCTGTAAGGAAAGACCCACAAGTGCACCCAAGTCAAGGCCCGCACACTGGCAAAAGGTCCCACAGAGCATTTTATGGGTCCATTCTTTTGGCCCTTCAGGAGGATGATAACATTTATGTTGTTTGTACTGGAGTGACTGTTTTTGCGTACAGTTTATAACATTGTTAGATCGCAGTTTTACCTGTTCATATGAAATTTCTAATCAATGACCAACTGGTTTGTATATCTAACATTGATAATCACATAAAAACAGTTTCCAGTATGAAAAAGGCTACCTTGTAATTATAGAATAGGTTATGGAATTATTATTCAGTGACCTTAATTAGGTATTCTGGTGAAGATCTTGGTTTGAGATTAAAACGTGGCAGCTTCATCCTTAATATAAATGCAGGTTTCCTACATCTGCCCTTGTATTCAATCAGAGTAGTGCCTTAAACATAAAGAAAGAATAATTCATAATATGGTGATCGCAAAGTCCTCCAGTATTTGTCTGGAAACTATGGAAAAACTTGCAGTAATTGTTGAATTTCTCTGCAGCACCAAAACAAACTACCGTATTTTTTGGATTATAAGCCGCACTTTTCCCCCTAAAATTTTGTGGGAAAATGAGGGTGCGTCTTATAATGCGAATATACCTTACTGTCCGCAGGCTGGGATGAGGGGGTGTTCGGATGTGCGGTGCATCGCAACGCTGCTGGTATTCGGTGTTGCTGGTGTCCAGTGCTGTGGGTGTCTGGTGCTGTTGGTGTCCGGTGCTGCGGGAGGCTCTGCCAACATCTTGTGAAAGTCCAGAGACCCCACAGTGGCATGGTTTCCTATACGGTGGACTGGACTCTGGGAAAATGGCTGCCATCCGGGGGCGGCGCATGCGCAGATGTAACTGCGGGGGCTCTGGACACCCGCAGCATCGGAGACCTGCAGCACTTGATGTGCGATCCCCCTATATTTTATAGCCAGAAATGCTACGCAGACAGCTGCGGGCTGATATTCACAGCCTAGGAAGGGGCCATGGTTATTGCCCCCCTGGCTACAAATACCAGCCTGCAGCCACCCCAGAAATGGCGCATCTCTAAGATGCACCATTTCTGGCACTTAGCCCATCTCTTTTCACTCCCGTATAGCGGTGGGATATGGGGTAATAAGGGGTTAATGTCACCTTTGTATTGTAAGGTGACATTAAGCCCGGTTAATAATGGAGAGGCGTTAATAAGATGTCTATCCATTATTAATCCTATTGTAGTGAAAGAGTTAAAAAAAGACACAGCCAGAAAAAAGTATTTTAATATTCTTAATTTCACCATACTTACATTAACGCCTAATTCCTGCGACGCCCTCGATCGCCTGCAAAAAATAAAAAATAATTAATAAAATAACAGGGTGTTCAACATAGTCCAATTAATACAGATTGTTCCACGATGATCTCCCCTATAGAGCTGTCACATCAGGAGACGTGACAGCTCTATAGAGCTCCAGTGACACACTGACAGAAGAAAATGGCTCCTGCAGTGGATCACCGAAGAGGTTACTTGATTTCATTGCTCTCACTTTATGGCAATGCTGTCTGGGAATTTTCCCACGCAACAGTGCTGCAAGTGAGAGTATGAACTATACTCACAGCAGCGGAGGGATACAGTGCGGAATAATACCTTCCATCATTGTATCCCAGAGCCCCTGGAGAGCGGTCGCATCAGCTGATGTGGCAGCTCTCCACGGGAGATCGCCGTGGGACACCAGTTAATATGTAATTGGATTTCTGTGGATCAGGGAGTATATTGTTGGTTTATTATTTTAATATTTTTTTACAGGAGATCAATGGCTTTGGGATGAAGGTGATTGGTGAGTATGTACCCTATGTTGTATGTACTGTATGTACTGTATGTTGTATGCACTGTATGCTGTATGTACTGTATGTTGTATGTACTGCATGTTGTATGCACTCTATGTTGTATGTACTGTATGTTGTATGCACTGTATGTTGTATGTACTGTATGTACTGTATGTTGTATGTACTGTATGTAGTATGTACTGTATGTACTGTATGTACTGTATGTTGTATGTACTGTATGTACTGTATGTTGTATGTACTGTATGTTGTATGCACTGTATGTTGTATGTACTGTATACTGTATGTTGTATGTACTGTATGTTGTATGCACTGTATGTTGTATGTACTGTATGTACGGTATGTTGTATGTACTGTATGTACTGTATGTTGTATGTACTGTATGTTGTATGCACTGTATGTTGTATGTACTGTATGTACTGTATGTTGTATGTACTGTATGTTGTATGCACTGTATGTTGTATGTACTGTATGTACGGTATGTTGTATGTACTGTATGTTGTATGCACTGTATGTTGTATGTACTGTATGTTGTATGTACTGTATGTTGTATGCACTGTATGTTGTATGTACTGTATGTACGGTATGTTGTATGTACTGTATGTACTGTATGTTGTATGTACTGTATGTTGTATGCACTGTATGTTCTATGTACTGTATGTACTGTATGTTGTATGTACTGTATGTTGTATGCACTGTATGTTGTATGTACTGTATGTACTGTATGTTGTATGTACTGTATGTTGTATGCACTGTATGTTGTATGTAATGTATGTACGGTATGTTGTATGTACTGTATGTACTGTATGTTGTATGCGCTACAAGTTGTATGTACTGTATGTACTGCATGTTGTATGTACTGTATGTACTGTATGTTGTATGCACTGTATCTACTGTATGTTGTATGCACTGTATGTACTGTATGTTGTATGCACTGTATGTTGTATGCACTGTATGTACTGTATGTTGTATGTACTGTATGTACTGTATGTAGAATTAAAGAAAAACAAAAAACGCCAAGGTTGGAAATCAAAATTAATAAAAATATATATAAATATAATATATCTAAAATATATTAAAGCCAAGACAGATGGATATATAAAAGAATGCCTTTATTTATTTTGTTTTATGGCAAATGGCACTTCATAATGTGCCTGTACTTGGAAAATATATATATATATTTATTAACAATAAAGTGATAACTGGACGGACAAAAATAATAAAACAATTCATATAGGGCATAGACCATAAAGACACAAAATACCCTCAAAACGTATACATATATCTAATGTATAGGTATATCATTACGGGCAAAAAAGAAGCAATGTGCAAAGTGTGCAAAAAAAGTGCAAACATGCGGCAAAAACACACAGATATATATATATATATATATATATATATGATTATATCAAATATATAATAAAGTGCAAATGCAATGCGGTAAATAAATGCAATCAAATATATCCAATTAAAATAAGGTGGTGTAAATGCGTATAGCTATCCCCCACATGTACTATATACCAAAGCAAGGTATATAACCAATGATGTATATCATATACTATTGTAAGTCGAAAGGGGGGCTAATATGTATGTAATACTAATAAGGGTAAAATATAATATAATCAAAGATGAGCTGGTAGGAATATATAGACCGATGTCCTTAATGATAGATGTAACAATGTCAGGGTAGATAAAAATGGTAATATATACCTGCAGTTTCGATCCCTCCAAGTACAGCGCACCCCGATGTGCGTTTCGGATAAATCCTTCGTCAGGATATAGTATGTAGTGTATGCAGTATGTACTGTATGCAGTATGTACTGTATGCAGTATGTACTGTATGTACTGTATGTAGTATGTACTGTATGTACTGTATATGCCTGTATGGTTGTTTTTTACATTCAACACATTAGCCGGATGATGGGACTACCACTGTCATTGGCTAATGTGTCAATCACTGTCACTGTAGCAGGCGTAGCCGGAAGGGACTTGTAGTCCCATAGGACGAAGCCTGCACACACACACCCAAAGACCCCCCAGACAGCCCGCAGACCCCCGGACAGCGCCCCACAGCCCCAGACAGCGCTGCAGACCCCCACCCCTGGCGCTCAGCCAATGAGCGGTTCTGCCCGGCTTGACAGGGGATTCACATCCCGTGCAGCACCAGCTGAGCCAATGAGCGGTGCCACGCAGGATTTGAATCCCCCACCAAGCCTCAGCCGCTAGCGCCGCTGATCTCCCGACGGAATAGCGGTGCCGTTTTTGTCACAGCGTTCGGCCGCGGTGGATTGTGGGATAGCGACACAATCGCCGGAAGCTGTGACAGAGCCGATTGGCAATTATATATTAGATTTGCAAACATATTTATTTATTTTACTTGTTTATATAGCGCCAATAATTCCATGGCTCACAATCTAGATCCCCTATCGGTATGTCTTTGGAGTGTGAGAGAAAACTGGAGGACCTGGAGGAAACCCACGCAAACATGGGGAGAACTTACAAACTCCTTGCAGATATTGTCCTTGGTGGGATGTGAATACAGGACCCCAGCGCTGCGAGGCTGCAGTGCTATCCACTGAGCCACCGCACTGCCTATTATTTTATACCATTTTTAAATCAACTTTATGTCTATGGGGAATTTTCGTAATATTTTTTATTCTTTTTCTGTATAGATTACTGAGCAAAGTTAAACCAATTTGTTTTCCCTTGTCCACAATTATGCATTTATTAATGGAAGATAACACATTGCCTTAACATCTGCCCAAAACTGAATGTTCCATTGAAATCACACAATGAAGGAAGTAATTAGAATTTTTGAAAGTGCAGTATGAATAAAGCTATGTGTCTTTTGAGCTTACAGAAAAAGTTGAAGTACCCATCCTTTTAACATCTGCCATACAAATTCTGTATCTTAGTTTTGTTAATTGAAGTTAGGTAACAGCAGCTCTTCACATGTAGACATTATTGCCAAAATCTTAGAAGTACAAAACAAATTTTTACAAAATGCAGGCATGGCTTAAAGCAACGCTAATTAGTTTTTTCTTCTTTGAATGAGAAAAGGTAAGTTTATTTTCCTAGTACACAGCAAAGAGTGCATCTTCCAGTATTTCAATTGGTCAGATAAGACACTTTAGATTTGTTATAAAAAGATCCACTTCTTCATACATTCACACACAGTAATACATGCTAAGTAACATAAAGGCGGATAAATCACAGTATTACTGTGTATAAAAAATTATTTCATTTATTCAGATGTTAACGTTTTGTGTTTCTAAACCTTTGTCGACTAGGCCAGTTCTGTCCTTGAGGACCCTAACAATTTTTTAATTTTGCCTTTTTATATTTCAGTGTGGAAAACTTTATTGACTTAGCGAAGCATTGATTTTTGCAGAAAGAGGTGTACTTTTTTTGGGATCCCTGAAAAATGCCCACAGGAAAATTGCCCACAGGAAAAATGCCCACAGGAAGAATGCCCACAGGAAAATTGCCCACATGGAAAATTGCCCACACGGAAAATTCCCCACACAGAAAACTGCTCACACGGAAAATTGGCCACATGGAAAATTGCCCACATGGAAAATTGCCAATTGCAGCATCACAAAGTTTCAGATCTATGATATTTGAGGTGAAAGGTGAGGATTAGTGTTGAGCGATACTTTCCGATATCGGAAAGTATCGGTATCGGAAAGTATCGGCCGATACCGTCAAAATATCGGATCCAATCCGATACCGATACCCGATCCCAATGCAAGTCAATGGGACGAAAATATCGGAATTAAAATAAACCCTTTATAAACTTGTAGGTTCATTCTACATGAAGGAAAACAACTAAGAATAATGTAGGATGTATTGGGGGACGTGGCGGAGATATTAAAGGGACAGAGGTTTAGCCCAATGTAATAGAATAGCAGGATTTTTAATTTTTTTTTATGAAGTTCGGCGTTAGAAAGAATTTGACTATGTTATTTTTTTTTTTTTTTATGTCAGATATTGATGTTTCACTACTTCCACGCCCTTCACCTTCTTTTTTACTTCTCCCACGCTTTCTTCTTAATTATCCTCATCATCAGCTTCTTTGACATCAACTTCTTCACCTTATTCATCTTCTTCTTCATCTTCTACCTATTATTTTTTGGGTTACATTGTTCATATTCTTTTTATTTTACTATTATCTTCATCATATTCAACTTCTTCATCATATTCTTATTTGTGACAGGCATTCCCGTAGTTGTTATCTATAAAAGTTTGAAGATTACACCTTCCGTTCTGCCTGTCACAAACCAGTTACATTTGTCCGCGTTCAGTTTGGCCTGCAGCATCAGGCTTTATCCAGGGGCACCACGAGGAGGAACGGACTCACCCCCATACACTGCTTAGTCTTCTTCTGCTTATAATTTACATAATATTTTTTTGCTCTGATATTTTGTGTTATGCTTAATGTCCTTCTGCTCTTTGTTCTGCAGCCTCTTGTTCTTCTGCTTCTCGGTCTTCCAGGTCGTCGTCGTCTCCAGGGTCGTCGTCTCCGGGGTCGTCGTCATCGGGGTGGTCTCCGGGGTCGTCGTCATCGGGGTGGTCTTCAGGGTCATCGTCTCCAGGGTCGTCGTCATCACGGTGGTTGTCGTCTCTGGTGTCGTCGTCATCTTAGGGGTGTTCTTCCGGGTCATCGTGTTTAGTCTCTTGAACTTGGAAATGTAGCAGAAGGTACAAGAAGGCTGAGAAAATGCCGAGAACCAGCTGATGGAACTGGAACTCGGATGGCTACCCGAAGGTCCAAGAGCCAATGGAACTACCGAGGACCAGCTGACGTTACTGGAACCCGGTTACTAAGCAGGAGGTACCCGTGCCTGAAAGCACTACCAAGGACCACCTGACGTTGGTGGAACTCGGATACCCAGAGGGAGGCACCTAAGCCAAAGGCTCTGCCCGGAACCAGCTGACGGTACTGGAACCAGGATGGGGAGCAGAAGGTACAAGAGCAAAAGACACTGCCGAGAACCAGCTGACGGTGCTGGAACCCGGATGGGTAGCCGAAGGTCCAAGAGCCAATGGAACTACCGAGGACCAGCTGACGTTACTGGAACCCGGTTACTAAGCAGGAGGTACCCGTGCCTGAAAGCACTACCAAGGACCACCTGACGTTGGTGGAACTCGGATACCCAGAGGGAGGCACCTAAGCCAAAGGCTCTGCCCGGAACCAGCTGACGGTACTGGAACCAGGATGTGGAGCAGAAGGTACAAGAGCAAGTGTCTGCGTGGCTTTTGCAGGACACGTTGCCGGCTGCACAGCAGGGGAACAGCTGGCGGTGCTGGACCCCACTGACACATTGGCGAGGTGTTTGGCTCTGTGCAGCCAGCACTTCCGGACAGCAACGAGCGGTGTTGTAGCCCGGGCTCTGCAGGGGGAGCAGAGTGTAGGCCGAAGCCTACTTGAACCAATTTCAAAGGTAACCTTTAACCCCCCCTCAGGGGTTAGAAAGTAGAAGAGCCACAGCTTATGCAGCAGTAGTGCTGCACAAATCAAAGGTTGCTCTTTTAATTTCGCTCCTTGCACACGCTGAATGAAACACGTATAACATTTAGCCCTTTATACAGTCAAACTGTGTTGGAGGCGCGAGTTCCCTTTGTAATGAGACGCAGCACAGATGTCAAGAATCCCACCTTGGTGCTGGGTGCAGCCTCCTGAGCGTTGTTATTTGCTGTACAGGAGTCTGCGCTGTCGTGTTATCCCCTGGCCTAGCGCTGTTAGCGCTGCCCATCTTCTGACCTCATTTAATGTTGGCCGGTGCGGTTCGCGATGCCCATGAATCACAGCCCCGCAGTGTATTGACATAGTTTAAACACTGCGGGGCTGGGATTCATGGCCTGGCGCAGTACATATGTTCGCCTCTCGCTTGGGTTCTTACACCTGCTTCAGACTATGTGGCGTCATCTGATCCCTTATCGCATGCCACGGCCATGAAGCCGCACAGTCCGAAGAAGGCGGAAGGAGAGGAGGGACAGGCGAACTGATGCACTGATCCTGCCCATCAATCACACCCTCGCAGTCCCAATAAATAAGACACCGAGGGGCGTTGTGTGGGTCAGGGCGGCCGCAGAGGCGCAGGCAGCCAAACAATGATGCCAGAAGACGGGCAGCGCTACCAAGGGGGTTGCAGCGTGTCATTACAAAGGAAAGTCACACCACCGGGACGGTTAAATGGTCACACAGAGGACACATTGCAGACGTGTTTTCAGTTCCACATGTGCGAGGAGAATACGTTTCTGAGCCACCTTGCACACATGCAGCATTACCGCTGTACAAGGTGGCTGGATAACGTAAAAACGCCTGGGGGAGGGGGGACAGGTTCCCTTCAATTTCAGTTCTTGTGTCTGCGTGGCTTTTGCAGGACACGTTGCCGGCTGCACAGCAGGGGAACAGCTGGCGGTGCTGGACCCCACTGACACATTGGCTGGTGTTTTTCTCTGTGCAGCTAGCACATCTGGGCAAAAACTGGCGGTGTGTTAGAGCCCAGGGACAGCAGGAGGAGGAGCAGGAGGAGGAGGAGCAGGGGGAGGGGAGTGTAGGCCGAAGCCTGCACAGGCGGCAGCTTTGGGTGTGTTGTGTCTGCGTGGCTTTTGCAGGACACGTTGCCGGCTACACAGCAGGGGAACAGCTGGCGGTGCTGGACCCCACTGACACATTGGCGAGGTGTTTGGCTCTGTGCAGCCAGCACTTCCGGACAGCAACTAGCGTTGTTGGAGCCCGGGCTCTGCAGGTGGAGCAGAGTGTAGGCCGAAGCCTAATTGAACCGATTTCAAAAGTCACCTTTAACCCCCCCTCAGGGGTTACAAAGTAGAAGAGCCACAGCTTATGCAGCAGCAGTGCTGCGCAAGTCAAAGGTTGCTCTTGTAATTTTTCTCCTTGCACACGCTGAATGGAACACGTATAACATTTAGCCCTTTATACAGTCAAACTGTGTAATGGAGGCGAGAGTTCCCTTTGTAATGAGACGCAGCACAGGTGTCAAGAATCCCACCTTGGTGCTGGGTGCAGCCTCCCGAGCGTTGTTATTTGCTGTACAGGAGTCTGCGCTGTCGTGTTATCCCCTGGCCTAGCGCCGTTAGCGCTGCCCATCTTCTGGCATCATGTAATGTCGGCCGGTGCGGTTCGCGATGACCATGAATCCCAGCCCCGCAGTGTCTTAACATTGTTAAAACACTGCGGGGCTGGGATTCAGGGCCTGGCGCAGCACATATGTTGGCCTCTCACACTCGGGTCCTTACACCCGCTTCAGACTGTGCGGCGTCATCTGATCCCTTATCGCATGCCACGGCCATGAAGCCGCACAGTCCGAAGAAGGCGGAAGGAGAGGAGGGACAGGCGAACTGATGCACTGATCCTGCCCATCAATCACACCCTCGCAGTCCCAATAAATAAGACATCGAGGGGCGTTGTGTGGGTCAGGGCGGCCGCAGAGGCGCAGGCAGCCAAACAATGATGCCAGAAGACGGGCAGCGCTACCAAGGGGGTTGCAGCGTGTCATTACAAAGGAAAGTCACACCACCGGGACGGTTAAATGGTCACACAGAGGACACATTGCAGACGTGTTTTCAGTTCCACATGTGCGAGGAGAATACGTTTCTGAGCCACCTTGCACACATGCAGCATTACCGCTGTACAAGGTGGCTGGATAACGTAAAAACGCCTGGGGGAGGGGGGACAGGTTCCCTTCAATTTCAGTTCTTGTGTCTGCGTGGCTTTTGCAGGACACGTTGCCGGCTGCACAGCAGGGGAACAGCTGGCGGTGCTGGACCCCACTGACACATTGGCTGGTGTTTTTCTCTGTGCAGCTAGCACATCTGGGCAAAAACTGGCGGTGTGTTAGAGCCCAGGGACAGCAGGAGGAGGAGCAGGAGGAGGAGGAGCAGGGGGAGGGGAGTGTAGGCCGAAGCCTGCACAGGCGGCAGCTTTGGGTGTGTTGTGTCTGCGTGGCTTTTGCAGGACACGTTGCCGGCTACACAGCAGGGGAACAGCTGGCGGTGCTGGACCCCACTGACACATTGGCGAGGTGTTTGGCTCTGTGCAGCCAGCACTTCCGGACAGCAACTAGCGTTGTTGGAGCCCGGGCTCTGCAGGTGGAGCAGAGTGTAGGCCGAAGCCTAATTGAACCGATTTCAAAAGTCACCTTTAACCCCCCCTCAGGGGTTACAAAGTAGAAGAGCCACAGCTTATGCAGCAGCAGTGCTGCGCAAGTCAAAGGTTGCTCTTGTAATTTTTCTCCTTGCACACGCTGAATGGAACACGTATAACATTTAGCCCTTTATACAGTCAAACTGTGTAATGGAGGCGAGAGTTCCCTTTGTAATGAGACGCAGCACAGGTGTCAAGAATCCCACCTTGGTGCTGGGTGCAGCCTCCCGAGCGTTGTTATTTGCTGTACAGGAGTCTGCGCTGTCGTGTTATCCCCTGGCCTAGCGCCGTTAGCGCTGCCCATCTTCTGGCATCATGTAATGTCGGCCGGTGCGGTTCGCGATGACCATGAATCCCAGCCCCGCAGTGTCTTAACATTGTTAAAACACTGCGGGGCTGGGATTCAGGGCCTGGCGCAGCACATATGTTGGCCTCTCACACTCGGGTCCTTACACCCGCTTCAGACTGTGCGGCGTCATCTGATCCCTTATCGCATGCCACGGCCATGAAGCCGCACAGTCCGAAGAAGGCGGAAGGAGAGGAGGGACAGGCGAACTGATGCACTGATCCTGCCCATCAATCACACCCTCGCAGTCCCAATAAATAAGACACCGAGGGGCGTTGTGTGGGTCAGGGCGGCCGCAGAGGCGCAGGCAGCCAAACAATGATGCCAGAAGACGGGCAGCGCTACCAAGGGGGTTGCAGCGTGTCATTACAAAGGAAAGTCACACCACCGGGACGGTTAAATGGTCACACAGAGGACACATTGCAGACGTGTTTTCAGTTCCACATGTGCGAGGAGAATACGTTTCTGAGCCACCTTGCACACATGCAGCATTACCGCTGTACAAGGTGGCTGGATAACGTAAAAACGCCTGGGGGAGGGGGGACAGGTTCCCTTCAATTTCAGTTCTTGTGTCTGCGTGGCTTTTGCAGGACACGTTGCCGGCTGCACAGCAGGGGAACAGCTGGCGGTGCTGGACCCCACTGACACATTGGCTGGTGTTTTTCTCTGTGCAGCTAGCACATCTGGGCAAAAACTGGCGGTGTGTTAGAGCCCAGGGACAGCAGGAGGAGGAGCAGGAGGAGGAGGAGCAGGGGGAGGGGAGTGTAGGCCGAAGCCTGCACAGGCGGCAGCTTTGGGTGTGTTGTGTCTGCGTGGCTTTTGCAGGACACGTTGCCGGCTACACAGCAGGGGAACAGCTGGCGGTGCTGGACCCCACTGACACATTGGCGAGGTGTTTGGCTCTGTGCAGCCAGCACTTCCGGACAGCAACTAGCGTTGTTGGAGCCCGGGCTCTGCAGGTGGAGCAGAGTGTAGGCCGAAGCCTAATTGAACCGATTTCAAAAGTCACCTTTAACCCCCCCTCAGGGGTTACAAAGTAGAAGAGCCACAGCTTATGCAGCAGCAGTGCTGCGCAAGTCAAAGGTTGCTCTTGTAATTTTTCTCCTTGCACACGCTGAATGGAACACGTATAACATTTAGCCCTTTATACAGTCAAACTGTGTAATGGAGGCGAGAGTTCCCTTTGTAATGAGACGCAGCACAGGTGTCAAGAATCCCACCTTGGTGCTGGGTGCAGCCTCCCGAGCGTTGTTATTTGCTGTACAGGAGTCTGCGCTGTCGTGTTATCCCCTGGCCTAGCGCCGTTAGCGCTGCCCATCTTCTGGCATCATGTAATGTCGGCCGGTGCGGTTCGCGATGACCATGAATCCCAGCCCCGCAGTGTCTTAACATTGTTAAAACACTGCGGGGCTGGGATTCAGGGCCTGGCGCAGCACATATGTTGGCCTCTCACACTCGGGTCCTTACACCCGCTTCAGACTGTGCGGCGTCATCTGATCCCTTATCGCATGCCACGGCCATGAAGCCGCACAGTCCGAAGAAGGCGGAAGGAGAGGAGGGACAGGCGAACTGATGCACTGATCCTGCCCATCAATCACACCCTCGCAGTCCCAATAAATAAGACACCGAGGGGCGTTGTGTGGGTCAGGGCGGCCGCAGAGGCGCAGGCAGCCAAACAATGATGCCAGAAGACGGGCAGCGCTACCAAGGGGGTTGCAGCGTGTCATTACAAAGGAAAGTCACACCACCGGGACGGTTAAATGGTCACACAGAGGACACATTGCAGACGTGTTTTCAGTTCCACATGTGCGAGGAGAATACGTTTCTGAGCCACCTTGCACACATGCAGCATTACCGCTGTACAAGGTGGCTGGATAACGTAAAAACGCCTGGGGGAGGGGGGACAGGTTCCCTTCAATTTCAGTTCTTGTGTCTGCGTGGCTTTTGCAGGACACGTTGCCGGCTGCACAGCAGGGGAACAGCTGGCGGTGCTGGACCCCACTGACACATTGGCTGGTGTTTTTCTCTGTGCAGCTAGCACATCTGGGCAAAAACTGGCGGTGTGTTAGAGCCCAGGGACAGCAGGAGGAGGAGCAGGAGGAGGAGGAGCAGGGGGAGGGGAGTGTAGGCCGAAGCCTGCACAGGCGGCAGCTTTGGGTGTGTTGTGTCTGCGTGGCTTTTGCAGGACACGTTGCCGGCTACACAGCAGGGGAACAGCTGGCGGTGCTGGACCCCACTGACACATTGGCGAGGTGTTTGGCTCTGTGCAGCCAGCACTTCCGGACAGCAACTAGCGTTGTTGGAGCCCGGGCTCTGCAGGTGGAGCAGAGTGTAGGCCGAAGCCTAATTGAACCGATTTCAAAAGTCACCTTTAACCCCCCCTCAGGGGTTACAAAGTAGAAGAGCCACAGCTTATGCAGCAGCAGTGCTGCGCAAGTCAAAGGTTGCTCTTGTAATTTTTCTCCTTGCACACGCTGAATGGAACACGTATAACATTTAGCCCTTTATACAGTCAAACTGTGTAATGGAG
Organism: Ranitomeya variabilis; assembly: GCF_051348905.1. Classification (NCBI taxonomy): domain Eukaryota; kingdom Metazoa; phylum Chordata; class Amphibia; order Anura; family Dendrobatidae; genus Ranitomeya; species Ranitomeya variabilis. The sequence continues at coordinate 656,162,055 of NC_135232.1, read as the reverse complement.
GCGAGAGTTCCCTTTGTAATGAGACGCAGCACAGGTGTCAAGAATCCCACCTTGGTGCTGGGTGCAGCCTCCCGAGCGTTGTTATTTGCTGTACAGGAGTCTGCGCTGTCGTGTTATCCCCTGGCCTAGCGCCGTTAGCGCTGCCCATCTTCTGGCATCATGTAATGTCGGCCGGTGCGGTTCGCGATGACCATGAATCCCAGCCCCGCAGTGTCTTAACATTGTTAAAACACTGCGGGGCTGGGATTCAGGGCCTGGCGCAGCACATATGTTCGCCTCTCACACTCGGGTCCTTACACCCGCTTCAGACTGTGCGGCGTCATCTGATCCCTTATCGCATGCCACGGCCATGAAGCCGCACAGTCCGAAGAAGGCGGAAGGAGAGGAGGGACAGGCGAACTGATGCACTGATCCTGCCCATCAATCACACCCTCGCAGTCCCAATAAATAAGACACCGAGGGGCGTTGTGTGGGTCAGGGCGGCCGCAGAGGCGCAGGCAGCCAAACAATGATGCCAGAAGACGGGCAGCGCTACCAAGGGGGTTGCAGCGTGTCATTACAAAGGAAAGTCACACCACCGGGACGGTTAAATGGTCACACAGAGGACACATTGCAGACGTGTTTTCAGTTCCACATGTGCGAGGAGAATACGTTTCTGAGCCACCTTGCACACATGCAGCATTACCGCTGTACAAGGTGGCTGGATAACGTAAAAACGCCTGGGGGAGGGGGGACAGGTTCCCTTCAATTTCAGTTCTTGTGTCTGCGTGGCTTTTGCAGGACACGTTGCCGGCTGCACAGCAGGGGAACAGCTGGCGGTGCTGGACCCCACTGACACATTGGCTGGTGTTTTTCTCTGTGCAGCTAGCACATCTGGGCAAAAACTGGCGGTGTGTTAGAGCCCAGGGACAGCAGGAGGAGGAGCAGGAGGAGGAGGAGCAGGGGGAGGGGAGTGTAGGCCGAAGCCTGCACAGGCGGCAGCTTTGGGTGTGTTGTGTCTGCGTGGCTTTTGCAGGACACGTTGCCGGCTACACAGCAGGGGAACAGCTGGCGGTGCTGGACCCCACTGACACATTGGCGAGGTGTTTGGCTCTGTGCAGCCAGCACTTCCGGACAGCAACTAGCGTTGTTGGAGCCCGGGCTCTGCAGGTGGAGCAGAGTGTAGGCCGAAGCCTAATTGAACCGATTTCAAAAGTCACCTTTAACCCCCCCTCAGGGGTTACAAAGTAGAAGAGCCACAGCTTATGCAGCAGCAGTGCTGCGCAAGTCAAAGGTTGCTCTTGTAATTTTTCTCCTTGCACACGCTGAATGGAACACGTATAACATTTAGCCCTTTATACAGTCAAACTGTGTAATGGAGGCGAGAGTTCCCTTTGTAATGAGACGCAGCACAGGTGTCAAGAATCCCACCTTGGTGCTGGGTGCAGCCTCCCGAGCGTTGTTATTTGCTGTACAGGAGTCTGCGCTGTCGTGTTATCCCCTGGCCTAGCGCCGTTAGCGCTGCCCATCTTCTGGCATCATGTAATGTCGGCCGGTGCGGTTCGCGATGACCATGAATCCCAGCCCCGCAGTGTCTTAACATTGTTAAAACACTGCGGGGCTGGGATTCAGGGCCTGGCGCAGCACATATGTTGGCCTCTCACACTCGGGTCCTTACACCCGCTTCAGACTGTGCGGCGTCATCTGATCCCTTATCGCATGCCACGGCCATGAAGCCGCACAGTCCGAAGAAGGCGGAAGGAGAGGAGGGACAGGCGAACTGATGCACTGATCCTGCCCATCAATCACACCCTCGCAGTCCCAATAAATAAGACACCGAGGGGCGTTGTGTGGGTCAGGGCGGCCGCAGAGGCGCAGGCAGCCAAACAATGATGCCAGAAGACGGGCAGCGCTACCAAGGGGGTTGCAGCGTGTCATTACAAAGGAAAGTCACACCACCGGGACGGTTAAATGGTCACACAGAGGACACATTGCAGACGTGTTTTCAGTTCCACATGTGCGAGGAGAATACGTTTCTGAGCCACCTTGCACACATGCAGCATTACCGCTGTACAAGGTGGCTGGATAACGTAAAAACGCCTGGGGGAGGGGGGACAGGTTCCCTTCAATTTCAGTTCTTGTGTCTGCGTGGCTTTTGCAGGACACGTTGCCGGCTGCACAGCAGGGGAACAGCTGGCGGTGCTGGACCCCACTGACACATTGGCTGGTGTTTTTCTCTGTGCAGCTAGCACATCTGGGCAAAAACTGGCGGTGTGTTAGAGCCCAGGGACAGCAGGAGGAGGAGCAGGAGGAGGAGGAGCAGGGGGAGGGGAGTGTAGGCCGAAGCCTGCACAGGCGGCAGCTTTGGGTGTGTTGTGTCTGCGTGGCTTTTGCAGGACACGTTGCCGGCTACACAGCAGGGGAACAGCTGGCGGTGCTGGACCCCACTGACACATTGGCGAGGTGTTTGGCTCTGTGCAGCCAGCACTTCCGGACAGCAACTAGCGTTGTTGGAGCCCGGGCTCTGCAGGTGGAGCAGAGTGTAGGCCGAAGCCTAATTGAACCGATTTCAAAAGTCACCTTTAACCCCCCCTCAGGGGTTACAAAGTAGAAGAGCCACAGCTTATGCAGCAGCAGTGCTGCGCAAGTCAAAGGTTGCTCTTGTAATTTTTCTCCTTGCACACGCTGAATGGAACACGTATAACATTTAGCCCTTTATACAGTCAAACTGTGTAATGGAGGCGAGAGTTCCCTTTGTAATGAGACGCAGCACAGGTGTCAAGAATCCCACCTTGGTGCTGGGTGCAGCCTCCCGAGCGTTGTTATTTGCTGTACAGGAGTCTGCGCTGTCGTGTTATCCCCTGGCCTAGCGCCGTTAGCGCTGCCCATCTTCTGGCATCATGTAATGTCGGCCGGTGCGGTTCGCGATGACCATGAATCCCAGCCCCGCAGTGTCTTAACATTGTTAAAACACTGCGGGGCTGGGATTCAGGGCCTGGCGCAGCACATATGTTCGCCTCTCACACTCGGGTCCTTACACCCGCTTCAGACTGTGCGGCGTCATCTGATCCCTTATCGCATGCCACGGCCATGAAGCCGCACAGTCCGAAGAAGGCGGAAGGAGAGGAGGGACAGGCGAACTGATGCACTGATCCTGCCCATCAATCACACCCTCGCAGTCCCAATAAATAAGACACCGAGGGGCGTTGTGTGGGTCAGGGCGGCCGCAGAGGCGCAGGCAGCCAAACAATGATGCCAGAAGACGGGCAGCGCTACCAAGGGGGTTGCAGCGTGTCATTACAAAGGAAAGTCACACCACCGGGACGGTTAAATGGTCACACAGAGGACACATTGCAGACGTGTTTTCAGTTCCACATGTGCGAGGAGAATACGTTTCTGAGCCACCTTGCACACATGCAGCATTACCGCTGTACAAGGTGGCTGGATAACGTAAAAACGCCTGGGGGAGGGGGGACAGGTTCCCTTCAATTTCAGTTCTTGTGTCTGCGTGGCTTTTGCAGGACACGTTGCCGGCTGCACAGCAGGGGAACAGCTGGCGGTGCTGGACCCCACTGACACATTGGCTGGTGTTTTTCTCTGTGCAGCTAGCACATCTGGGCAAAAACTGGCGGTGTGTTAGAGCCCAGGGACAGCAGGAGGAGGAGCAGGAGGAGGAGGAGCAGGGGGAGGGGAGTGTAGGCCGAAGCCTGCACAGGCGGCAGCTTTGGGTGTGTTGTGTCTGCGTGGCTTTTGCAGGACACGTTGCCGGCTACACAGCAGGGGAACAGCTGGCGGTGCTGGACCCCACTGACACATTGGCGAGGTGTTTGGCTCTGTGCAGCCAGCACTTCCGGACAGCAACTAGCGTTGTTGGAGCCCGGGCTCTGCAGGTGGAGCAGAGTGTAGGCCGAAGCCTAATTGAACCGATTTCAAAAGTCACCTTTAACCCCCCCTCAGGGGTTACAAAGTAGAAGAGCCACAGCTTATGCAGCAGCAGTGCTGCGCAAGTCAAAGGTTGCTCTTGTAATTTTTCTCCTTGCACACGCTGAATGGAACACGTATAACATTTAGCCCTTTATACAGTCAAACTGTGTAATGGAGGCGAGAGTTCCCTTTGTAATGAGACGCAGCACAGGTGTCAAGAATCCCACCTTGGTGCTGGGTGCAGCCTCCCGAGCGTTGTTATTTGCTGTACAGGAGTCTGCGCTGTCGTGTTATCCCCTGGCCTAGCGCCGTTAGCGCTGCCCATCTTCTGGCATCATGTAATGTCGGCCGGTGCGGTTCGCGATGACCATGAATCCCAGCCCCGCAGTGTCTTAACATTGTTAAAACACTGCGGGGCTGGGATTCAGGGCCTGGCGCAGCACATATGTTCGCCTCTCACACTCGGGTCCTTACACCCGCTTCAGACTGTGCGGCGTCATCTGATCCCTTATCGCATGCCACGGCCATGAAGCCGCACAGTCCGAAGAAGGCGGAAGGAGAGGAGGGACAGGCGAACTGATGCACTGATCCTGCCCATCAATCACACCCTCGCAGTCCCATTAAATAAGACAACGAGGGCTGTTGTGTGGGTCAGGGCGGCCGCAGAAGCGCAGCCAGCCAAACAATGATGCCAGAAGACGGGCAGCGTTACCAAGGAGCTTGTTGCGTGTGTCAATACAAAGTCAAATCACACCTGAGGGACGTTTTAATGGTCACAGAGGACACATTTTAGACGTGTTCACTTCAACATGGGCAAGGAGAATAAGTTTCTGAGCCACCTTGAACACATGCAGCATTACTGCTGTTCAAGGTAGCTGTAAAACATAGAAACACCTGGGGGAGGGGGGACAGGTTCCCTTCAATTTCAGTTCTTGTGTCTGCGTGGCGGTCGCAGGACACGTTGCCGGCTACACAGCAGGGGAACAGCTGGCGGTGCTGGACCCCACTGACACATTGGCTGGTGTTTTTCTCTGTGCAGCTAGCACATCTGGGCAAAAACTGGCGGTGTTAGAGCCCAGGGTCAGCAGGAGGAGCAGGGGGAGCGGAGTGTAGGCCGAAGCCTGCACTCGAGCAAGTTGAAAGGAAACCTTTAACCCCCCCCCCCCCAGGCGTTTGTAGCTGAAAGAGCCATTGTGTACAGCACTAATGCTGGAAAAGGTAAACTTAGCTCTTTTAATTATGGTCCTTGTACATGCGGAACCTAACATTTATGAAATGTGTCCCCACACAGCGTTAAACCGTCCGGTAGGTGGAACTTTCCTTTGTCGTGTGACGCAGCACAGCCATCATTTTTACCCCCTTGTCGCCGTTCGCCCCCTCCTCAGCGTTGTTTGAATCTGTCCCGGAGCCTGCGCTGTTAGGTTAGCCCATGGCCATGCACACATGTTGCGCTGCCCGTCTTCTGACCTCATTTGGTGTCAGGCTGGCTGCGCCTGTGCGGGTGCGCTGGCCGAGATCCCGCCTCGCAGTGTCGTCTCATGTAATCCCACCGCGGGCCTGTGATCCGTGCCCGTGCGCAGTGCATATCCTCTCCTCTCACTCCCCTCCCTACGGCTTTTTCAGACTGTGCGGTGTCACGGCCGTGGCATGCTATTAGGGACCAGCTGACATCGCACAGTCTGAAGAAGCCATAGGGAGGGGAGTGAGAGGAGAGGATATGCACTGCGCACGGGCACGGATCACAGGCCCGCGGTGGGATTACATTAGACGACACTGCGAGGCGGGATCTCGGCCAGCGCACCCGCACAGGCGCAGCCAGCCTGACACCAAATGAGGTCAGAAGACGGGCAGCGCAACATGTGTGCATGGCCAAGGGCTAACCTAACAGCGCAGGCTCCGGGACAGATTCAAACAACGCTGAGGAGGGGGCGCACGGCGCCAAGGGGGTAAAAATGATGGCTGTGCTGCGTCACACGACAAAGGAAAGTTCCACCTACCGGACGGTGTAACGCTGTGTGGGGACACATTTCATAAGTGTTTGGTTCAGCATGTGCAAGGAGCATCACGAAAAGAGGCACTTTTTCCCTTTGCATCATTACTGCTGCACAAGGTGGCTCCTTCAGTAACAAACGCCTGGGGGGGGTGGGGGGTCAGGTTCCCTTACATTTAACTTGTTGTGCCTGCGTGGCGGTCGCAGTACACGTTGCCGTATACACAGCAGGGGAACAGCTGACGTTACTGAACCCCAATAACAGAGGAGGGACTGTTGACTGTGCGTACAGCACTTCTGGACGGCAACTGGCGGTGTTGGAGCCCAGGGACAGGTGGAGGAGGAGGAGGTTGGAGGAGGTAGGAGGGATTGCCACACACACAGCAGGGGAACAGCTGACGTTACTGAACCCCAATAACAGAGGAGCGACTGTTGACTGTGCGTACAGCACTTCTGGACGGCAACTGGCGGTGTTGGAGCCCAGGGACAGGTGGAGGAGGAGGAGGTAGGAGGAGGTAGGAGGGATTGCCACACACACAGCAGGGGAACAGCTGACGTTACTGAACCCCAATAACAGAGGAGGGACTGTTGACTGTGCGTACAGCACTTCTGGACGGCAACTGGCGGTGTTGGAGCCCAGGGACAGGTGGAGGAGGAGGAGGTTGGAGGAGGTAGGAGGGATTGCCACACACACAGCAGGGGAACAGCTGACGTTACTGAACCCCAATAACAGAGGAGCGACTGTTGACTGTGCGTACAGCACTTCTGGACGGCAACTGGCGGTGTTGGAGCCCAGGGACAGGTGGAGGAGGAGGAGGTTGGAGGAGGTAGGAGGGATTGCCACACACACAGCAGGGGAACAGCTGACGTTACTGAACCCCAATAACAGAGGAGCGACTGTTGACTGTGCGTACAGCACTTCTGGACGGCAACTGGCGGTGTTGGAGCCCAGGGACAGGTGGAGGAGGAGGAGGTAGGAGGAGGTAGGAGGGATTGCCACACACACAGCAGGGGAACAGCTGACGTTACTGAACCCCAATAACAGAGGAGGGACTGTTGACTGTGCGTACAGCACTTCTGGACGGCAACTGGCGGTGTTGGAGCCCAGGGACAGGTGGAGGAGGAGGAGGTAGGAGGAGGTAGGAGGGATTGCCACACACACAGCAGGGGAACAGCTGACGTTACTGAACCCCAATAACAGAGGAGGGACTGTTGACTGTGCGTACAGCACTTCTGGACGGCAACTGGCGGTGTTGGAGCCCAGGGACAGGTGGAGGAGGAGGAGGTTGGAGGAGGTAGGAGGGATTGCCACACACACAGCAGGGGAACAGCTGACGTTACTGAACCCCAATAACAGAGGAGCGACTGTTGACTGTGCGTACAGCACTTCTGGACGGCAACTGGCGGTGTTGGAGCCCAGGGACAGGTGGAGGAGGAGGAGGTTGGAGGAGGTAGGAGGAGGTAGGAGGGATTGCCACACACACAGCAGGGGAACAGCTGACGTTACTGAACCCCAATAACAGAGGAGGGACTGTTGACTGTGCGTACAGCACTTCTGGACGGCAACTGGCGGTGTTGGAGCCCAGGGACAGGTGGAGGAGGAGGAGGTAGGAGGAGGTAGGAGGGATTGCCACACACACAGCAGGGGAACAGCTGACGTTACTGAACCCCAATAACAGAGGAGGGACTGTTGACTGTGCGTACAGCACTTCTGGACGGCAACTGGCGGTGTTGGAGCCCAGGGACAGGTGGAGGAGGAGGAGGTTGGAGGAGGTAGGAGGAGGTAGGAGGGATTGCCACACACACAGCAGGGGAACAGCTGACGTTACTGAACCCCAATAACAGAGGAGGGACTGTTGACTGTGCGTACAGCACTTCTGGACGGCAACTGGCGGTGTTGGAGCCCAGGGGCAGGTGGAGGAGGAGGAGGTAGGAGGAGGTAGGAGGGATTGCCACACACACAGCAGGGGAACAGCTGACGTTACTGAACCCCAATAACAGAGGAGGGACTGTTGACTGTGCGTACAGCACTTCTGGACGGCAACTGGCGGTGTTGGAGCCCAGGGACAGGTGGAGGAGGAGGAGGTTGGAGGAGGTAGGAGGGATTGCCACACACACAGCAGGGGAACAGCTGACGTTACTGAACCCCAATAACAGAGGAGCGACTGTTGACTGTGCGTACAGCACTTCTGGACGGCAACTGGCGGTGTTGGAGCCCAGGGACAGGTGGAGGAGGAGGAGGTTGGAGGAGGTAGGAGGAGGTAGGAGGGATTGCCACACACACAGCAGGGGAACAGCTGACGTTACTGAACCCCAATAACAGAGGAGGGACTGTTGACTGTGCGTACAGCACTTCTGGACGGCAACTGGCGGTGTTGGAGCCCAGGGGCAGGTGGAGGAGGAGGAGGTAGGAGGAGGTAGGAGGGATTGCCACACACACAGCAGGGGAACAGCTGACGTTACTGAACCCCAATAACAGAGGAGGGACTGTTGACTGTGCGTACAGCACTTCTGGACGGCAACTGGCGGTGTTGGAGCCCAGGGACAGGTGGAGGAGGAGGAGGTTGGAGGAGGTAGGAGGGATTGCCACACACACAGCAGGGGAACAGCTGACGTTACTGAACCCCAATAACAGAGGAGCGACTGTTGACTGTGCGTACAGCACTTCTGGACGGCAACTGGCGGTGTTGGAGCCCAGGGACAGGTGGAGGAGGAGGAGGTTGGAGGAGGTAGGAGGAGGTAGGAGGGATTGCCACACACACAGCAGGGGAACAGCTGACGTTACTGAACCCCAATAACAGAGGAGGGACTGTTGACTGTGCGTACAGCACTTCTGGACGGCAACTGGCGGTGTTGGAGCCCAGGGACAGGTGGAGGAGGAGGAGGTAGGAGGAGGTAGGAGGGATTGCCACACACACAGCAGGGGAACAGCTGACGTTACTGAACCCCAATAACAGAGGAGCGACTGTTGGGACTGTGCGTACAGCACTACCAGGCAACAACTAGCGGTGTTGGAGCCCAGGGACAGGTGGAAAAGCAGAGGAACACAATGTAGGCCGAAGCCTGAGAAAGTCGAAAGGGAACCTTTAACCCCCCCCCAAGGCGTTTGTAGCTGAAAGAGCCAGCTTGTGCAGCACAAAAGATGCAAAAGGAAAAGGTGGCTCTTTTCATCATGCTCCTTGCAAACACAGAACTAAACACTTATAAAATGTGTCCCCTGCAACCGTAAAACCGTCCCGGAGGTGGGACTTTCCTTCGTAATGTGACGCAGCCCAGCCGTCATTCCTACCCCCCCGGCGCCGCGCACCGGCTCCTCAGCGTTGTTTTATTCCGTCCAGGAGCCTGCGCTGTTATGTTATCCCGTGGCCAGGCACACTTAGCGCTGCCCGTCTTCTGGCATCATTTGGTGTCTGGATGGCTGCGCCTGTGCGGCCGCGCTGGCAGAGAGCCCGCCTCGCAGTGTCTTCTGATTTAATCCCACTGGGGGCCTGGGATCCATGGACATGCGCAGTGCATATCTGAACCTCCACCTCTCACTCATCTCCCTATGGCTTCTTCAGACTGTGCGGTGTCACGGCCGTGGCATGCTGTTAGGGACCAGCTGACACCGAACAGTCTGAAGAAGCCATAGGGAAATGAGTGAGAGGTGGAGGTTCAGATATGCACTGCGCATGTCCATGGATCCCAGGCCCCCAGTGGGATTAAATCAGAAGACACTGCGAGGCGGGCTCTCTGCCAGCGCGGCCGCACAGGCGCAGCCATCCAGACACCAAATGATGCCAGAAGACGGGCAGCGCTAAGTGTGCCTGGCCACGGGATAACATAACAGCGCAGGCTCCTGGACGGAATAAAACAACGCTGAGGAGCCGGTGCGCGGCGCCGGGGGGGTAGGAATGACGGCTGGGCTGCGTCACATTACGAAGGAAAGTCCCACCTCCGGGACGGTTTTACGGTTGCAGGGGACACATTTTATAAGTGTTAAGTTCTGCGTGTGCAAGGAGCTAAACAAAAATAGCTACCTTTTCCTTGGGCAGCATTACTGCTGCACAAGGTGGCTCTTTCAGTAACAAACGCCTTGGGGGGGGGGGGACAGATTCCCTTACATTTCAGTTGTTGTGTCAGCGTGGCGGTCGCATGACACATTGCCGGCTACACAGCTGGGGATCAGCTGACGTTACTGAAACCCAATAACACTGGGTCGTATGTTTTGACTGTGCAGACGGCACGTCTGAGCCTCAACTGGCGGTGTTGGAGCCCAGGAATTTAAGTTCAGGTGGTAGAAAGATGAACACAACAGGAGACCTGGATAACGTATACAGTGACCTAATTATTCAATCAGGAGGAGGAGTGGCAAATTCCGGCGAGATCCAGGCCTTGTTCATTTTCAGGAAAGTAAGCCGGTCAACGTTATCGGAGGATAGTCGCATGCGACGGTCAGTTAGTACACCACCTGCAGCACTAAAGACACGTTCCGATAATACACTGGCCGCAGGGCAAGACAGCACCTCCAATGCATACTGGCTTAGCTCTGGCCATGTATCCAGCTTTGAGACCCAAAACTTGAAAGGGGAAGAGCCGTCTGGGAGTACAGCAAGAGGGCAAGACATGTAGTCTGTCACCATCTGACGGAACCGTTGCCTCCTGCTGACTGGAGCCGTCTGTGATGGTGTAGACTTTTGTGGCGGGCACAGAAAACTGTGCCACAGTTCGGCCATACTGGTCTTGCCTTGGGCAGAGGCACTGCTTCTGCTCCCTCTTTGTGCAGAGCCTCCACCACGGCCTGGACGCACTGAGCTGCTTTGGAATGCACTAGCAGCACTTCTCTCAGTTGGAATGGAGAAGATGATGGAATTGACCAGTGTGTCTTGGTACTCCCGCATTTTTCGCTCCCGGTTCAACGGTGTGATGAGGCTTTCTACGTTGTCCCGGTAGCGAGGATCGAGGAGGGTGAACACCCAATAATCAGACATGTTGAGAATGTGGGCGATGCGGCGGTCGTTTCTCAGGCACTGCAGCATGTAATCCACCATGTGCTGCAGACTGCCAACTGCCCAAGAAACGCTGTCCCCTGCTGGAGGCGTGATCTCTGCCCGCTCGTCATCACCCCACCCTCGCTGTACACACTGAGTACTGGACAATTGTGTAACTCCCTCCTCTGGACGGATGTCTTCCTCCTCCATTGACTCCTCCTCATCCTCCTCACAAACGGTCCCCTGCCTACGCGTTTGTGAGGAACCACGTGGCGCTGACTGTCCAGAAGATGATGGAAATGGTGAATCCTCATCCTCCACCTCTTCCACAACATCATCCCTTAGCGCTTGCAGTGATTTTTCAAGCAGGCAGATAAGGGGGACAGTCATGCTGACTAGTGCATCATCTGCACTCGCCATCCGCGTGGAATAATCAAAGGGACGCAAAACCTGGCAGACGTCATTCATAGTGGCCCACTCTGTGGTTGTGAAGTCTGTACGGCGCTGACTGCGACTTTTTTGCGCCTGAAGCAGCTGGTACTCCATTACAGCTTGCTGCTGCTCACACAACCGCTCCAACATATGTAACGTGGAATTCCACCTGGTAGGTAGGTCACATATGATGCGATGTTCCGGCAGGCGGTGTCGGCGCTGCAGAGCCGCAATGCGCGCTTTTGCCGTGCTGGAACGCCGCAAGTGAGCACACTCTAGGCGGACCTTGTGCAGCAGTGCATCAAGATCCGGATAGTCCCTCAAAAAGCTCTGCACGACCAAATTGAGCACATGTGCCAGACATGGGATGTGAGTGAGGTTGCCGAGGCCCAGAGCTGCCACCAGATTTCGGCCATTATCACACACTACCATGCCTGGCTGGAGATTCGCTGGCACAAACCACACATCGCTCTCCTGCTTGATGGCATTCCAGAGCTCCTGCGCTGTGTGGCTACGATTCCCCAAGAAAATTAATTTCAAGACGGCCTGTTGACGTTTGGCCACGGCTGTGCTCATGTCGGTCGTAACAGGTACACGTTCATCACGGGTCCATGTGGAGGTGGACTGTGACGGCTCCTGCAGCGATAATTCTGAGGAACTGGTGTAAGAGGAGGAGTCAATGCGTACAGAATGGATTCCTGCAATCCTTGGAGTGGGCAGGACACGTCCTGCGCCACTCGCACGGTCTGTACCCGGCTCAACGACATTAACCCAATGGGCAGTGAGGGAAAGGTATCGCCCCTGTCCATGTTGACTGGTCCACGCATCGGTGGTGAGGTGGACCTTGCTACTGACGGCGTTCAGTAGCGCGTGTTTTATGTGTCCCTCCACATGCTTCTGCAGGGCAGGGACGGCTTGCCTGCTGAAGTAAAAGCGGCTGGGCACATTGTACTGTGGGACTGCCAATGACATCAAGTCACGGAAGCTGTCAGTCTCCACCAGCCTGAATGACAGCATTTCCAGTGACAGAAGTTTGGCAATGCCTGCAGTCAGAGCCTGTGCTCGTGGGTGGTTTGACGAGAAAGGCCGCCTTTTCTCCCATGCCTGTACTACCGATGGCTGTAGACTGGGCTGGGAGTGTGTGGATGACTGGGAAAGTGGCGCTGCGGGTGGAATTACAGCGGGTCTCTGGACAACAGGGGCAGAGGTTCTTCCACGGCGATCCTGGGAGGACGCCGAACCAGCTGCGTGTGAGGTAGAGGAAGAGGCAACACGAGCTGAAGAGGTGGTAGCTGCCGCTGTTGGTTGGCCTACCTCTTCAGTGTGTTTTTCTAACTCCGCCGGGTGCCTGTTGCGCACATGTTTCCACATGTTGGAGGTATTGAGGTTGCTGACATTTTTCCCTCTTTTGACTTTTTGATGACACACGTTGCATCTGACATAGCAAATGTCATCTGCAACTGTGTCAAAAAAGGACCAGGCACTGCAAGTCTTGGGAGCGCCCTTTTTGGCTTTTGGAAGAGACATGCTCCTAACGGGTGCCAAAGCGGAGGCTGCAGGATCCGCAGTCTTCCCCCTCCCTCTCCCTCTTTGGGCCGTACGGGGAATCTCTTCCTCAGAGCTGCTCCCACCACCTTCCTGTCCCTCACGCCAAGATGGGTCGAGGACCTCATCATCTACACTACCCTCTGCCCCCAACTGCTCCTCCTGGGTAGTCTCAGCAGCAGAGCACGCACCAGTAAGTGGCACCTGAGTGTCATCATCAGCTGATGCGGCCTGCGATGTGGTGACCGGAGCCACTGGCCCACCCGCCTCTTCAGAGGAAGACAGAAAAAGCTGTTGGGCATCACTGCACCCTGCCTCTTCTTCCATTTCTCCAATGCTGCTTGGCTGGCCCCCTGTTTCCAAGCCAAGAGATTCAGAGAACAGAAGTAGAGACGGCTCCTGTCCTGGGCTCTCTGTCTGCCTGGGCAATTTGGCAGGTGGTGAAGAGACAGATGGCTGCTCTCCAGTGCTCTGTGTCTGAGAGGATGTGGCACTAATGGAAGTTGATGCATTAGCTGCCATCCATCCGACAACAGCTTCAATTTGTTCTTCACGCAGCAGCGGTGTACGGCGCTCGGACACAAAGCTTCGCATGAACGACTGTTGCCTGGTGAAAGTGGGTGCTGATGAGTCACCGGTGCCCGCAGCAGGCACAGAATCCCCACGTCCCCTCCCTGCTCCGCGACGGCTCCCACGCCCCCGTGCCTTACTCACTGCCTTCTTCATCTTGGTTGACTGATAAAGATAAGCAGAAAAGTACTAACGGATTTGTGTGCTTATTCCTGAGCAACTCCTCCTAACAGGTATAAGAAGCACTAATTATCTAAAGTGTGGACTAGACTTTAATATGAGCTAATGTGGCCTACAGAAATGTAAAGTGGTGTAACTGGTGTGTTTGGTGAACTTTATTATTTATTTATTTTTTGGGGGCTGAACTGACAACAGATAGAGCTGCAGTCACACGGAGACCGTGCAGACAGACGTAAACGGCGCTACAAGGCCCAAAAACCCTCCTCTACTTTATCCTATGTAGTGTTTTTCCACAAATTAGCTGGAGACGGGTGGAAAGACACTAATAGGATTTTTTTGAATAAATTAGCAGCAGACTACACTATTTGGAAAAAAAAGAAAATTGATTTGGCGGTATGACGCAGTGAAAAACCCTGAGCTGGAGACAACCAGGCTATAGCTGCTCACAGATTACAGGGCGAGCTGCAGTCACACGGAGACCGTGCAGACAGCCGTAAACGGCGCTGCAAGGCCCAAAAACCCTCCTCTACTTTATCCTATGTAGTGTTTTTCCACAAATTAGCTGGAGACGGGTGGAAAGACACTAATAGGATTTTTTTAAATTAATTAGCAGCAGACTACACTACTTTGAAAAAAAAGAAAATTGATTTGGCAGTATGACGCAGTGAAAAACCCTGAGCTGGAGACAACCAGGCTATAGCTGCTCACAGATTACAGGGCGAGCTGCAGTCACACGGAGACCGTGCAGACAGCCGTAAACGGCGCTGCAAGGCCCAAAAACCCTCCTCTACTTTATCCTATGTAGTGTTTTTCCACAAATTAGCTGGAGACGGGTGGAAAGACACTAATAGGATTTTTTTAAATTAATTAGCAGCAGACTACACTACTTTGAAAAAAAAGAAAATTGATTTGGCGGTATGACGCAGTGAAAAACCCTGAGCTGGAGACAACCAGGCTACAGCTGCTCACAGATTACAGGGCGAGCTGCAGTCACACGGAGACCGTGCAGACAGCCGTAAACGGCGCTGCAAGGCCCAAAAACCCTCCTCTACTTTATCCTATGTAGTGTTTTTCCACAAATTAGCTGGAGACGGGTGGAAAGACACTAATAGGATTTTTTAAAATTAATTAGCAGCAGACTACACTACTTTGAAAAAAAAGAAAATTGATTTGGCGGTATGACGCAGTGAAAAACCCTGAGCTGGAGACAACCAGGCTACAGCTGCTCACAGATTACAGGGCGAGCTGCAGTCACACGGAGACCGTGCAGACAGCCGTAAACGGCGCTGCAAGGCCCAAAAACCCTCCTCTACTTTATCCTATGTAGTGTTTTTCCACAAATTAGCTGGAGACGGGTGGAAAGACACTAATAGGATTTTTTTGAATAAATTAGCAGCAGACTACACTACTTGGGAAAAAAAAAAAAAAAAAAAGGAACAGTATGAGGCAATGAACCACCCTCCCTGAACTGAATACAACCAACTATGGATGGCCTATGTGGCTGCACTCAGACTGGAGACTGGGCTGCACTCACACACACACACACACAGACCCTGCAGATCGCTGTGAAAACAGCGCTACAAGGCAAAAGCAAGGTGAATAGTAGGTGAACACAGCGGTTGCTAAATTAGCCTTTGGAAAGCACAAAGAAGCAAATCGCTATCTCTAAACTGTCCCTCAGTCAGCAAACAGCGTCCTGTCACTAACTGAATTCACAGCAGAGTGATCGCAAAATGGCGCCAGCGACTTTTAAACTGCATCATGACATCATTACACCAGCCAATCACAGCCTTGCCAGTAGTTTCATGCCCTCCATGCTAAACAGGATGTGCCCACACTTGGAATCAATCTCATTGGCTGAATTTCTGCTTTTTGAATCTTAGAACTTCCGATTCCGGTATCCGATACGCGGCAAGTATCGGAATCCCGGTATCGGAATTCCGATACCGCAAGTATCGGCCGATACCCGATACTTGCGGTATCGGAATGCTCAACACTAGTGAGGATGTTCACATGATGTGTGGTCAACTTGTGATTTACAGCTGACCTAGTGCAAAACTGCAAACATGCTGAAGATCTGTGGTTTGTGGCAGTCTGTCATTCTCAGCAATAGATCTAGTCTGCTCTCATCTCTCACTGACTCTGCCTTACTCCTCCCACCAGCCCAGAACAGCAGCACATGCAGAACCAGCAGCAGTGTGATTCAGAGGAGCCATCACTGCTATCAGGACTCACAAAAGAATCACTGTATTATCAGTGGAGTTACATGGGACTGCAGGTCAGATCTAATACATTATCATCTCAGTGGGTGCCCACCAAAAGCAGGGTGCTGCTGGCTGAGATAGATGGTCCTGGAAGCCCAGAAGGCACAGCAGAAAGGTGAGAATCTGTCAGAAGAGCGGAAGTGCCATAGCAGCTCCGCTCTCCCATTGACTTCAGTGGCAGTGAATCTGGGGCCTGCACTTCCTTCCCTGTCCACTTATGACTACCAAGAGTAAGAGTGAACAGATCCTACATAGTTATGTATCATACACTTATACTGCAGGTGCAGGCAGGCATAGGATGAAAGGAAATGCAGAGTGGATTTGAATAAAGGTCTCTAGGCCGAGACACCCCACAATGAGAGTGGAATAAGGGTCTCTAGGCCCAGACACCCCACAATGAGAGTGGAATAAGGGTCTCTAGGCCCAGACACACCACAATGAGAGTGGAATAAGGGTTTCTAGGCCCAGATACACCACAATGAGAGTGGAATAAGGGTCTCTAGGCCCACACACCCCACAATGAGAGTGGAATAAGGGTCTCTAGGCCCAGACACACCACACTGAGAGTGGAATAAGGGTCTCTAGGCCCAGACACACCGCAATGAGAGTGGAATAAGGGTCTCTAGGCCCAGACACACCACACTGAGAGTGGAATAAGGGTCTCTAGGCCAACACACCCCACACTGAGAGTGGAATAAGGGTCTCTAGGCCCAGAAACACCAAACTGAGAGTGGAATAAGGGTCTCTAGGCTCAGACACACCACACTGAGAGTGGAATAAGGGTCTATAGGCCCAGAAAAACCAAACTGAGAGTGGAATAAGGGTCTCTAGGCCCAGACACACCACACTGAGAGTGGAATAAGGGTCTCTAGGCCCATACACACCGCACTGAGAGTGGAATAAGGGTCTCTAGGCCCAGACACACCACAATAAGAGTGGAATAACGGTCTCTAGGCCTACACACACCACAATGAGAGTGGAATAAGGGTCTCTAGGCCCAGACACACCACAATGAGAGTGGAATAAGGGTCTCTAGGCCCACACACACCACAATGAGAGTGGAATAAGGGTCTCTAGGCCCATGCACACCGCAATGAGAGTGGAATAAGGGTCTCTAGGCCCAGACACACCACACTGAGAGTGGAATAAGGGTCTCTAGGCCAACACACCCCACACTGAGAGTGGAATAAGGGTCTCTAGGCCCAGAAACACCAAACTGAGAGTGGAATAAGGGTCTCTAGGCCCAGACACACCACACTGAGAGTGGAATAAGGGTCTATAGGCCCAGAAAAACCAAACTGAGAGTGGAATAAGGGTCTCTAGGCCCAGACACACCACACTGAGAGTGGAATAAGGGTCTCTAGGCCCATACACACCGCACTGAGAGTGGAATAAGGGTCTCTAGGCCCAGACACACCACAATAAGAGTGGAATAACGGTCTCTAGGCCTACACACACCACAATGAGAGTGGAATAAGGGTCTCTAGGCCCAGACACACCACAATGAGAGTGGAATAAGGGTCTCTAGGCCCACACACACCACAATGAGAGTGGAATAAGGGTCTCTAGGCCCAGACACAGCACACTGAGAGTGGAATAAGGGTCTCTAGGCCCAGACACACCACAATGAGAGTGGAATAAGGGTCTCTAGGCCCACACACACCACAATGAGAGTGGAATAAGGGTCTCTAGGCTCAGACACACCACAATGAGAGTAGAATTATTGTTAGCACAGTGGAATGACAACTAAGAACAGAATCTGTACTCTGGGACTAGGGATGAGTGAACCGAACCTGGAGAAGTAAACTGGGCCCAGAGACCTTTGTTGAAATCCATTCTGCATTTTCTTTGCTGCCTGTGTTGTGCTGTATTGTATTGCAATGGAGCCCATGGAAGTCAAGGACAATCACCCGGCAGCTAATTATTTGCAGGTGTGCAATGATTGTTTAATAAACTTACGTTATTGTTGTTATTAGAACTCCTTAATAAACTGTTCTTAATAAACTTGTCGGTAGTTTTTTATGTGGGCAATTTTCGCCGACATTCTTCTGTGCTGCAGAGCATCTCACCTATAATTCTATACTATTCTCTGTTCTGCAGAGCATCTCACGTATACCTGCATACTATCCCCCTGTCCTGCAGAAAATTTAATCGATATCTCTTTGTATTCTCTGTCCTGCAGAGCATCTCACCTATAATTCTATATTATTCTTCTGCCCTGCAGAGCATCTCACCTATAATTCTATAATATTCTCTGTCCTGCAGAGCATCTCACCTATAATTCTATATTATTCTTCTGCCCTGCAGAGCATCTCACCTATAATTCTATATTATTCTTCTGCCCTGCAGAGCATCTCATGTATACCTGCATACTATCCCCCTGTCCTGCAGAGCATTTAACCTATAGGTCTTTGCTATTCTCTGCCCTGCAGAGCATTTCACCTATAATTATATATTATTCTTCAGCCCTGCAGAGCATCTCATGTATACATGCATATACTATCCCCCTGTCCTACAGAGCATTTAACCTATCATTCAGCCTGTGGGCAATTTTCTGTGGGCATTCTTCACCTTGCACCTCAAATATCATGGATCTGAAACTTTGTGATGCTGCAATTGGCAATTTTCTGTGTGGGCAATTTTCCGTGTGGGCAATTTTCCATTTGGGCAATTTTCTGTGTGGGCAATTTTCCTTGTGGGCAATTTTCCGTGTGGGCAAATTTACGTGTGGGCAATTTTCCATGTGGGCAATTTTCCTGTGGGCATTTTGCCTGTGGGCAATTTTCCTGTGGGCATTTTTCCTGTGGGCATTTTTCTGGTCACTTTTTTATACTGTAAAATTTACTGTAGGATTTAAAGGTTTGGTTTGTGTGTAATAAAATATGGCTGCTTTCCTACAAAACAATGTCACTTGCCTTCAGTTTAGCTACATTTACTTGAAGAATCTGAGCTTGCAATACAAGAAACAACCCCAGGACAGGTGTAATATTCCTTCTAGAAGAAAAAAGCCACATTTTCTTTAACTCTTTCATAGAGGCCTCATTCACACATCAGTATTTTTGATCAGTATTTCATCAGTATTTGTATGCCAAAACCAGGCGTGTCTCCAAAACACAGAAAATGTGTCAATTTCCAATTATAGTTTTTATCTATAAGTTCCACTACTGGGTTTGGCACACAAACACTGATACAAAAATACTGATGTGTGAATAAGGCACACAGTAAATCTATTCTTACTTACTTATATAATATAGGTTAAAAAAAACCTTAGGTCCAGCAATTACAACCTTTCTCCACCAGTTATACATTTTCTATATTTAGATTATTTATAACCCAGAATGACATTTGTTGTGAGAAAAGCATCTGACCCTTTTATAAATGCTGATAAAATATCTGCCTTTACTACCACTTGTGATCGGCATTGCACAGTTTGGCGGTAAAGAACCCTTTCATAATGAGCTGCCAGAATCGCCTTTCTTTCACCTGTAATGAATGCCCCCTGGTCCACAGTATAGTCTTTGGAAGGAATAAGTCATGCGCTAGTCCTTTGTTTTGAACACACATATATTTGTACTTATCTCCTCTGAGGCGCCTTTTTTCTAGCCTAAACAAGCCAAACTTGTCCAACAATTTATCATATGGGAGGTCTTCCATCCCATGGAACAATCTTGCTGCCTTGAACTGACTTTAACTTTCGAATATCCTTTTTAACCCCTTCGCGACGCAGCCCTTTTTCATTTTTGCATTTCTGATTTTCGCTCCCCTTCTTCCCAGAGCCATAACTTATTTATTTTTCTGTCAATATCAACATGTGAGAGCTTATTTTTTGTGGGACAAGTTGTACTTTTGAACGACTCTATTGGTTTTACCATACAGTATAATGTACTCAAAAACGGGAAAAAAATTTCTAGTGCGGTGAAATTGCAAATAAAAAGTGCAATTCTCCATTTTAGGTGATCTTGGGTTGGGTGAGGGCTTATTTTTCGTGTCCCAAGCTAACATTTTTAATGATACCTTTTTGGTGCAGATACAATCTTTTTATCACCCGTTATTACATGTTAATGTAATGCTGCGGTGACCAAAAAAACATAATTCTGGCATTTTTAATTTTTTTCTCATTTTGCCATTTAGCGATCAGGTTAATTATTTTTTTATATGCATAGCGCTCATAGCAATCTGGCATTGACAGCCATAGAGGTCTGCAGGAGACCTCTGGTTGTCATGCCGACCCATCGGTGACCCGCGATCACCAATGGGCATATTTCCGGCGCCATTGCCAAAAGTGCGCGTTAAATGCCACAGTCAAAGATCCACCCGTGGCTGTTCCGGGAACATATCAGCTGTTCAAAACAGCGCCGGAGCCAACATCAAAGGGGGAGACACAACATGTGCACTACTAGTACGGCACATGTCGTGAAGAGGTTAAAATGTGTAAAAAGTTTTTGGTGCTGACAAAGGAGTTAGAACAACTCTGAAAGGCAGTGTCAATAAAGACCACCTTTTTCCCATCCAAACCACTTGGGGGAGCATAAAAGATTGCCAAGGACAGATTTGTCATTGATAAGAGGCACCTTTTACATCTACCATTTATACTCGAGTATAAGCCGACCCAAGTATAAGTCGAGGTGCCTAATTTTGCCATGAAAAACTAAGGAAAACTTATTGACTCGAGTATAAGCCGGGTATGCATTTTCCCCTCATCCCTATCCTGATATGCATGGCTCCCCCAACCCTGTCCTTATATGCATGGCTCCCTGGTCCCTGTCCTTGTATGCATGGCTCCCCCCGTCGCTGTCCTTGTATGCATGGCTCCTTATCTCCTATCCTTGTTTGCATGGCTCCTTATCTCCTATCCTTGTATCCATGGCTCCTATAAAAGAAAAAAAACACACTACTTACCTTCCCTACGTGTCCTCGCTACATCTTGTTCTGATGCCAGCAGCTCTTCCTGCCGAGCAATCACGTGGCCCTGCTCATTAAGGTAATGAATATTAACTCCACACCTATGGGGGTGGAGAGGCATGAATATTCACTTAATGAGCAGGGCCACGTGATCGCTCAGCTGAAAGAACTAGATGCAGCAAGGGCACACAGGGAAGGTACGTAGGATGTGTGCTAGAAGCCGGCAGCTGCCACTGTGCATTATTACAGAGAAAAGAATATTCACTGCCAGTGCAGTGAATATTAATTTCTCTTTAGCAGCAGCACAGGCTTTAGCCACGGCCACCGGCTCCTGCCTCTGTGACCCGCTGCTCCGCCACACCCCTCCCCCGCCATCTTTCAGGGACAATTGACTCATGTATAAGCCGAGGGGGGCATTTTCAGCACAAAAAATGTGCTGAAAAACTCTGCTTATACACGAGTATATACGATATGTTGGAAGTTTGACTTGAAGCTTCCATCACAAATCTGGATACAATTAAAGAATTGTGAGGCAAAAAAATTTGCACATTGTGGTGGATGCTGTCATGATGAAGATAAGGATGAGAAGGTGCAGAAAAACACTGAACACTTATTAAAAGATAGCAACACATTTCAGAATCTATTTGATTTCTTCCTTAGGCTATCATACAAAGAAGTATATAAAACAACTTATAAAATAAGCCGTGATTCAAGAAAATGACATGTCCCATGTACTGGTGAGTATCAAAATGTAGACACAAAATAGAACAATATGTGAATAGTTAAGGAGTAAAGACTCCTGTCCACAGACTCAATTAATCTGTCAGACACTAACCTCTACAACATGGGCAAGACTAAAGAGCTTTATAAGGATGTCAGGGACAGGATCATACACCTGCACAAAGCTGGAATGGGCTGAAAAAACATAAGTGAGATACTGGGTGAGAAGGAGACAACTGTTGGTGCAATAGTAATAAAATGGAAGAAATACAAATGACTGTCAATCGACATCAATCTGGGGAACCATGTAAAATCTCACCTCGTGGGGTATCCTTGATCATGAGGAAGGTGAGATATCAGCCTAAAACTATATGGGGGAACTTGTTAACGATCTCAAGGCAGCTGGGACCACGGTCACCAAGAAAACCATTGCTAACACATTACGCCATAAAGGTTTAAAGGGAACCTGTCACCCCCAAAATGGCTGGTGAGGTAAGCTCACCGGCATCAGGGGCTTATCTACAGCATTCTGGAATGCTGTAGATAAGCCCCCGATGTTACCTGAAAGAGGAGAAAAAGACGTTAGATTATACTCACCCAGGGGCGGTCCCGGTGCGGTCTGGTCAAATGGATGTCTCCGGTCCGCTCCGGCGCCTCCCATCTTCATTCCATGACGTCCTCTTCGGGTCTTTACGCCGCGGCTCCGGCGCAGGCGTACTTTGTCTGCCCTGTTGAGGGCAGAGCAAAGTACTGCAGTGCGCAGGCGCCGGAAAGGTCAGAGAGGCCCGGCGCCTGCGCACTGCAGTACTTTGGTCTGCCCTGAACAGGGCAGACAAAGTACGCCTGCGCCGGAGCCGCGGTGTAAAGACCCGAAGAGGACATCATGGAATGAAGATGGGAGGCGCTGGAGCGGACCGGAGACACCCATCCGACCTGACCACATCGGGACCGCCCCTGGGTGAGTATAATCTAACGTCTTTTTTTCCTCTTTCAGGTAACATCGGGGGCTTATCTACAGCATTACAGAATGCTGTAGATAAGCCCCTGATGCCGGTGAGCTTACCTCACCAGCCATTTTGGGGGTGACAGGTTCCATTTAAGGTCCTGCAGTGCCCGCAATGTCCCCCTGCTCAAGAAGGCACATGTGTAGGCCCGTTTGAAGTTAGCCAATGAACACCTGGATGATTCTGAGTGATTGGGAGAAGGTGCTGTGGTCAGATGAGACAAAAATTGAGGTCTTTGGCATTAACTCAACTCTCTGTGTTTGGAGGAAGATAAATGCTGCCTATGACCCATTGGGGTGTTTCTCTGCTAAGGGCACATGACTACTTCACTACATCAGTGGGAGAATGGATGGAGCCATGCACCATAAAATCCTGAGTGACAACCTCCTTCCCTCTGACAGGACATTAAAAATGGTTCATGGCTGGGTCTTCCAGCAAGACAATGACCCAAAAGCATAAAGCCAAGGCAACAAAGGAGTGGCTAAAAAAGAAGCACATTAAGGTCATGGAGTGGCCTAGCAAGTCTCCAGCCCTTAATTCCATAGAAAACTTATGGAGGGAGTTGAAGCTCCAAGTTGCCAAGTGACAGCCTCAAAATCTTAATGATTTAGAGATGATCTGCAAAGAGAAATGGACCAAAATTCCTCCTGACATGTGCGCAAACCTCATCATCAACTACAAAAAACATCTGACTGCTGTGCTTGACAAAAAGGGTTTTGCCACCAAGTATTAAGTCTTGTTTGCCAGAGGGATCAAATACTTATTTCTCACGGCAAAATGCAAATAAATTTATATAATTTATACAATGTGATTTTCTGGATTTTATTTTTGATATTCTATCTCTCAATGTTAAAATTACCCTACCCTTAAAATTATAGACTGTTCATGTCTTTGTCAGTGGGCAAACTTACAAAATCAGCAAGGGATCAAATACTTATTCCCCCCACTGTATATATAACATTTAACATTTTAAAAATTACAAAAAGAAAAATGGGCAGATGCAAAAGTTTGGACACCCTTGGAGATTTGTGTGCTCAGATAACTTTGACCATGGTTTCATACCTTAATTAGCCTGTTAGGGTTTTGGCTTGTACAATATCATCATTAGGAAAGGCCAGGTGATTCAAATTTCCCAGCTTTATAAAAACCAAGCCTCCTCTAACCTTGTGCTAAAAATCAGCAGCTATAGGTTGTTCTAAGAAGCAGGGCCGGTTTTAAGCAAAGTGGGGCCCTAGGCAAAAGTTTAAAATGGGGCCCCAAATACTAACATATTGCACATCACACAGAAATATTTCAGTTGTAGCTACATGCGCTGATTTCAGGCCACTAAACGAGTGTGATCAACAATATTAAAGTCATTCACCACTTGTTTCCCAGCCTCTTTACACTGGCTGAGGAATAATGATGGGGACAGAATGATTACTAGTAAATAAATCATCTTAGCAGCATATCTGAAGTTTTCACTGGGCAATGTGCTGATGAGAACAATGATTTTTGTTCCGGCATAACCAAACCAATTACTTGATGAATATCCTGAATTTTGCACTCCCTCTAGTCCTCCATATAGTATAATACACCCCCATAGTCCTCCATATAGTATAGTGCACCCCATAGTCTTCCATATAGTATAATATACTCCCCCTAGTCCTCCACATAGTATAATACACTCACCATAATCCTCCATATAGTATAATAGACTCCCCATAGTCCTCCATATAGTATAATGTACTCCCCCTAGTCCTCCATATAGTATAATACACCCCCATAGTCCTCCATATAGTATAGTGCACCCCATAGTCTTCCATATAGTATAATATACTCCCCCTAGTCCTCCACATAATATAATACCATAGTATATAACACAGCCCACGCAGTATATAACACAGCCCACGCAGTATATAACACAGCCCACATAGTATATAGCAGTGTGGGCACCATATCCCTGTTAAAAAAAAAATAGTTATATACTCACCCTCCGGCGTCCACCGAAGCTGTCCCGATGTGCGCGATGCTGCCGCCAGCTTCCGTTCCCAGTGATGCATTGCGAAATTACCCAGATGGCTTAGCGGTCTCCCATCACTGGGAACGGAAGCTGGCTGCAGCATCGCGCGCATCGGTGGATGTTGGAAGGTGAGAATAGCACAATTTTTTATTTTTTTTTAATTATTTTTAAGATTATATCTTTTTACTATTGATGCTGCATAGGCAACATCAATAGTAAAAAGTTAGTCAGGGATTTGGCGACACACTGGCACTGACTGGAGGGGAGTAGGGAGGGGCCGGACTAAGCTTGTAGTTGATTGGTCGCGCCCGGCTGGCCGCGACCAATCAGCAACGCGGGATTTCCGTTATGGAAGTTACAGACAAACAGACGGAAGTACCCCTTAGACAATTATATATATAGATTACATAACCACGATATGTCTGGTATCTGCTCTACATATACTGTACAAACATACACACATATACCGTACATACATACACTGTACATACACACAGATACACATACAAATACAGTATATGCAAACACATACATGTACCATACATACACACAGATACACATACATATACCGTCATACATACACATACCGTACATACACACATGCATATACTGTACATTCACACACATACCGTACATACATATACCGTACATACACAGATACACATACATATACCTTACATGCATACACACATATACCGTACATACATACAGATACACGTACTGTACATACACACACATACTGTACATACACACATAGTTATATACACATATTGTATACACATACCGTACATACATATATACAAATACACATACATACAGTATACCGTACATATATACACATACCGTACATACATATACCGTGCATACACAGATACACACACATACTGTATACTGTACATACATACAGATACACGTACAGTACATACACACATACAGTATATACACATATAGTATAAACATACCGCACACACATATACATACACATATACTGTACATACATACACACATATACTGTACATGCATACACGCACAGCCATACAAATATACCATACATACACACATATACCGTACATACATACACAGATACACACACAGATAGAAACATACACATAGATACACACACATACACAGATGCACACATACATACACATACAAGCATATACATACATACATACTAATCTGTGATATCAGCTCACAGGTGATCAGAGGAGCCCTGGATGAGGTCACATAGTTCAGCTGGAGAGGGCTGCAGAACCCAT
This sequence comes from Ranitomeya variabilis, assembly GCF_051348905.1. NCBI lineage: Eukaryota > Metazoa > Chordata > Amphibia > Anura > Dendrobatidae > Ranitomeya > Ranitomeya variabilis. Next base: position 656,136,314 of record NC_135232.1, on the reverse strand, counting down.
TATTGTGGGGGATGGGGCACAGAGCAGGCAGGACTGATATCAGCCCCCTGGTGCTGCCATGCTGTCCCGTGCAGTGAGCTCCTCCCCCATCTCTTCACAGTGAGGAGACGCTGCAGCCTGCTCTGATTAGAACAGTGGAGGGAGCAGAAGACCCCCTGTAAGTCCTGCTCTTCCTCCACTGCTGTCTCTGTGTGCTGTGCAGCCGGGGCCCCTGACTGTAGGTGAGCACTCACCATTGGGACCCGCCATGCAGGGGGACAGACAGCAGCCAGTGAGCGCTCTCCTCAGTCTAGTGAGGAAAGCGTTCATTGGCCAGCGTCTCTCCCTGCATGACACGCCCCCTTTTTGATCTCCTGCACTTCGTGCCTCACTCTCTCCCCGGCACTCGGTGTTCCATGATTACAGGACGGAGTGAGAGGGGCCCGATCCTGCATGATACCGGGCCTGCCTGCAGGGCCCCCCTCCACCTCTGGGCCCCAGAGCAGTGCCATCAGCAGTATGTCCACCACTGGCTGGGGGCCCCTAGGGCAGCGGGGGCCCTAGGCAGCTGCCTAGTCTGCCTGCCCCTAACACCGGCCCTGCTAAGAAGTTGCCTAGAACTCTGAAAATGAAAATGGTGGAGGCCCACAATGCGGGGAAAAGCTATAAGATAGCAAAGCATTTTCAAGTTGTCCTTTCCTCAGTTTGAAATTTAATCAAGAAATGGCAGTTAACAGGAACAGTGGAGGTCAAGAAAAGGTCTGGAAGACCGAGCAAAATTTTAGTGAGAACTGCCTGTAGTATTGATAGAGAGGCAAATTAGAACACCTGCTTGACTGCACAAGATTAGCAGAAAGATTTAGCAGACTCTGGAGTTTTGGTACATTGTTCTACTGTTCAGAGACACTTCCACAAAAATGGCATTCATGGAAGAGTCATCAGAAGAAAACCTCTCCTTCATCCTTACCATAAAATTCAGCATCAGAACTAAGCAAAAGAACATCTAAACAAGCCTGGTGCGTTTTGGAAACAAGTGGTGTGGGCCAATGAGATTAAAATATAACTTTTTGGCCACAATTATCAAAGATATGTGTGGAGCTAAAATGGCACAGAATTTCAGGAAAATAACATCTTGCCAACCATTAATCATGCTTTGGGGTTGTGTTGCGGCCAATGGCATGGGGAACATTTCACGGATAGAGGGAATAATGGATTCAATTACATTTTAACAAATTCTTGATGCAAAGATGACATCATCTGTAAAAAAAACAAAAGCTGACGTTGAGAAGATGGCTTCTACAAATTAATAATGATCCTAAACACATGTCAAAATCCACAATAGACTACCTCAAAAAGCACAAGCTGAAGGCTTTACAATGGCCCTCACAGTCCCCTGATCTGAACACCATTGAAAATCTGTAGCTACACCTCAAAATAGCAGTGCATGCAAGACAACCCAGGAATCTTACAGAACTGGAAGAATTTTCCTAGGAAGAATGGATGAAAATCCTCAAACAAGAATTGAAAGACTCTTGGCTACAAAAAGCATTTACAAGCTGTAGTCCTTTCATAAGGGGGTGCTACTAGGTACTTACCATGCAGGGTGACCAAACTTTTGTATCGGTCCATTTTCCTTTTTGTAATTTTTAAAATGTAAAAGATTACTTTTTTTGCCCAACATACGAAGGAAATGTGTCATCTTTAACTCTAAGCCTTTTAGAGATCATTTCATATTCAACTTACTTAACTGTTCACAATAACAGCAATTTTGAGCAGGGGTGCCCAAACTTTTATGTGCCACTGTACATGTCAATATCAATAGTGTTATCTGACGTGACAGCTTTCCTTTAAAGAAGGTAATCTGTGCACCAAGACTGGCACATCAATGCATTTAATAGAAGAGGCATTGGTTTTAAGGGGTACTTTTCATGCTTTTTTCCCCAGAGAGGTTTTGTAGGGATAGAGAACACTTGCTATTGGGTTCCTACACAAAATACAGTTGATTGCTGAGGGTCTGAGCAATTGAAAATGCTTGTGACCAGCTTACCATTGGATTAGGGTTGAGCGACTTTTATTTTTATAGGATCGGGTCGGGTTTCACGAAACCCGACTTTCTCAAAAGTCGGGTCGAGTGAAATCGGCCGATCCTATAAAAAAGTCGGGGTCGGGGTCGGCCGAAACACGAAACCCAATGCAGTGCAATGGGATACTATGGTTCCCAGGGTCTGAAGGAGAGGAAACTCTCCTTCAGGCCCTGGGATCCATATTAATGTGTAAAATAAAGAATTAAAATAAAAAATATTGATATACTCACCTCTCCGACGCAGCCTGGACCTTACCGCTGGTAACCGGCAGTCTTCTTTGCTTAAAATGAGCGCGTTCAGGGCCTTCCATGACGTCACGGCTTCTGATTGGTCGCGGCTGCCCATGTGACCGCCACGCGACCAATCACAAGCCGTGACGTAATTCTCGGGTCCTAAATTCCTAATTCTAGGAATTTAGGACCTGAGAATTACGTCACGGCTTGTGATTGGTCGCGTGGCGGTCACATGGGCGGCCTCGACCAATCACAAGCCGTGACGTCATCTAAGGCCCTGAACGCGCTCATTCTTAGGAAGGAAGGCTGCCGGAAAGAAGCCGAGGGTGAGTATATTCCTATTAGGTATATACTCACCCTCGGACGCGCCCTGCTTCTTTCCGGCAGCCTTCCTTCTTAAGAATGAGCGCGTTCAGGGCCTTAGATGACGTCACGGCTTGTGATTGGTCGCGGCCGCCCATGTGACCGCCACGCGACCAATCACAAGCTGACGTAATTCTCAGGTCCTAAATTCCTAGAATTAAGAATTTAGGACCTGAGAATTACATCACGGCTTGTGATTGGTCGCGTGGCGGTCACATGGGCAGCCACGACCAATCAGAAGCTGTGATGTCATGGAAGGCCGTAAACGCGCTCATTTTAAGCAAAGAAGGCTGCCGGTTACCAGCGGCGATGTCCAGGGGCCTCCGGAGAGGTGAGTATATCAATATTTTTTATTTTAATTCTTTATTTTACACTTAAATGTGGATTCCGATAGCAATTTCCGATATCGCAAACATATCGGAACTCGGTATCGGAATTCCGATACCAGATTCAGAACATCGCCGACCTCATGGCCGACCCCACACAGGGGTCGGGTCGGGTTTCATGAAACCCGACTTTGCCAAAAGTCGGCGACTTCTGAAAATGGCCGACCCGTTTCGCTCAACCCTACATTGGATATTAAAACAAAAGAATTTTACTAGGTGAAGAATCACTTAAATTGGAATTGTGGAGCTCAATTATTGAATAAAATTATTTAGTGTTGTATAAACTTTGGGTTTTGAAAACAAAACATTATGTTCGTTTACATTTTCCTTTTTAAATACCGGGTAAAAAAATGTATCAGCATTGTCAAATACATATGGTTCATAGTCACATATTTCTAACATCTGCTAATTCAAGGAATCCTTTGAAACATATTCTGCCACATCAAATCGAAGTATAAATTGCATGCAGCAATTTTTTAAAATTGTCTTGTCTACAATTCATGAAAGATATATAAGTTGTATGCAAGAATCTGAACACAAATGACAAGTGCTTCGAACAAAAGACATTTTTAACTTAAGGAAGAAACTAACTTCAAAAAATGGACAGACATAATGACTTAGAAAGGTGGATTTTCTCTGCTTAAATAAAAAGTATGCTTGTTAGGAAAACACAATCGAAAAGAATTTTGTGAAAGTTTCCTTTCTAAGATCTTCTACTGCAAAGTGTCATGTTATTTTTTATATACTAAAAAAGGCATGAAATGCAGTTTATAGATAGGGAAAAAAGCCCTATAATCTTGTCAGAATAGTAATAAATGAATCTCAAGTAAATCATAACCCAACTTAAGACTCGACAGACAAAGTGGGACATGTACAAAGGAGTTTTGGTCACAACAACCGTATAATAAATCTAGAAGGGCAAGTTGCACTCTGACGCTACCCTCATTCCCTCATATTAGATCTACTTTCATTGGCTAAAAATGATCCCATTTGAACAGCTGCACTTTTGCTTAAAATGTCCCAAATGGTATGTTCATACGGGCATTTTGTCATAGATTTTGGAACATATTATGCTGCAAAAACTCTTTGGAAAAGTTTCCTACTGAATTCACTGGGAAAATATGCCAAAAAATCTTGAAGTAGTATTGCACCACTCCAGCACTGGAAAAAAAAACAAAAAACGCTGGAGTGGCGCCTTAAGCTTAGTTCTTAAACACGTTTAGCGACTAGAACTAATACAAGCATCACTAAAGAAGTTATTTGGAGGCTGATAAAGCGCTCCTAATTTTAATTTATGATAGGAATAAATCCTAATGATATGTTCTTTTTAAATGTATGTTTGCTAGTGGGTTTTTTTTATGGATATTTTTTTTAATTTTACTTTATTCAAGATATAATGATAGATTTCCAGAGATAAATATTAGATAAGCATTCCAAAATGCTAGATAAATACCCCATTTTCCCAATAAAAAAAACAATAAATAATCAAACCCACAGCAATATTGGGTGGGGCAAATTGCACAGGACAGGTGCAAGAAAATGTGGTGCTGAAACCCAAACACTGTGTATGTTGTTTAAATGTTAGTATTATTATTTTTTAAAATAAATCTATTGTAAGATTATATTAATATATAAAAATACGGTTATTATTGGGTGGTTTGTCCAATGAAATTTGACTTATAATCTAACGATTGATTTGTACATAATACTGACTCATTTGTATCAAACATTTAGGAAAATCAGAGAAAAATAGCATTTAGAAAATGATTGAATAGAAAATGATGAATAGAAAATGATTGTCTGTAGAAGAAAAGTAAAATGCTACAATGAATGATGTGGCATTCCAACAGTAAAGTAAAGCATATTAAGATCAGTCATGAGTAGTGTTGAGCATTCCGATACCGCAAGTATCGGGTATCGGCCGATACTTAGCGGTATCGGAATTCCGATACCGAGATCCGATACTTGCCGCGTATCGGATACCGGAATCGGAAGTTCCCAGGATTCAAACTGCACAAATTTGCACGAAATCAGCCAATGAGAATGATTCCAAGTGTGGGCACATCCTGTTCAGCATGGAGGGCATGAAACTACTGGCAAGGCTGTGATTGGCTGCTGAAATGATGTCATGATGCAGTTTAAAAGTCGCTGGCGCCATTTTGCGCTCACTCTGCTGTGAATTCAGTTAGTGACAGGACGCTGTTTGCTGACTGAGGGCCAGTTTAGAGATAGCGATTTGCTTCTTTGTGCTTTTCCAAGGCTAATTTAGCAACCGCCGTGTTCACCTACTAATCACCTTGCTTTTGCCTTGCAGCGCTGTTTTCACTGCGATCTGCAAGGTCTGTGTGTGTGTGTGTGAGTGCAGCCCACTCTCTAGTCTGTGTGCAGCCATAGGCCATCCATAGCTGGTTGTATTCAATTCAGGGAGGGTGGTTCATTGCCTCATACTGTTCTTTTTTTTTTTTTTCAAGTAGTGTAGTCTGCTGCTCATTTTTTCTAATAATTCCTATTAGTGACTTTCCACCCGTATCCAGCTAACTTGTGGAAAAACACTACATAGGATAAAGTAGAGGAGGTTTTTTGGGCCTTGCAGCGCCGTTTACAGCTGTCTGCACGGTCTCCGTGTGACTGCAGCTCGCCCTGTAGTCTGTGAGCAGCCATAGCCTGGTTGTATCCAGCTCAGGGTTGTTCACTGCATCATACCGTAAAATCAATTTTCCTTTTGTTTTAAGTAGTGCAGGCTGCTGCACATTTTTTCAAAAAATTCCTATTAGTGTCTTTCCACCCGTATCCAGCTAACTTGTGGAAAAACACTACATAGGATAAAGTAGAGGAGGTTTTTTGGGCCTTGCAGCGCCGTTAACGGCTGTCTGCACGGTCTCCGTGTGACTGCAGCTCGCCCTGTAGTCTGTGAGCAGCCATAGCCTGGTTGTATCCAGCTCAGGGTTCTTCACTGCGTCATACCATAAAATCAATTTTCCTTTTGTTTTAAGTAGTGCAGGCTGCTGCACATTTTTTCAAAAAATTCCTATTAGTGTCTTTCCACCCGTATCCAGCTAACTTGTGGAAAAACACTACATAGGATAAAGTAGAGGAGGTTTTTTGGGCCTTGCAGCGCCGTTTACGGCTGTCTGCACGGTCTCCGTGTGACTGCAGCTCGCCCTGTAGTCTGTGAGCAGCCATAGCCTGGTTGTATCCAGCTCAGGGTTCTTCACTGCGTCATACCGTAAAATCAATTTTCCTTTTGTTTTAAGTAGTGCAGGCTGCTGCACATTTTTTCAAAAAATTCCTATTAGTGTCTTTCCACCCATATCCAGCTAACTTGTGGAAAAACACTACATAGGATAAAGTAGAGGAGGTTTTTTGGGCCTTGCAGCGCCGTTTACGGCTGTCTGCACGGTCTCCGTGTGACTGCAGCTCTCTCTGTTGTCAGTTCAGCCCCAAAAAAATAAATAAATAATAAAGTTCACCAAACACACCACTTTACATTTGTGTAGGCCACATTAGCTCATATTAAAGTCTAGTCCACACTTTAGAAAATTAGTGTTTCCTATAACTGTTAGGACTCGGAGCTGTTCAGGAATAAGCACACAAAGCCGTTAGTACTTTTCTGCTTATCTTTATCAGTCAACCAAGATGAAGAAGGCAGGGAGTAAGGCACGTGGGCGTGGGCGCGGAGCAGGGAGAGGACATGGGGATTCTGTGCCTGCTGCGGGCACCGGTGACTCCTCAGCACCCAGTTTCACCAGGGAACAGTCCTTCATGCGCAGCTTTGTCGCAGAGCGCCGTACACTGCTGCTGCGTGAAGACCAAATTGAAGCCGTTGTCGGATGGATGGCAGCTAACGCATCGACTTCAATTAGTGCCACATCCTCTCAGACACAGAGCACTGGAGAGCAGCCATCTGTCTCTTCACCACCTGCCAAATTGGCCAGGCAGACAGAGAGCCCAGGACAGGAGCCGTCTCTACTTCTGTTCTCTGAATCTCTTGGCTTGGAAACAGGGGGCCAGCCAAGCAGCATTGGAGAAATGGAAGAAGAGGCAGGGTGCAGTGATGCCCAACAGCTTTTTCTCTCTGAGTCTGAAGAGGCGGGTGGGCCAGTGCCTCCGGTCACCACATCGCAGGCCGCATCCGCTGATGATGACACTCAGGTGCCACTTTCTGGTGCGTGCTCTGCTGCTGAGACTACCCAGGAGGAGCAGTTGGTGGCAGAGGGTAGGGTAGATGATGAGGTCCTTGACCCATCGTGGCGTGAGGGACAGGAAGGTGGTGGGAGCAGCTCCGAGGAAGAGATTCCTAGAACGGGCCAAAGAGGTAGAGGGAGGGGGAAGACTGCGCAGCCTGTAGCCTCCACTTTGGCACCCGTTAGGAGCATGTCTGTTCCAAAAGCGAAAAAGGGCGCTCCCAAGACTTGCAGTGTCTGGCCCTTTTTTGACACAGTTGCAGATGACATTTGCTATGTCAAATGCAAGGTGTGTCATCACAAAGTCAAAAGAGGTCGAAATGTCAGCAACCTCAATACCTCCAACATGTGGAAACATGTGCGCAACAGGCACGCGGCGGAGTTAGAAAAACACACTGAAGAGCTAGGCCAACCAACAGCGGCAGCTACCACCTCTTCAGCTCGTGTTGCCTCTTCCTCCAGCTCACACGCAGCTGGTTCGGCTTCCTCCCAGGATCGCCGTGGAAGAACCTCTGGCCCTGTCCAGAGACCCGCTGTAATTCCACCCGCAGCACCACTTTCCCAGTCATCCACACACTCCCAGCCCAGTCTACAGCCATCGGTAGTACAGGCATGGGAGAAAAGGCGGCCTTTCTCGTCAAACCACCCACGAGCACAGGCTCTGACTGCAGGCATTGCCAAACTTCTGTCACTGGAAATGCTGTCATTCAGGCTGGTGGAGACTGACAGCTTCCGTGACTTGATGTCATTGGCAGTCCCACAGTACAATGTGCTTAGCCGCTTTTACTTCAGCAGGCAAGCTGTCCCTGCCCTGCACAAGCATGCGGAGGGACACATAAAACACGCGCTACTGAACGCCGTCAGTAGCAAGGTCCACCTCACCACCGATGCGTGGACCAGTCAACATGGACAGGGGCGATACCTTTCCCTCACTGCCCATTGGGTTAATGTCGTTGAGCCGGGTACAGATCGTGCGAGTGGCGCAGGACGTGTCCTGCCCACTCCAAGGATTGCAGGAATCCATTCTGTACGCATTGACTCCTCCTCTTACACCAGTTCCTCAAAATCATCGCTGCAGGAGCCGTCACAGTCCACCTCCACATGGACCCGTGATGAACGTTTACCTGTTACGACCGACATGAGAACAGTCGTGGCCAAACGTCAACAGGCCGTCTTGAAATTAATTTATTTGGGGAATCGAAGCCACACAGCGCAGGAGCTCTGGAATGCCATCAAGCAGGAGAGCGATGTGTGGTTTGTGGCAGCGAATCTCCAGCCAGGCATGGTAGTGTGTGATAATGGCCGAAATCTGGTGGCAGCTCTGGGCCTCGGCAACCTCACTCACATCCCATGTCTGGCACATGTGCTCAATTTGGTCGTGCAGAGTTTTTTGAGGGACTATCTGGATCTTGATGTACTGCTGCACAAGGTCCGCCTAGAGTGTGCTCACTTGCGGCGTTCCAGCACGGCAAAATCGCGCATTGCGGCTCTGCAGCTCCGACACCGCCTGCCGGAACATCGCATCATATGTGACCTACCTACCAGGTGGAATTCCACGTTACATATGTTGGAGCGGTTGTGTGAGCAGCAGCAAGCTGTAATGGAGTACCAGCTGCATCAGGCGCAAAGAAGTCGCACTCCGCGCCGTTCAGACTTCACAACCACAGAGTGGGCCACTATGAAGGACGTCTGCCAGGTTTTGCGTCCCTTCGATTATTCCACGCGGATGGCGAGTGCAGATGATGCACTAGTCAGCATGACTGTCCCCCTTATCTGCCTGCTTGAAAAATCACTGCAAGCACTAAGGGATGATGTTGTGGAAGAGGTGGAGGATGAGGATTCACCATTTCCATCATCTTCTGGACAGTCAGCGCCACGTGGTTCCTCACAAACGCGTAGGCAGGGGACACTTTGTGAGGAGGATGAGGAGGAGTCAATGGAGGAGGAAGACATCCGTCCAGAGGAGGGAGTTACCCAATTGTCCAGTACTCAGTGTGTACAGCGAGGGTGGGGTGATGACGAGCGGGCAGAGATCACGCCTCCAGCAGGGGACAGCGTTTCTTGGGCAGTTGGCAGTCTGCAGCACATGGTGGATTACATGCTGCAGTGCCTGAGAAACGACCGCCGCATCGCCCACATTCTCAACATGTCTGATTATTGGGTGTTCACCCTCCTCGATCCTCGCTACCGGGACAACGTAGAAAGCCTCATCACACCGTTGAACCGGGAGCGAAAAATGCGTGAGTACCAAGACACACTGGTGAATTCCATCATCTTCTCCATTCCAACTGAGAGAAGTGCTGCTAGTGCATTACAAAGCAGCTCAGTGCGTCCAGGCAGTGGAGGAGGCTCTGCACAAAGAGGGAGCAGAAGCAGTGCCTCTGCCCAAGGCAAGACCAGTATGGCCCAACTGTGGCACAGTTTTGTGTGCCCGCCACAAAAGTCTACACCATCACAGACGGCTCCAGTCAGCAGGAGGCAACGGTTCCGTGAGATGGTGACAGACTACATGCCTTGCCCTCTTGCTGTACTCCCAGACGGCTCTTCCCCTTTCAAGTTTTGGGTCTCAAAGCTGGATACATGGCCAGAGCTAAGCCAGTATGCATTGGAGGTGCTGGCTTGCCCTGCGGCTAGTGTATTATCGGAACGCGTCTTTAGTGCTGCAGGTGGTGTACTAACTGACCGTCGCATGCGACTATCCTCTGATAACGTTGACCGGCTTACTTTCCTGAAAATGAACAAGGCCTGGATCTCGCAGGAATTTGCCACTCCTCTTCCTGATTAAATAATTAGGTGACTGTCTACAGTATCCAGGTCTCCTGTTGTGTTCATCTTTCTACCACCTGAACTTTAATTCCTGGGCTCCAACACCGCCAGTTGAGGCTCAGAAGTGCCGTCTGCACAGTCAAAACATATGACCCAGTGTTATTGGGTTTCAGTAACGTCAGCTGATCCCCACCTGTGTAGCCGGCAATGTGTCCTGCGACCGCCACGCTGACGAAACAACTGAAATGTAAGGGAACCTGTCCCCCCCCCCAAGGCATTTGTTACTGAAAGAGCCACCTTGTGGAACAGTAATGCTGCACAAGGAAAAGGTAGCTACTTTTGTTTAGCTCCTTGCACACGCAGAACTTAACACTTATAAAATGTGTCCACTGATACCGTGAGACCGTCCCGTAGGTGGGACTTTCCTTTGTAATATGACGCAGCACAGCTGTCATTCCTACCCCCTTGGCGCCGTGCCCCGGCTCCTCAGCGTTGTTTGATTCCGTCCCGGAGCCTGCGCTGTTATGTTATCCCTTGGCCAGGCACACTTAGCGCTGCCCCTCTTCTGACATCATTTGGTGTCAGGCTGACTGCGCCTGTGTGGCCGCGCTGGCCGAGAGCCCGCCTCGCAGTGTCTTCTGATTTAATCCCACTGGGGGCCTGAGATCCATGGACATGCGCAGTGCATATCTGAACCTCCGCCTCACACTCATCTCCCTACGCCTTCTTCAGACTGTGTGCCGTCAGCTGATCCCTAATAGCATGCCACGGCCGTGACGCCGCACAGTCTGAAGAAGCCGTAGGGAGGGGAGTGAGAGGCGAGGATATGCACTGCGCATGGCCACGGATCCCAGGCCCGCGGTGGGATTACATTAGACGACACTGCGAGGCGGGCTCCCGGCCAGCGCGGCCACACAGGCGCAGCCAGCCTGACACCAAATGATGTCAGAAGATGGGCAGCGCTAAGTGTGCCTGGCCAAGGGATAACATAACAGCGCAGGCTCGGGGAATCAAACAACACTGAGGAGACGGGGCACGGCGCCAAGGGGGTAGGAATGACAGCTGTGCTGCGTCATATTACGAAGGAAAGTCCCACCTGCGGGACGGTCTCACGGTATCAGGGGACACATTTTATAAGTGTTTAGTTCTGTGTTTGCAAGGAGCATAATGAAAAGAGCCACCTTTTCCTTTTGCATCCTTTGTGCTGCACAAGCTGGCTCTTTCAGCTACAAACGCCTTGGGAGGGGAGTTAAAGGTTCCCTTTCGACTTTCTCCAATCAGGCTTTGGCCTACACTGTGTTCCTCTCCTCCTCCTTCTGTCCCTGGGCTCCAACACCGCTAGTTGTTGTCTCGAAGTGCTGTCCGCACAGTCAACAGTCGCTCCTCTGTTATTGGGGTTCAGTAACGTCAGCTGTTCCCCAGCTGTGTGTGTGGCAATCCCTCCTCTCTCCTCCACCTCCTCCTCCTCCTTCTGTCCCTGGGCTCCAACACCGCTAGTTGTTGTCCGGAAGTGCTGTCCGCACAGTCAACAGTCGCTCCTCTGTTATTGGGGTTCAGTAACGTCAGCTGTTCCCCAGCTGTGTGTGTGGCAATCCCTCCTCTCTTCTCCACCTCCTCCTTCTGTCCCTGGGCTCCAACACCGCTACTTGTTGTCCGGAAGTGCTGTCCGCACAGTCAACAGTCGCTCCTCTGTTATTGGGGTTCAGTAACTTCAGCTGTTTCCCAGCTGTGCGTGTGGCAATCCCTCCTCTCTCCTCCACCTCCTCCTCCTCCTTCTGTCCCTGGGCTCCAACACCGCTAGTTGTTGCCTGGTAGTGCTGTACGCACAGTCAACAGTCGCTCCTCTGTTATTGGGGTTCAGTAACGTCAGCTGTTCCCCAGCTGTGTGTGTGGCAATCCCTCCTATCTCCTCCACCTCCTCCTCCTGCTGTCCCTGGGCTCCAACACCGCTAGTTGTTGCCTGGTAGTGCTGTACGCACAGTCAACAGTCGCTCCTCTGTTATTGGGGTTCAGTAACGTCAGCTGTTCCCCAGCTGTGTGTGTGGCAATCCCTCCTATCTCCTCCACCTCCTCCTCCTGCTGTCCCTGGGCTCCAACACCGCTAGTTGTTGCCTGGTAGTGCTGTACGCACAGTCAACAGTCGCTCCTCTGTTATTGGGGTTCAGTAACATCAGCTGTTCCCCAGCTGTGTGTGTGGCAATCCCTCCTATCTCCTCCACCTCCTCCTCCTCCTCATCCTGCTGTCCCTGGGCTCCAACACCGCTAGTTGTTGTCCAGAAGTGCTGTCCGCACAGTGCCAAACACCTCGCCAATGTGTTAGTGGGGTTCAGTAATGCCTGCTGTTCCCCTGCTGTGTATACGGCAACGTGTCATGCGACCGCCACGCAGGCACAACAACTTAAATTTAAGGGAACCTGTCCCCCCCCCAAGGCGTTTGTTACTGAAAGAGCCACCTTGTGCAGCAGTAATAATGATGCAAAAGGAAAAAGTGGCTCTTTTTGTGGTGCTCCTTGCACACGCTGAACTTGACACTTATGAAATGTGTCCCCTCACACCGTTAAACCGTCCGGTCGGAGGGACTTTCCTTTGTCATGTGACGCAGCACAGCTGTCATTCTTACCCCCTTGGTGCCGTGCGCCACCTCCTCAGCGTTGTTTGAATCTGTCCCGGAGCCTGCGCTGTTATGTTAGCCCTTGTCCATGCACACATTTTGCGCTGCCCATCTTCTGACATCATTTGGTGTCAGGCTGGCTGCGCCTGTGCGGCCGCGCTGGACGAGATCCCGCCTCGTAGTGTCTTCTGATTTAATCCCACTGCGGGCCTGTGATCCATGGACATGCGCAGTGCATATCTTAACCTCCGCCTCTCTCTCATCTCCCTCAGCCTTCTTCAGACTGTGCGCCGTCAGCTGATCCCTAATAGCATGCCACGGCCATGACGCCGCACAGTCTGAAGAAGCTGGAAGGAGGGGAGTGAGAGGCAAGGATATGCACTGCGCATGCCCATGAATCACAGGTCCGCAGAGTGATTACATTAGATGACACAGCGAGGCGGGATCTTGGCCAGCGCAGCCGCACAGGCGCAGCCAGCCTGACACCAAATGATGTCAGAAGATGGGCAGCGCAAAATGTGTGCATGGACAAGGGCTAACATAACAGCGCAGGCTCCGGGACAGATTCAAACATCGCTGAGGAGGCGGCGCGCGGCGCCAAGGGGGTAAGAATGACAGCTGTGCTGCGTCACATGACAAAGGAAAGTCCCTCCGACCGGACGGTTTAACGGTGTGAGGGGACACATTTCATAAGTGTCAAGTTCAGCGTTTGCAAGGACCATAATTAAAAGAGCTAAGTTTACCTTTTCCAGCATTAGTGCTGTACAATATAGCTCTTTCAGCTACAAACCCCTGGGGGGGGGTTAAAGGTTCCCTTTCAACTTGCTCCAGTGCAGGCTTCGGCCTACACTATGTTCCTCCTGCTGACCCTGGGCTCTAACACCGCCAGTTGGCGCCCAGATGTGCTAGCTGCACAGAGAAAAACACCAGCCAATGTGTCAGTGGGGTTCAGCAACACCAGCTGTTCCCCTGCTGTGTAGCCGGCAACGTGTCCTGCAACAGCCACGCAGACACAACAGACCTAAAGCTGCCGCCAGTGCAGGCATCGGCCTACACTCCGCTCCCTCTACTCCTCCTGCTGACCCTGGGCTCTAACACCGCCAGTTGGGGCCCAGAAGTGCTGGCTGCACAGAGCCAAACACCTCGCCAATGTGTCAGTGGGGTTCAGCACCGCCAGCTGTTCCCCTGCTGTGTAGCCGGCATCGTGTCCTGCAACAGCCACGCAGACACAAGAACTGAAATTGAAGGGAACTTGTCCCCCCTCCCCCAGGCGTTTGTATGTTTCACAGCCAACTTGTACATCAGTAATGCTGCACGTGTGCAAGGTGGCTCAGATACTTATTCCCCTTGCACACGTGGAACTGAACACGTCTAAAATGTGTCCTCTGTGACCATTAAAACGTCCCTGAGGTGTGACTTTCCTTTGTAATTACACGCTGCAACCCCCTTGGTAGCGCTGCCCGACTTCTGGCATCATTGTTTGGCTGGCTGCGCCTCTGCGGCCGCCCTGGCCCACACAACGCCCCTCGGTGTCTTATTTATTTTGACTGCGAGGGTGTGATTGACGGGCATGAGCAGTGCATATCTTCGCCAGGCTGTCCCTCATCTCCTTCCGCCTTCTTCAGACTGTGCGGCTTCATGGCCGTGGCATGCGACAAGGGATCAGCTGACGCCGCACAGTCTGAAGCAGGTGTAAGGACCCGAGTGTGAGAGGCGAACATATGTACTGCGCCAGGCCATGAATCCCAGCCCCGCAGTGTTTTAACAATGTAAAGACACTGCGGGGCTGGGATTCATGGTCATCGCGAACCGCACCGTCCAACATTAAATGATGTCAGAAGATGGGCAGCGCTAACAGCGCAAGGCCAAGGGATAACACGACAGCGCAGACTCCTGTGCAGCAAATAATGACGCTCAGGAGGCCGCGCCCAGCACCAAGGTGGGATTTTTGACAGCTGTGCTGTGTCTCATTACAAAGGGAACTCACGCCTCCAAAACAGTTTGACTGCTTAAGGGCCTAAATGTTATACGTGTTTCTTTCTGCGTATGCAAGGAGCAAAATTAAAAGAGCAACCTTTGACTTGTGCAGCATTACTGCTGCCCAAGCTGTGGCTCTTGTAGTTTGTAACCCCTGAGGGGGGTTAAAGGTTACCTTTAAAATTGGTTCAATTAGGCTTCGGCCTACACTCTGCTCCACCTGCAGAGCCCGGGCTCCAACACCGCTAGTTGCTGTCCGGAAGTGCTGGCTGCACAGATCAAAACACACGCCACTCTGTCAGTGGGGTTCAGCACCGCCAGCTGTTCCCCTGCTGTGTAGCCGGCATCGTGTCCTGCAACAGCCACGCAGACACAAAGCTGCCACCAGTGCAGGCTTTGGCCTATACTCTGCTCCCTCTCCTCCTGCTGACCCTGTGCTCTAACACCGCCAGTTGGGGCCCAGAAGTGCTGGCTGCACAGAGCCAAACACCTCGCCAATGTGTCAGTGGGGTTCAGCACCGCCAGCTGTTCCCCTGCTGTGTAGCCGGCAACGTGTCCTGCAACAGCCACGCAGACACAAGAACTGAAATTGAAGGGAATCTGTCCCCCCTCCCCCAGGTGTTTGTATGTTTTACAGCCACCTTGTACAGCAGCAATGCTGCATGTGTGCAAGGTGGCTCATAAACTTATTCTCCTTGCACACGTGGAACAGAACACGTCTACAATGTGTCCCCTGAGACCATTAAAACGTCCCTGAGGTGTGACTTTACTTTGTAATGACACGCAACAACCCCCTTGGTAGCACAGCCCTTCTTCTGACATCATTGTTTGGCTGGCTGCGCCTCTGTGGCCGCCCTGCCCGACACAACGCCCCTCGGTGTCTTATTTATTTTGACTGCGAGGGTGTGCTTGACGGGCATGAGCAGTGCATATCTTCGCCAGGCTGTCACTCAGCTCCTTCCGCCTTCTTCAGACTGTGCGGCTTCATGGCCGTGGCATGCGATAAGGGATCAGCTGATGCCGCACAGTCTGTAGCAGGTGTAAGGACACGAGCGAGAGGCGAACATATGTACTGCGCCAGGCCATGAATCCCAGCCCCGCAGTGTGAAACACTGTAAAGACACTGCGGGGCTGGGATTCATGGGCATCGCGAACCGCACCAGCCGACATGAAATGATGTCAGAAGACGGGCAGCGCATGGCCAAGGGATAACGCAACAACGCAGACTCCTGAACAGCAAAATGCGATGCTCAGGAGGCCGCGCCCAGCACCAAGGTGGTATTTTTCCCAGCTGTGCTGCGTCTCATAACAAAGGGAACTCCTGCCTCCAAGACAGATTGACTGTATAAGGGCCAAAATGTTGTACGTGTTTCATTCAGCTTGTGCAAGGAACAAAATTAAAAGAGCAACCATTGACTTGTGCAGCACTACTGCTGCATAAGGCGTGGCTCTTCTAGCTTGTAACCCCTGAGGGGGGGTTAAAGGTTACCTTTAAAATTGGTTCAATTAGGCTTCGGCCTACACTCTACTCCCTCTCCTCCTGCTGACCCTGGGCTCTAACACCACCAGTTGGGGCCCGGTACTGCTAGCTGCACAGAGAATAACACCAGCCAATGTGTCAGTGGGGTTCAGCACCACCAGCTGTTCCCCTGCTGTGTAGCCGGCAACGTGTCCTGCAACAGCCACGCAGACACAAAGCTGCCGCCAGTGCAGGCTTCGGCCTATACTCTGCTCCCTCTCCTCCTGCTGACCCTGGGCTCTAACACCGCCAGTTGGGGCCCGGTACTGCTAGCTGCACAGAGAAAAACACCAGCCAATGTGTCAGTGGGGTTCAGCACCGCCAGCTGTTCCCCTGCTGTGTAGCCGGCAACGTGTCCTGCAACAGCCACGCAGACACAAGAACTGAAATTGAAGGGAACCTGTCCCCCCTCCCCCAGGTGTTTGTATGTTTTACAGCCACCTTGTACAGCAGCAATGCTGCATGTGTGCAAGGTGGCTCATAAACTTATTCTCCTTGCACACGTGGAACAGAACACGTCTACAATCTGTCCCCTGAGACCATTAAAACATCCCTGAGGCGTGACTTTACTTTGTAATGACACGCAACAACCCCCTTGGTAGCACAGCCCTTCTTCTGACATCATTGTTTGGCTGGCTGCGCCTCTGCGGCCGCCCTGCCCGACACAACGCCCCTCGGTGTCTTATTTATTTTGACTGCGAGGGTGTGCTTGACGGGCATGAGCAGTGCATATCTTCGCCAGGCTGTCACTCAGCTCCATCCGCCTTCTTTAGACTGTGCGGCTTCATGGCCGTGGCATGCGATAAGGGATCAGCTGACGCCGCACAGTCTGTAGCAGGTGTAAGGACACGAGCGAGAGGCGAACATATGTACTGCGCCAGGCCATGAATCCCAGCCCCGCAGTGTGAAACACTGTAAAGACACTGCGGGGCTGGGATTCATGGGCATCGCGAACCGCACCAGCCGACATGAAATGATGTCAGAAGACGGGCAGCGCATGGCCAAGGGATAACGCAACAACGCAGACTCCTGTACAGCAAAATGCGATGCTCAGGAGGCCGCGCCCAGCACCAAGGTGGTATTTTTCCCAGCTGTGCTGCGTCTCATTACAAAGGGAACTCCCGCCTCCAAGACAGATTGACTGTATAAGGGCCAAAATGTTGTACGTGTTTCATTCAGCTTGTGCAAGGAACAATATTAAAAGAGCAACCATTGACTTGTGCAGCACTACTGCTGCATAAGGCGTGGCTCTTCTAGCTTGTAACCCCTGAGGGGGGGTTAAAGGTTACCTTTAAAATTGGTTCAATTAGGCTTCGGCCTACACTCTACTCCCTCTCCTCCTGCTGAACCTGGGCTCTAACACCGCCAGTTGGGGCCCGGTACTGCTAGCTGCACAGAGAAAAACACCAGCCAATGTGTCAGTGGGGTTCAGCACCGCCAGCTGTTCCCCTGCTGTGTAGCCGGCAACGTGTCCTGCAACAGCCACGCAGACACAAAGCTGCCGCCAGTGCAGGCTTCGGCCTACACTCTGCTCCCTCTCCTCCTGCTGACCCTGGGCTCTAACACCGCCAGTTGGGGCCTGGTACTGCTAGCTGCACAGAGAAAAACACCAGCCAATGTGTCAGTGGGGTTCAGCACCGCCAGCTGTTCCCCTGCTGTGTAGCCGGCAACGTGTCCTGCAACAGCCACGCAGACACAAGAACTGAAATTGAAGGGAACCTGTCCCCCCTCCCCCAGGTGTTTGTATGTTTTACAGCCACCTTGTACAGCAGCAATGCTGCATGTGTGCAAGGTGGCTCATAAACTTATTCTCCTTGCACACGTGGAACAGAACACGTCTACAATGTGTCCCCTGAGACCATTAAAACGTCCCTGAGGTGTGACTTTACTTTGTAATGACACGCAACAACCCCCTTGGTAGCACAGCCCTTCTTCTGACATCATTGTTTGGCTGGCTGCGCCTCTGCGGCCGCCCTGCCCGACACAACGCCCCTCGGTGTCTTATTTATTTTGACTGCGAGGGTGTGCTTGACGGGCATGAGCAGTGCATATCTTCGCCAGGCTGTCACTCAGCTCCTTCCGCCTTCTTCAGACTGTGCGGCTTCATGGCCGTGGCATGCGATAAGGGATCAGCTGACGCAGCACAGTCTGTAGCAGGTGTAAGGACACGAGCGAGAGGCGAACATATGTACTGCGCCAGGCCATGAATCCCAGCCCCGCAGTGTGAAACACTGTAAAGACACTGCGGGGCTGGGATTCATGGGCATCGCGAACCGCACCAGCCGACATGAAATGATGTCAGAAGACGGGCAGCGCATGGCCAAGGGATAACGCAACAACGCAGACTCCTGTACAGCAAAATGCGATGCTCAGGAGGCCGCGCCCAGCACCAAGGTGGTATTTTTCCCAGCTGTGCTGCGTCTCATTACAAAGGGAACTCCCGCCTCCAAGACAGATTGACTGTATAAGGGCCAAAATGTTGTACGTGTTTCATTCAGCTTGTGCAAGGAACAAAATTAAAAGAGCAACCTTTGACTTGTGCAGCACTACTGCTGCATAAGGCGTGGCTCTTCTAGTTTGTAACACCTGAGGGGGGGTTAAAGGTTACCTTTAAAATTGGTTCAATTAGGCTTCGGCCTACACTCTACTCCCTCTCCTCCTGCTGACCCTGGGCTCTAACACCGCCAGTTGGGGCCCGGTACTGCTAGCTGCACAGAGAAAAACACCAGCCAATGTGTCAGTGGGGTTCAGCACCGCCAGCTGTTCCCCTGCTGTGTAGCCGGCAACGTGTCCTGCAACAGCCACACAGACACAACAGACCTACAAATGCCTCCAGTGCAGGCTTCGGCCTACACTCTGCTCCCCCTGCTGACCCTTTGCTCCAACACCGCTAGTTGGGGCTCTAGGAAGACAAGCTTGAATAGGTCCCCATCCTGGTTCCAGCACCGTCAGCTGGTTCCGGGCAGAGCCTTTGGCTTAGGTGCCT
This sequence comes from Ranitomeya variabilis, assembly GCF_051348905.1. Lineage (NCBI taxonomy): Eukaryota > Metazoa > Chordata > Amphibia > Anura > Dendrobatidae > Ranitomeya > Ranitomeya variabilis. The sequence continues at coordinate 656,117,226 of NC_135232.1, read as the reverse complement.
CCCTCTGGGTATCCGAGTTCCACCAACGTCAGGTGGTCCTTGGTAGTGCTTTCAGGCACGGGTACCTCCTGCTTAGTAACCGGGTTCCAGTAACGTCAGCTGGTCCTCGGTAGTTCCATTGGCTCTTGGACCTTCGGCTACCCATCCGGGTTCCAGTACCATCAGCTGGTTCTCGGCAGTGTCTTTTGCTCTTGCACCTTCTGCTCCACATCCTGGTTCCAGTACCGTCAGCTGGTTCCGGGCAGAGCCTTTGGCTTAGGTACCTCCCTCTGGGTATCTGAGTTCCACCAACGTCAGGTGGTCCTTGGTAGTGCTTTCAGCACGGGTACCTCCTGCTTAGTAACCGGGTTCCAGTAACGTCAGCTGGTCCTCGGTAGTTCCATTGGCTCTTGGACCTTCGGCTACCCATCCGGGTTTCAGTACCGTCAGCTGGTTCTCGGCAGTGTCTTTTGCTCTTGTACCTTCTGCTCCCCATCCTGGTTCCAGTACCGTCAGCTGGTTCCGGACAGAGCCTTTGGCTTAGGTGCCTCCCTCTGGGTATCCGAGTTCCACCAACGTCAGATGGTCCTTGGTAGTGCTTTCAGGCACGGGTACCTCCTGCTTAGTAACCGGGTTCCAGTAACGTCAGCTGGTCCTCGGTAGTTCCATTGGCTCTTGGACCTTCGGGTAGCCATCCGAGTTCCAGTTCCATCAGCTGTTTCTCGGCATTTTCTCAGCCTTCTTGTACCTTCTGCTACATTTACAAGTTCAAGACCCTAAAGACGACGACCCGGAAGACCACCCCTAAGATGACGACGACACCAGAGATGACAACCACTGAGATGACGACGACCCTGGAGATGATGACTCTGAAGACCACCCCGATGACGACGACCCCGGAGACGACGACCCTGGAGACGACGACGACCTGGAAGACCGAGAAGCAGAAGAACAAGAGGCTGCAGAACAAAGAGCAGAAGAACATTAAGCATAAGACTAAATATCAGAGCAAAAGATATTATCTAAATTATAAGCAGAAGAAGACTAAGCAGTGTATGGGGGTGAGTCCGTTCCTCCTCGTGGTGCCCCTGGATAAAGCCTGATGCTGCAGGCCAAACTGAACGCGGACAAATGTAACTGTTTTGTGACAGGCAGAACGGAAGGTGTAATCTTCAAACTTTTATAGATAACAACTACGGGAATGCCTGTCACAAATAAGAATATGATGAAGAAGTTGAATATGAAGAAGATAATAGTTAAATAAAAAGAATATGAACAATGTAACAAAAAAATAATAGGTAGAAGATGAAGAAGATGAATAAGGTGAAGAAGTTGATGTCAAAGAAGCTGATGATGAGGATAATGAAGAAGAAAGTGTGGGAGAAGTAAAAAAGAAGGTGAAGGGCGTGGAAGTAGTGAAACATCAATATCTGACAAAATTAAAAAAAAATTAACATAGTCAAAATCTTTCTAACGCCGAACGTCATAAAAAAACAAAACAAAATCCTGTTATTCTATTAGATTGGGCTAAACCTCTGTGCCTTTAATGTCTCCGCCACCTCCCCCAATACATCCTACATTATTCTTAGTTGTTTTCCTTCATGTAGAATGAACCTACAAGTTAAGAAAGGGTTTATTTTAATTCCGATATTTTCGTCCCATTGACTTGCATTGGGATCGGGTATCGGTATCGGATTAGATCCGATACTTTGACGGTATCGGCCGATACTTTCCGATACCGATACTTTCCGATATCGGAAGGTATCGCTCAACACTATTCATGAGAAGTTGCTTTTCATCCGAGTGGCTCACTCACAATTTCACAGAAAACTGCCATGAATTAATGGTATCTAAACAACCCCCAAGAGCATTTTCTCTCAACAATCCAGGAACAATTTGGTTATGAACAATGCTTTTTCCAGCATGATGGAGACAATGTCACAAGACAAAAATGATAACTACGTTGTCTGTGAAAAAAAACATTGAAATTGTGGGTCCATCACCAGTAAAGATCCAATAGCTGCTACTGCACAGGCTCTGGCTGCGCCATCTTGTTAGAGAGAAAAAAAAATCCTCCAAGATGGCGCCTGTGCAGTACACCAGCTATTAGCAATCGCCGATAACTGCTACTGCGCAGGCAGCACCATTTTGCTAGAGAAAAAAATTTCCTTCTTCAAGATGGCACCTCTGGCACCTGCACAGTGGCAGCTAATATGCGATCAGTACATACAACACAGTACATATGCGATCAGGCTGCAGTGCAGGTGCCACTGCCGATCCTTGTCTGCAGAAAGGTTTTTTCCTCAAGATATATATATAATATTCATTATGTAAACTAGGGCTTAGGTCACTGAAGGATCAGGGACCTGTCAGAAGCCATACACATGAATAGCTAATCAGACCACCACACGAAGACCCCCCACAGGCCGCCTCGGAGCACGGGCATATCATTAACTCAAAACTGAAAATAAAGATTACACAACAACCACAAGACGGATTTCATCACCCAAGGTATCATTGTAATCGGCATAACGGCGCTGACCTGACACGGAAGGTTACTGTGCACAATCCTGCTCACAGGTTCCCTTAAAGAAAACTGGGCTGCCATCAGGCAGCATTTGGCCCAAAAGTTGACATTCAGCCGCCAGGGCGAAGGGCAGAAGGTTTGAAAGATAAGGGTCAACACTCTAAATATTGAGGCTCTGCATTTGTCAATAAAAGTATACAAAATTTAAAAATATATATAATTATACTTCAGTCATCATTGAAACATTCATCTAACAGATCTAAAAACACTGAGTCAGCAAACTCTGTGAAAGCCAAAGTTTGTGTCTGTCTCAACAATTTTGTCCAGAACTGTATTCTTTGAAAGGATTACTCTCTATCTAGATAGTAATCTTGAAGACGATCAATCTCGAGTGTTCTTGTAAAAGGGTCTTTCATTGTAGTTAACCAACCTATAGGTGATTATTCTTTAATTATAGTTCCATTGTGCTGTGGGCCACATTATAAGATATGCAGTTGAAGACAATTATAGTCCATTATTCTAGTTGTATTTGATTGTGGACCGTCTAGAACATCCTAACCTTGGTTGACAGCCCTTGCCATATACTGTCCTTAAACAATTTACAACTATCAACATATATATCTATCTCAGTGGTTTTGTTTTCTTATTATTTTTTAATCCCCCTTCTTTTACCTTTCTTAAATATACTGTGCTTTGAACCATGGTAGTCTTTGAACAGAATGTTAAGGGCTCTAATGGGACTTACCTCTTGCTATTCCCTCTGTTTACTGTGGGATGCATTAGAATTTCACCCATTGAGATGAAAGTATATCAGAAACAGTAAAGCCCATTAGTGATTTCCAAAAAGACTCAAATAATATTTTTTGTATCAAAATTTGCACAAACATATCATTTTCACACTAAGCATTTAGATTTACAATTGTGGTTGTGTGATAATAATTTTTAAAATTAAACCTTACAAAAATATTAGAAAATTCCAAATGCGATAATATATTTTGAATAAGTCCAATAAATGCAAATATTGCCATTAAAGTTTTATATTGTAGTTTCAGTTCCTGATCTGTTAATAAATTATGAGGCTTCACGTCTATATTAGATCAACATTAGTCTCAGGAATACATTCTTTGATGTGAAATGTACATAGACCTTTTCCAGAGTTGGCGTGTTGCCTCTCGGTCTGTTTAAATAGTTGCACTGTCTGGAGGAGCCGAGAAGTGCTCTGACTGGAGACAACATCTAGTCCTTGAGTGACTCAGTGCAGGAACAATATTTATTTTTTTAAATGGAACAAAAATGAGGAAGAATTGCAAATGATAAAGCAAGAAAAAAAGAAAACATTGTGAAAGAAGAAAGCTTACATTATTTGCAGAATGACTTTTCAGAGTTGTTCATTCAAGGCAGATGAAGACAGGTATTAAAAATATCTCCACTTACAGCATTCGTACAAAAGAAATGATTTACAGAGAACATAGTTGAATAGTTCAACAAAGTTTCAGAAAGAGTAAATTACTGACAAGTGCAAAACTGAAGACAGTATACTAGAAACGAGGATCAACTAAAACTGGCTGATCCTCTCTTGACAAGTAATAGTAACATATACACAATTTAACACATTTACTACTATTGAAAGCATAAAAAATATAAAACTCTTGGCATATGCTTAACCTTACGCTTATGCAGGTTCCAAGTAACCTTACAAAGCTGTTGCTCCAAACACCTGATCAAGAGCAGGTTCCAGCTGAGGAGATAGTGAGGGATCTCAGAATCTATGTCTACCAAGTGAATAGGACTTGGGAAGACCATATTGCTCTCTGTAAAAACTGATTTTTGAAGGCTATGAACACTATTTACATATTTTGTTTCCTTGCATTTTAAATACAAAGTAAAGCAACTTTCTAAATCATTTTAATGAAAACAAAATCTACTTTTCTGCTGTATATTGTCTTTAAGTACTTTATCTAGCTGGATGCATACAAATCCATCAGAGCTCCTGTTCCTGGTTCTGATTCCCTTCTCTCAGTGTTAAGTGCTGCTGGAGAAAAGAGCGCAATAGGGTCTTATCTGGGATACAATTGATTAGAGTGATCAGATTCACCAATTTAAGCTGAAAAACAGGCTCATAGATATATCCTGCTGCAGCAGATCCTCCGGTCCACTCGTGACCAAACAGAGATTAAAAAATGGGTAAAACGTGGATTTAATCTGCGCTGCTGAATGATTCACATTCCAGATATGTAGCCATTAGATCGTGGATTTATTCAACACGTTTCAAAGTACAAAACTTCTTCATCAGGACCACCACAGTATACATGTACAGATGTTTCAGGACTTTAAATGGAAGTGACATTCAAATTCAGGTGCCAAATAAGATCACCTGACATACCAGTGTCAAAGTTCAGAGATGAGCACATGATATATTTGTCAAGGTGAAAATATATTTTCTTACATACCTTTGTACTTTTATATATCATATACTGTGAAACAATAAGTTTTCCCCTGCTAAAGCAAATGTAATTGTATTTAAAGATGGCCGCCAGAGTTCAGTTTCGTTTCAGGTTAGTGTCTGGAGGGATGAAGATTCATTTCTTTAGAAACGAAACTGAAGGAATGTGAAGAAAAGGAGGATCCACCAGAAGATGTTAGAACAAATCAGAAAGACTGAATGCTAGCTTAAACCCCGCCTAATGCACGCCTTCCCCTAACACTCAATATAGTATTGTGTATTTTTAGAATAAAGCCAGTTGCTGTGACCGTTACACACATGTGTGTGGATTCACGAGCATGCACTGAGATTGAACCAGCTACCTGTCTGACTCATTCTTACCCGGTACCACATGCTTATAGTTTAATTTGGAATGACTGGTGAATGAGGATTTATATTGTCGTTTACGACCCCGACAATTTGGCAGCCCAACGGGGGGCGTGGCCAGCGATCCGAGACCCCCTGGACCCATGCCTGGATGTCTGTGGATGATACCCGTAGTGGCTGACCTCGAGGACTGATCACCCTCCGTACACGGTAAGTGGCGATCATGTACATTGTATATGTCACACTTGCTAGTGTCTCAGCCATTATTGGTTTGTCTGTGGTCTCTTTGGGTCCGGGAGGTGACCGATCGAGTGGTGAGATCGAATGCGATCCTGTGCCACGCTCTGAACCAGCAACTGAGAGACGTCACATCCTGTGCGACCTCTGTACACCATACCTCCTCCACCGGTCATTGTACTCCGTTCAACCACCTTACCCGTGACTATTGTCCAGTAGTGAAGTGGAGTGAAAGATTGAGCTAGTTGTAGAGTGTGGGGCAGCTTAGAGAAAGGGATAGGAGACGCAGCCTCTGTGATATTGTACCAGCTAGGTAATTAAGATGTCCCGAGCAGGGACCACCTGTATTTCTGTGGAGGGCTCTCACTAGGAGACCGCCTCCCGACTGTTTAGAATATCGTGGCAGGATAGTCTGTTAATCACTGGTGTTCAGGTTAGGGACAGAAAATATTGAGCGCGAGGCTCTAATTTTTCTAATACGTTGAGCGAGATTCCATATTGCAGAATACCAGTGTTGATATCGCTGCCAGCGATCCTGAGCTATAGCAGGGCGTAGTATTCTGTGAGCCAAGCTGCGTATCTTAAAGCAGAAGAAGTCAGTGCCCCACAAGTTAGATGAGGATGCCGTGGAAGTCAAGACAATAGTCACGGGAGGGCAAGAGGCAGTCAAGAAGCTTATCTGCGAGTTGCGCGAAGCTTAAAGAATAAAGGATGAAAATAGGTTGAGAGGAAGGATCAGAGAATACAGAACCCGTATTTGGTTATAAAATGCCTGTGAACTGTGATCTTACAGATTGTAAAATGGCCGCCGTGCCACTGATGATGAAAATGTAGTCCCAGACACCGCCCTGTAATGGCGGCGGAAAGAGCTTTCCAGAAGCGTAGGTGTGTCCTGTTTGTGTTGTGCAGAATCCAACCTGGGTGGAGACCTGCCGCGTGTGTGTACGGACCGTCCTTGGGGCTCCGCCCAGACCACGGAGGATTATAGGAAAGTTTTGTAGAAATTAAGTCTGAAAACTGCTGTAATTTGTGACTTTGTAGAGGATATGGAGCTTTGTATCAGTGCTGTGTAGTGTAGGGGAGGGGCGAAGCAGACCGCTGCGAGATTTCTTTGTCAGTTTTTCTCCATTCTCCTTATCTGCGCTACATGCTGGAGTAAGGGGGGCATACATCTGGGCTTTTGTATTCTCCCTTGTGCGCTGAGGAATGCAGTGACTTCCTTATCTCCTGTTTCTGGTGAGGAGGGGGGACGCGCGCGTAGCTGCACTTTTGAGTCTCCCTGTGTTTATTTGGTGTAGATTACGCACTGGTAGATTTGGGTTTTGCTTAAAGTGACAATATTGTTTTGAAGTACAAAGAAATATTATAATCTGGAAAGTTGAAAGTGAAATAGACCTGTGCCTGGTCTTGGAGGAAAACTTGTAAGTAATTGAAAGATTGGTAAAAGGCACCAATATATCCTGGACTGCCGAGAAGTTCTATGGGTGTCTTATGGTAGTATTTAAAGATCTGGGATTCCCATTGTAATAAAAAGCCCATTCATACCTTTTTGTAGTAGACCCGATATTGAGATTTCCACTCCGGATGATATATTGAAAATAGTAAAGAGTTATTTCAAAAGAATTTAGCCCAGCAGGAAAGACAAGGATTAAGTCACTAGCTGTAATAATTCTTGCTCGCTCACTGGCCCCCATCGCTGCAGCTGCGAGATCAGTGTTTCTTATCTCCATGTAACAGATTCCAGTTTTTTATCCTCTCCTATCGTACATGCAAGTCCAGCTTCACACTGCAATACGCCTTTAACCCTGTATAGGAATCTAACTCCCTCTAAGCTTCGTCATGCCAATTTTCAGACCAAGAGCTTGCTTTAATCGGTGTAAATGCCAGACCTCCCAGCCCGGAAAGGCCTCTACATCTCCTCTTCCCGTGAAACCTTCACACTTACAAGGCCAGACTTTCTAGGAATCTGAAGTTTGGTTTCCCTGTCATTCACGCTACTATATCACACCTCAGGAATCCCAGGTTCTTTTCTCAGTAGGGTATGGGGACATAATTACCCACCAGGCAGGAGCCATAGTGAACCCAGCTAACTCTACCCTGTCACATAGAGGTTGTTTGGCCCAACAGATAGCTAGAAAAGGGAAGCCCAGTCATAGCCCAAGAGTGTCAGGCCTACCTTGCCGCTTATGGCCCCTTGCAACCAGGAGAAGCTATGGTCCACACGATGTACATAGTATCCTTAACCAAGTACAACCTGGCCACATGTCCATGGCTGGACAGCTGCGACTTCGGTGTGCTATTCTCATGCCTACTAATGTGACTTTGAAAAGGTGCACTGTCCTGAACCCCGCTACTCTTCTCCTAGTTCCCCTGGATCCAAAGGGGGGAGGAGTAGGTGACATGAACAAGGACACTTTTTCTTTCTAGAATGGATCCAGAGGAACAAGATTAGGTTTCCAAACCCCATGATTGTCTAGAATTGATGTCTCAGGAAACGGCTGGTCTCTAGTGTGCCTATTCTAATGCTGATTTTGAGCTTTTTGTAGATGGATCCCGTCACCAAGATGACCGAGGATGCTACTGTACCAGATATGCTGTGGTCTCAGAACATGAGGTAATCAAGGCAGAGTCAATGCCAGCTCATATGTCTGCACAAGAAGCAGAAGCTCAAGGCGCTTACAGAAGCGTGCAAACTAGCAGAAGGTAAGACTGTAAATATCTACACTGATTCCAGGTATGCTTTTGGCATTGCACACGGTTATGGGCCTATCTGGAGAGCCAGGGCTTTCCTGACAGCAAATGGCCACCCCATTAAACATGCTGAGGCAGTCCAGCAACTTATGAATGCTTTACAGTTTCCCACCCAAGCAGGCATCATAAAGGTAAAGGCACATAGCAAAGGCACTGATGGACGGACAAAAGGGTAACGCACTGGCAGACCAGGCTGCCAAGAAAGCAGCAAGCACTCCTGTGGCTTCTAGAGTACATCACCTAGACACCCCACCATCTCCACTTGTGTTGAAAGACATCTTAGCCCGGTTACAAGAACAGGCAAGTAAGGAGGAGAAAAATAGGTGGCAAAAGATAGGGGCTTGCTCTGATACCGTCACTGGACTATGGGGGAGGGGTGAAAAGGTCTGCCTAGCACAGGTACTGTACCCAATGATGGCACAGGTTCTGCACGGGAATGTGCACCACTCGAAGACGGCCATGTGTGACACCCTACAGAAACAATGGATTGCCCCCGAGTTTTCCACCTGCGCAGAAAGGCAGGTACAGAGCTGCATGATATGTGCCACACATAATCAGAGTAGGACAGTGAAAACCCCATCCAAGCACACTCCCCGGCCCTTTAACCAATTCCAGAGACTGCAGATTGATTATATTCAGTTACCCAGGGTAGGGACGTATGAGTATGTGTTGGTCTGCATTGATTTATTTTCAGGTTGGCCAGAAGCCTACCCAGTTGCCAAAGCTACGGCTAAGACAACGGCGAAGAAACTGATGGCTGAGATCATATGCAGGTATGGAGTTCCTGAAGTCATTGAAAGCGATCAGGGTTCCCATTTTACTGGAGAGATCATGTCAGAGGTAATGGCAGCACTGGGGGTAAGTCAAGCATTGCATACTCCATCCGCAGAACAGTGGAAAAGTGGAGAGACTAAATGGAACTTTTAAGCTTAAAATCCAGAAGGCAATGACAGAGACTGGTAAACCATGGACAGAATGTCTCCCTCTAGCTTTGTTTTCAGTAAGATATACCCCAAACAGGAAGATAGGACTGTCACCGTATGAGATTCTGTTTGGCAGGGGTCCCAATCTTGAATGTTTCTTTCCACAACAGTTGTAGCCCAAGTATCAGGACTTGACTAGCTATGTGCAGGCCTTACATGGACACCTTGTCAAAGTGCATTTAACTGTCTTCAGTTCTCTTCCAGACCCAGACAAGGTTCCTGGACACCATCCCTTTTGTGCCAGGAGACCTGGTGTATGTGAAAAAGTTTGTGCGCAGAGATTGTCTCCAGACGAGATTTGAAGGACTTCACACGGTGATCCCGGTCACCCCCACTGCAGTAAAACTTGAAGGAAAGAGCACCTGTATCCACGCCTCACACTGTAAAAGAGACCGAACCAGTGTTTAGTCACAGAAGTGACTGAAGGGAAATGTTGCTGTTGTTTTTGATCTTGAGGTTGGGGGCCATCCTCGCCCCTACCTCTTCGGCCCCTATTGTAAATAAGAATTCTGGTCCCACTATATTCTGGGTAAACCTGACAGCCCCGGTAAATATCTGGCGATTTGATTTCTGTGATGTAGTCAAGTGCCTCGAGACTGAACGGGTGGTAGAGGGAATCATCCAGTTTTATATATATGTTACCAGAAATGACAACAATAACCGTTATTATTGGACAGATGCTGCCTGGAATACGGGAGATGATTGGGGATATAAACCTAGTGAAGCCATGTTCCCAAGGATGGGACAGGTAGGAGTCTTCGTGAGAGAATGCATTAAACAGCCCTTCTGCAACCACTTAGAGGCTGTAAATGGGGTAAAAGTTGTCACCCCCTCCTCCTGAATCTTGAAAACCCCCAATCTGCTGATCTGCAGACGTTTGTACTGGGAAGGAATTATAATTATGTATTTAGTGCTGGACCCTATGCGTATTTAGGCCATATACAGCCCCAAGAAAAAAACCTATGGTTAGAATGGGTGAGATACAATGTAAGAGTCCAGAATATCTCTGTAGGATGTATTGCTTGTGCTGCTGCGAATACACATCTGAACACACATGCATTGCTTTTCCTGATGACAACACCACCGCCTGTGTCATGAATCTGTTGAAAGGTTTGAAGCCCACTGATTGCCCAGATTATGTCCCACTAATTCATAAGGAACCCAGACTAAAGGTCCCAGGAGAAGTAAGCTGACAATTACACCTGCTATAATTCCCACGACACCACAGGTATACCAGTAGAAATCTCCGAGACAGGTTACTGCAAAGAGAGCAGTTCTCTAGATACTGATTTGCTAATCAAACATACAGAATATATGCACGACATTTATTGGTTATGTGGAGATGGTAAGCTCCGTCCTAGGTTGCCTAATGCCTGGATAGGCCAATGCACCCTTGTTAGACTGGCCATGCAGTTCAAGATTTTACCTTGGGATCCAGAGGTACCTGATGAACCTACCAGAAAAAGGAGAAGTCTCGATCAGCTCCACATGAGTTATGAAGAAGATCCACTAGTATATAGTGATGCCATTGGAGTGCCAAGGGGGGTGCCTGACCAGTTTAAAGCCCAGAACCAGATTTATGCCGGCTTTGCTTCTATAGTACCACAGATGCAGATTAATAAAAATGTTGAATGGATCAAATATATATATTTATATATTACAATGAACAAAGATTTGTCAATTATAGCTGTGATGCCTTTTAGGGTATAGTTGAGGATTTGGGCCCTAACACTTGTATGACCCGTGCTGCAACCCGACCTAAGAGAATTACACTGAATCCTGTCCAGACAAGATCACATGCAGTGATATAAGAAGCTGACACAGGATTGTGGTTGGCGGATAGTGGGGACATTAACTTTTAGGAGTAGGCTGACAGTAATCCTTTTGGGAAGGAGCTGTAGACCAGCATGTCATGTCACTCCCCACCACCAGAGAACCAACCACATCAGGTAGGGTAAGACAGATACAGGAGTATTATCCCTGGAGGCCCTCTGACTAGCTAGCTACGCAAAAACATTTGGCTGACCCTGAGAACCAACCTTTCTCATTCTACAGACAAATAATGACCATATGATGGACGTATAAGTGCACCTGGGCAGGCCTAGGTAGTTAGTGAGCACAAAAACAGGTGACGTGCTAGGACGCAAATTAAGATTTTCTACAGATGTGACAAAGGAGAGAGTGTAGAGCTATACTTTGGACGGTTACAGCTGAAATGGGAAGATATGGAGTACAGTCCCATAAACCCACTTGATGTTAGAATATTGGTAAATACATTCATTGACGGTATGACCAAAGATATACGAGACGAAATATAGACAGCCAGACCTGAATGGCGAAATGTAGATCCGAAAGACCTGAAGGTTTCTAAAGAAGTTGAACAAATTAGGACAATAAGACGACGTGTCATGTATGCTGGAGTAGACACATCTTTCTTCTCCAGTTGGTTAGGTGGGATCAAGGGATTCCTTCAACAAGTTTGTTTAGTACTAATTGCCCTCCTTATAATTGAATCGATAATCCTCTGTTGTGTTATTCCCTTGTACAAAAAGGTTATTGCCAAAGCAACTCCGACTGACACCTTTCTCAATCAAGAAGTAGACCCACCAGAGTACAATGGTACTGATCCAGGGGAGATCCCGAAGTATATTCCTCTCAAGAGAATAGACAAAACCCCCCCATTCTCAGATGATGCCAAGAGATTTAGTTTAGGGACAGTGGGAGAACTCCATGTGAGGTTAGTGAAGGGTTCAGCTGCCTGGAGGCCTCTCGCTAGGGGAGAGTTTCTGAGGTGTCTGGATGAAGAAATCCACCTCCCCTTTTCCCATCACATGGACAGTCTCGAAGGATCTTTCTTTAAGGGAAAAACTTAGTGTTTAGGGGGGATTGTCAAGGTGAAAATATATTTTCTTACATACCTTTGTACTTTTATATATCATATACTGTGAAACAATAAGTTTTCCCCTGCTAAAGCAAATGTAATTGTATTTAAAGATGGCCGCCAGAGTTCAGTTTCGTTTCAGGTTAGTGTCTGGAGGGATGAAGATTCATTTCTTTAGAAACGAAACTGAAGGAATGTGAAGAAAAGGAGGATCCACCAGAAGATGTTAGAACAAATCAGAAAGACTGAATGCTAGCTTAAACCCCGCCTAATGCACGCCTTCCCCTAACACTCAATATAGTATTGTGTATTTTTAGAATAAAGCCAGTTGCTGTGACCGTTACACACATGTGTGTGGATTCACGAGCATGCACTGAGATTGAACCAGCTACCTGTCTGACTCATTCTTACCCGGTACCACATGCTTATAGTTTAATTTGGAATGACTGGTGAATGAGGATTTATATTGTCGTTTACGACCCCGACATATTCATAGTATATATTTACAGATTATTTAAAAAAATATATTTATATGGCATTAACAACATTTTTATTTCTCTTTTTTTCCATAGAAAAAATGTATATTGGATGTACAAAAATAATCAAAAAGAAAAAGGGCTTAACGGAATGGGACTAGAACCCACTGTTCCAAAAAGAAAATTGCCATGATTTTTACTGGTCAAGATTGGTTGCGTTGTATACGAGCTAAATGGCTTGAACAAATTTCTTTCTTATCTAAAAATATATGTATATGTAAAAACATGTGTTAGTATTTATTTTATTAACTCCAAATAATTTTAAAATAAATTAAATAAAACCAATAAATAATTATAGTAATAATATGTTAAAAAGATTTTTTATTAAATGTATATTAAAATTATATAAAAATGTGTTTATTCATCAGAGCCAATTCAATGTTTTTACTTTTAAAACATTACAGTTCTCTCATGGCATCGATTTTGTATTTCTTTGATGGCTCTGTTTGTGAGGGCGGAGGTATGCACGATTCCTGCGCAGCACCATGAGCTCGGCTGAACACATTGAATTGCTTATCTCTGATGACTCTCTTTACACTAGTGGAAGTGTTCTCGGCTAAATATATGAAAAAAGAACGTGATTATAGTGGTAATCTGTGCCTGATAATAGTTGGCCCTTTGTAGAATTCCATAGAATATTGGTTCTTCGTCTCATGAGCATATATCCGCAAATGAAATTTGTGGTGAATATAATGAATGATGAATAAACACATTTTTATATAATTTTAATACACATTTAATAAAAAATCTTTTTAGCATATTTTTACTATAATTATTTATCAGTTTTATTAAATTTATTTTAAAATTATTTGGAGTTAATAAAATAAATAAATAACACATGTTTTTACATATATATATTTTTAGATGACATTTGTTCAAGCCATTTAGCTCATATGCAACGCAACCAATCTTGACCAGTAAAAATCATGGCAATTTTCTTTTTGGAACAGTGGGTTCTAGTTCCATTCCGTTAAGCCCTTTTTCTTTTTGATTATTTTTGTACATCCAATATACATTTTTTTCTATGAAAAAAGAGAAATAAAAATGTTGTTAATGCCATATGAATCATTTTTTTTTTAATAATCTGTAAATATATACTGTGAATATATGATGTGCTTATCTCTGAACTTTGACACTGGTATGTCAGGTGATCTTATTTGGTGCCTGAATTTGAATGTTACTTCTATTTAACCCCTTAACCCCCAAGGGTGGTTTGCACGTTAATGACCGGGCCAATTTTTACAATTCTGACCACTGTCCATTTATGAGGTTATAACTCTGGAAAGCTTCAACGGATCCCAATGATTCTGACATTGTTTTCTCGTGACATATTGTACTTCATGATAGTGGTAAAGTTTCTTTTATGCAATTTTCCAACTTTGAATTTTTATGCCCTTAAATCACAAAGATATGTCACACAAAATACTTAATAAGTAACATTTCCCACATGTCTACTTTACATCAGCACAATCTTGGAACCCAAGTTTTTTTGTTAGGGAGTTATAAGGGTTAAAAATTGACCAGCAATTTCTCATTTTTACAACACCATTTTTCTTAGGGACCACATCACATTTGAAGTCACTTTGAGGGGTCTATATGATAGAAAATACCCAAGTGTGATACCATTCTAAAAACTGCACCCCTCATTGTGCTCGGAACCATATTCAAGAAGTTTATTAACCCTTCAGGCGTTTCACAGGAATTTTTGGAATGTTTAAAAAAAATGAACATTTAACTTTTTTTCACAAAAAAATTATTTCAGCTCCAATTTGTTTTATTTTACCAAGGGTAACAGGAGAAATTAGACCCCAAACGTTGTTGTACAATTTGTCCTTTGTACGCTGATACCCCATATGTGGAAGTAAACCACTGTTTTGGCGCATGGCAGAGCTCGGAAGGGAAGGAGCGCCGTTTGACTTTTCAATGCAAAATTGACTGGAATTGAGATGAGACGCCATGTTGCGTTTGCAGAGCCCCTGATGTGCCTAAACATTGAAACCCCCCACAAGTGACACCATTGTGGAAAGTAGACCCCCCTAAAGAACTTATCTAGATGTGTGGGGAGCACTTTGACCCACCAAGTGCTTCACAGAAGTTTATAATGTAGTGCTGGAAAAATAAAACATATTTTTTTCACAAAAATGATTTTTTGCCACCAATTTTTTATTTTCCCAAGGGTAACAGAAGAAATTGGACCCAAAAAGTTGTTGTGTAATTTGTCCTGAGTACGCTGATACCCCATATGTGGGGGTAAACATTGAAATCCCCCACACCATGACACCATTTTGGAAAGAAGACCCCCTAAGGAACTTATCTAGATGTGTTGTGAGAAGTTTGATCCTCCAAGTGTTTCACTACAGTTTATAACGCAGAGCCGTGAAAATGTTAAAAAAAAAAATTCCACAGAAATTATTTTTTAGCCCCAGTTTTGTATTTTCCCAAAGGTAACAGGAGAAATTGGACCCTAAAAGTTGTTGTCCAATTTGTCCTGAGTACATTGATACCCCATATGTGGGGGGAACCACCTTTTGGGTGCATGGCAGAGCTCGGAAGGGAAGGAGCACCATTTGGAATGCATACTTAGATGGAATGATCTGCAGGCATCACATTGTGTTTGCAGAGCCCCTGATGTACCTAAACAGTAGTAAACCCCACAAGTGACCCCATATTGGAAACTATACTCCCCATGGAATGTATTTAGATATCTTGTGAGAACTTTGAACCCCCAAGTGTTTCACTACAGTTTATAACGCAGAGCCGTGAAAATAAAAAAATCCTTTTTTTCCCACAAAAATTATTTTTTATCCCCCGGTTTTGTATTTTCCCAAGGGTAACAGGAGAAATTGGACCCCAAAAGTTGTTGTCCAATTTGTCCTGAGTACGCTGATACCCCATATGTGGGGGTAAACCACTGTTAAGGCGCATGGCAGAGCTCGGAAGGGAAGGAGCACCATTTGACTTTTCAATGCAAAATTGACTGGAATTGAGATGGGACGCCATGTTGCTTTTGGAGAGCCCCTGATGTGCCTAAACATTGAAATCCCCCACAAGTGACACCATTGTGGAAAGTAGACCCCCCTAAAGAACTTATCTAGATGTGTGGGGAGCACTTTGACCCACCAAGTGCTTCACAGAAGTTTATAATGTAGTGCTGGAAAAATAAAACATATTTTTTTCACAAAAATGATTTTTTGCCACCAATTTTTTATTTTCCCAAGGGTAACAGAAGAAATTGGACCCAAAAAGTTGTTGTGTAATTTGTCCTGAGTACGCTGATACCCCATATGTGGGGGTAAACATTGAAATCCCCCACACCATGACACCATTTTGGAAAGAAGACCCCCTAAGGAACTTATCTAGATGTGTTGTGAGAAGTTTGATCCTCCAAGTGTTTCACTACAGTTTATAACGCAGAGCCGTGAAAATGTTAAAAAAAAAAAATTCCACAGAAATTATTTTTTAGCCCCAGTTTTGTATTTTCCCAAAGGTAACAGGAGAAATTGGACCCTAAAAGTTGTTGTCCAATTTGTCCTGAGTACATTGATACCCCATATGTGGGGGGAACCACCTTTTGGGTGCATGGCAGAGCTCGGAAGGGAAGGAGCACCATTTGGAATGCATACTTAGATGGAATGATCTGCAGGCATCACATTGTGTTTGCAGAGCCCCTGATGTACCTAAACAGTAGTAAACCCCACAAGTGACCCCATATTGGAAACTATACTCCCCATGGAATGTATTTAGATATCTTGTGAGAACTTTGAACCCCCAAGTGTTTCACTACAGTTTATAACGCAGAGCCGTGAAAATAAAAAAATCCTTTTTTTCCCACAAAAATTATTTTTTATCCCCCGGTTTTGTATTTTCCCAAGGGTAACAGGAGAAATTGGACCCCAAAAGTTGTTGTCCAATTTGTCCTGAATATGCTGATACCCCAAATGTTGGGGTAAACCCCTGTTTGGGCGCATGGGAGAGCTCAGAAGGAAAGGAACACTGTTTTACTTTTTCAACGCAGAATTGGCTGGAATTGAGATCGGACGCCATGTCGCGTTTGGAGAACCCCTGATGTGCCTAAACAATGGAAACCCCTCAATTCTAACTGAAACCCTAACCCAAACACACCCCTAACCCTAATCCCAACCCTAGCCATAACCCTAACCACACCCCTCACCTGAACATGGCCCTAACCCTAATCCTATCCACAACCCTAACCAACACACCCCTAACCCCAACACACCCCTAATCCCAACCCTAACCACACCCCTAACTCCAACACACCCCTAACCCCAACCATAACCCTAACCACATCCTTAACCCTAATCCCAACTGTAAATGTAATCCAAACCCTAACTTTAGCCCCATCCCTAACCTTAACTTTAGCCCCACCCTAACCCTAACTTTAGACCCAACCCTAACCCTAACTTTAGCCCCAATCTTAAATGTAGCCCCAATGCTAACTGTAGCCCTAACCCTAACTGTAGCCCCAACCCTAACACTAACTTTAGCCCCAACCCTAACTTTAGCCCTAACCCTAACTTTAGCCCCAACCCTAACCCTAGCTGTAGCCCCAACCCTAGCTGTAGCCCCAACCCTTACTGTAGCCCCAACCCTATCTTTATCCCCAACCCTAACCCTAACTTTAGCCTGCACCCTCACTTTAGCCCCAACCCTAACCCTAACTTTAGCCCCAACCCTAACTGTAGCCCTAACCCTAACTTTAGCCCCAATCCGAACCCTAACCCTAATGGGAAAATGGAAATAAAGACATTAAATTTATTATTTTTCCCTAACTAAGGGGGTGATGAAGGGGGGTTTGATTTACTTTTATAGCGGGTTTTTTAGCGGATTTTAATGATTGGCAGCCGTCACACAATAAAAGACGCTTTTTATTGCAAAAAATAGTTTTTGCATCTCCACATTTTGAGAGCTATAATTTTTCCATATTTTGCTCCACAGAGTCATGTGAGGTCTTGTTTTATGTGGGATGAGTTGACGTTTTTATTGGTACCATTTTCGGGCACGTGACATTTTTTGATTGCTTTTATTCCAATTTTTGTGAGGCAGAATGACCAAAAATCAGCTATTCATGAATTTCTTTGGGGGGGGGGGGGGGGGGGCGTTTGTACCGTTCCGCGTTTGGTAAAATTGATAAAGCAGTTTTATTCTTCAGGTCAGTACGATTACAGAGATACCTCAGTTATATCCTTTTTTTATGTTTTGGTGCTTTTATATGATAAAAACTATTTTATATAAAAAATAATTATTTTTGCATCGCTTTATTCTGAGGACTATAACTCTTATTTTTTCGCTGATGATGCTGTATGGCAGCTCGTTTTTTGCGGAACAAGATGACATTTTCAGCGGTACCATGGTTATTAATATCTGTCTTTTTGATCGTGTGTTATTCCACTTTTTGTTTGGCGGTATGATAATAAAGCGTTGTTTTTTGCCTCATTTTTTGTTTTTGTTTATGGTGTTCACTGAAGGGGTTAACTAGTGGGACAGAGGTCGGGTCTTTACGGAAGCGGCGATACTAAATACTGTATGTGTACTTTTATTGTTTTTTTTTATTTAGCTAAAGAAATGTATTTAGTTGAACAATATATACATTTTTTTCTGTATTTAGGAATTTATTTTTTTTTACAAATGTAAATATTTACACGGAGATCATGTTTGATCTCCGTGTTCCAGGGGTTAATGTGCTGGGAGTGGACCATGACCGCTCCGGGCACATAGTGCCGGATGTCTGCAGTAATAATCAGCTGACACCCGGCAGCGATCGTCCGCACTCCCCCCGTGAGCGCGGCCGATCGACTATGATGTACTATCCCGTCACTGGGAATTAAGTCCCAGGTCACCTTGATGGGATAGTACGTCATATTGGATTAAGGGGTTAAAGTCCTGAAACATCTGTACATGTATATTGTGGTGGTCCTGATGAAGAAGTCTAGTACTTTGAAATGCGTTGAATAAATCCACGAGCTAATAGCTACATATCTGGACCGTGAATCATTCAGCAGCGCTGATTAAATCCACGTTTTACCTATTTGTTTCTCTCAGTGTTAGAGATAGCAGCTGGGAAGTGTTGCACACATATCTCACACAGTATGAGGAAGGAAATAGCATGGATAGTTTCAGAAGGGCAGAAAAATTGGTTATAGAAAAGGATAAAAGCATAAGAAGAGGAAATAAGTGCAGAATATAAGTTGTACTGATATTTCAGCTAATGAACACAGTATCCTGGATAGACACAGACCTCACTTTCAGCTTATATTACTGTGAAAGACACTCCCACAAGAGAAAAAATCTAAAACTTGGGAAAACTCCATATTAGGGAATCCGAGAATAAATGAAGGAATAAACGTTTCAGTAATTAGCAACTTGTGACACTCCAGGGCCTATGGTTTCCTTCATCTGCCGTTCTTCATCCCTGCTGATACCTGTGATCCATGCGTAGCGCCACTTCATGCACAGCGAACACCAGACACATACTGTGGACAAGAAGCATGACCTTCTTTTGGCCATCATGGCATACAACTGTTTATTCCGAATGGACTGATATTTATCCAATTTGTGGACTTGCACTATTATGTATAGAGACATTATTTCCATTCTGTATCGCTTTTTATAAGAAGTGTTTGTTGCTCTGTATTTGGTAACTAACTGTGATGTGCCTATGGTCCGTGATGGGTGTTTTTTGCAAAAACATAATGATTTACGTTGTGGCCGTGCGCGTCGCGTTGCTGCCTGCTGCGCCCTATTGTGGACCGGCATCTTTTTTCCCTGCGAGCACGCTTCTGGAACTCTTCCTTCCCTGCGCCTGCGTGCTCGGCTTGACGCTTGTGTCCGCAGTCAGGACCTGGCGGCTGCAATGCGCAAGTGCCGAAATCGCCGCCGTGATTTGCTGCTAGCTACCATGTGACCAGGGTCATCGGGCTATTTGAAGGTCCTATTTGGCATCAAATGCTATCCCCTTGAGAAAGCAGCACGGTGCTGCCGCGAAACGCGCGTTGGGGTCCATTCTCCGGCTGTCCCCCCCTTCGTCCCCCCTATTGGTAAGCCTGGCCTTTTGTCTATCAGACTCCTTTTACCTGTTATAGGATTTAGCGATACTTAAGACATATTTTTGGGATGTGTGCGGTCATGACTATATACCTTGTGCAGCTGGCTTACCTAACTTAGACTATTTGCTATTCATTTGTCACTATTTGACATTATTACATCATGGGGTTTTCCTCTTTTGGGGCGTTGTGGGTGGCTTTCAGCTTTTTGATTGGCGTCATCTTGTGAGTGTGTTACTTTATGGTACAAACAAATTTTAACCTTTATATGGATTATTAATTAAATAAACTTTGTTACTTACTTTTCATCGATGCTCCGCATGTTCTTCTTATTCATATGATGTTTTTGGAGCAGATTAAGTGAGCTTTTGGGTGGGCGTCACTATTCGCCATACTCTCGACCTCACAAAATGTATTTGGGATTTCTGTTATCAATAAAAGTAAAAGATATCTACTAACATGTAAAAATCATTTTTTCTGTATCGTAGGTGTCAATAGCCTTAAGGCATATCACTGAAGATTCACTTTAGAGCTCCTATTCAGGGTTCTGACACCATTCAGTGTTAGGCCAGTCTCACACGTCCAGATAATTCCGGTACCGGAAAAAATCGGTACCGGAGTTATCCGTGTCCGTGTGTCCATGAGCTCACGTAGGCCATCCGTGTGGCACACGTGCGGCAGCCGTGTGCCGCCTGGGTACCACACGGACCGTGCAGGAGAGACAGCGCTAAAGTTTAGCACTGTCCCCTGCATCGTGCTGAAGCCGCGATTCATATCTTCTGTGCAGCAGCGTTTGCTGTAAAGAAGATATGAATAATCTATTTTTTTAGTGGTATTTCGTGTTTAAAATAAAGCTCCATGTCCCCACCCCCTGTGCGCCCCCCCCCCCCCCCCGCTGTTCTGAAAATACTCACCCGCCTCCCTCGCAGTGTCCTGTCCTGGCCGCAGCTTCTCCTGTATGCGGTCACGTGGGGCCGCTCATTTACAGTTATTAATATGCGGCTCCACCCCTATGGGAGGTGGAGCCGCATATTCATGACTGTAATCGGCGGCCCCACGTGACCGCATACAGTAGAAGGTGCGGCCAGGACAGGACACTGCGAGGGAGGCGGGTGAGTATTTTCAGAACAGCGGGGGGTGCACAGGGGGTGGGGACATGGAGCTTTATTTTAAACACGAAATACCACTAAAAAAATGGATTATTCATATCTTCTTTACAGCAAACGCTGCTGCACAGAAGATATGAATCGCGGCTTCAGCACCACGTAGGGGGGACAGCGCTTACTGGAGCGCTGTCTCCTGCACGGCACACGGACTGCACACGGAAAACATCCGTGTGCGTTACGTGTTTTACACGGACCCATTGACTTTAATGGGTCCGTGTAATACGTGCGCTCCCACGAACACTGACATATCTCCGTGTTTGGCACACGGAGACACGGTCCGCAAAAAATCAATGACATCTGCACAGATGCATTGATTTCAATGTGTCTACGTGTGTCAGTGGCTCCTGTATGTGAGGAAACTGTCGCCTCACGTACCGGAGCCACTGACGTGTGAAACCGGCCTTAGAGATAGCAGGGATGGGTTGTACAAAGATCTCATCCAGTATGGAGAAGGGAAAAACATATAGTTTCAGGAGGGGTAAAGAAAATAAGTTATAGAAAAGATTAAAAGCATAAGAAGGGAATGTAAATTCAGAATAAAAGCTGAGCTGATATTTGCGCTAATGAAAACAGCAGTATCTTGGATAAACACAGACCTCACATTCAGCCTATATTACTGCAAGAGATACTCCCACAAGAGGAAAATCTGATGCATGCAGCAAACTGAATATTGAATGATCAGAGAATAAATTAAGGGATGAAGATTGCAGACTGAAAGTTAGTGCAATTTTGATATCCAAAATTATCTGCTGACATGTAAAAAATATTTTTCCATATCATATGTGTCCATAGCCTTTAGGCTTTTAACTGAAGATTCACTTTAGTTTGAAAAAGATATTTATTGAATTCTAAACATAGACAATTGTTAATCTTACATTAATAGATCTCATCAAGGGAAAGAAAAAGTTAATCAATGGCTAAAACTTAACAAAGACAATAGAAACATCAACAATAACAAAGGAAGGTTTGTTCCTGTGGCATATACATCATTAATAATAATTATTACAATCACTCACACTAATCTGCTTAAGACCTTCAAAAATGTTTACACTATTAGACAGAGATGTAATAAAAGATATTCAAAGAAAGGGAGGAGGACAGCCAAGGTTACCATGTCTTGTAGTATACGTCAACTGAATAAGTTTATAATTTTCTCACAGATAGCAATGCTTTTTATTCTTCTTTTAACCCCTTAGTGACAGAGCCAATTTGGTACTTAATGACCGAGCCAATTTTTACAATTCTGACCAGTGTCACTTTATGAGGTTATAACTCTGGAACGCTTTATCGGATCCCGCTGATTCTGAGATTGTTTTTTCGTGACATGTTGTACTTCAAGTTAGTGGTAACATTTCTTCGATATTACTTGCGATTATTTATGAAAAAAATGGAAATATGGCGAAAATTTTTAAAATTTTGCAATTTTCAAACTTTGTATTTTTATGCCCTTAAATCAGAGAGATATGTCACAAAAAATAGTTAATAAATAACATTTCTCACATGTCTACTTTACATCAGCACAATTTTGGAAACAATTTTTTTTTTTGTTAGGGAGTTATAAGGGTTAAAAGTTGACCAGCAATTTCTCATTTTTACAACACCATGTTTTTTTTAGGGACCACATCACCTTTGAAGTGATTTTGAGGGGTCTATATGATAGAAAATAACCAAGTGTGACACCATTCTAAAAACTGCACCCCTCAAGCTGCTCAAAACCACATTCAAGAAGTTTATTAACCCTTTACGTACTTCACAGGAACTAAAACAATGTGGAAGAAAAAAATTAACATTTTACTTTTTTTTGCAAACATTTTACTTCAGAACCATTTTTTTTAATTTTCACAAGTGTAAAAACAGAAATTTAACCACAAATTTTGTTGTGCAATTTTTCCTGAGTACGCCGATACCCCATATGTGGAGGTAAACCACTGTTTGGGCGCACCGCAGAGCTTGGAAGTGAAGGAGCACCGTTTGACTGTTTCAATGCAGAATTGGCTGGAATTGAGATCGGACGCCATGTCGCGTTTGGAGAGCCCCTAATGTGCCTAAACAGTGGAAACCCCCCACAAGTGACACCATTTTGGAAACTAGACCCCCCAAGGAACTTATCTAGATGTGTGGTGAGCACTTTGAACCCCCAAGTGCTTCACAGAAGTTTATAACGTAGAGCCGTGAAAATAAAAAATCGCATTTGTTTTCACAAAAATGATTTTTTCGCCCACAAATTCTTATTTTCACAAGGGTAACAGGAGAAATTAGACCACAAAAGTTGTTGTGCAATTTCTCCTGAGTACGTCGATACCCCATATGTGGAGGTAAACCACTGTTTGGGCGCACCGCAGAGCTTGGAAGTGAAGGAGCACCGTTTGACTTTTTCAATGCAGAATTGGCTGGAATTGAGATCGGATGCCATGTCGCGTTTGGAGAGTCCCTGATGTGCCTAAACAGTGGAAACCCCCCACAAGTGATACCATTTTGGAAACTAGACCCCCCAAGGAACTTATCTAGATGTGTGGTGAGCACTTTGAACCCCCAAGTGCTTCACAGAAGTTTATAACGTAGAGCCGTGAAAATAAAAAATCTCATTTTTTCTACAAAAATGATCTTTTTGCCCCAAAATTTTTATTTTCACAAGGGTAACAGGAGAAATTAGACCACAAAAGTTGTTGTGCAATTTCTCCTGAGTACGTCGATACCCCATATGTGGAGGTAAACCACTGTTTGGGCGCACCGCAGAGCTTGGAAGTGAAGGAGCACCGTTTGACTTTTTCAATGCAGAATTGGCTGGAATTGAGATCGGATGCCATGTCGCGTTTGGAGAGTCCCTGATGTGCCTAAACAGTGGAAACCCCCCACAAGTGATACCATTTTGGAAACTAGACCCCCCAAGGAACTTATCTAGATGTGTGGTGAGCACTTTGAACCCCCAAGTGCTTCACAGAAGTTTATAACGTAGAGCCGTGAAAATAAAAAATCTCATTTTTTCTACAAAAATGATCTTTTTGCCCCCAAATTTTTATTTTCACAAGGGTAACAGGAGAAATTAGACCACAAAAGTTGTTGTGCAATTTCTCCTGAGTACGTCGATACCCCATATATGGGGGTAAACCACTGTTTGGGCGCACCGCAGAGCTTGGAAGAGAAGGAGTGTCGTTTTACTTTTTCAATGTAGAATTGGCTGGAATTGAGATCGGACGCCATGTCACGTTTGGAGAGCCGCTGATGTGCCTAAACAGTAGAGACCCCCCACATATGACACCATTTTGGAAACTAGACCCCTTAAGGAACTTATCTAGATGTGTGGTGAGCACTTTAAACCCCCAGGTGCTTCACAGAAGTTTATAACGTAGAGCCGTGAAAATAAAAAAATCGCATTTTTTCTACAAAAATGATCTTTTTGCCTCCAAATTTTTATTTTACCAAGGGTAACAGGAGAAAATGGACCCCAGAAGCTGTTGTACAATTTGTCTTGAGTACGCCGACACCCCATATGTGGGGGTAAACCACTGTTTGGGCGCATGGCTGAGCTCGGAAGCAAAGGAGCGCCATTTGACTTTTCAATGCAAAATTGACTGGAATTGAGATCGGACGCCATGTCGCGTTTGGAGAGCCCCTGATGTGCCTAAACAGCAGAAACCCCCCAAAAGTGACCCCATTTTGGAAACTAGACCCCCCATGGAACTTATCTAGATGTGTAGTGAGAACTTTGAATGCCCAAGTGCATCACAGAAGTTTATAATGCAGAGTCGTGAAAATAAAAAATATATATTTTTTAACAATAAAGATTTTTTAGCCCCCAAGTTTTTATTTTCACAAGGGTAACAAGAGAAATTGGACCCCAAAAGTTGTTGTCCAATTTGTCCTGAGTATGCTGGTACCCCATATGTGGGGGTAAACCACTGTTTGGGCGCATGGCAGAGCTCGGAAGGGAAGGAGTGCCATTTTGGAATGCAGACTTTGATAGAATTGTCTGCGGGCGTTATGTTGCCTTTGCAGACCCCTAATGTACCTAAACAGTAGAAACCCCCAACAAGTGACCCCATTTTGGAAAATAGACCCCCCAAGGAACTTATCTAGATATGTGGTGAGAACTTTGAATGCCCAAGTGCTTCACAGAAGTTTATAATGCAGAGTAGTGAAAATAAAAAATATTTTTTTTCCCACAAAAAAGATTTTTTTAGCCCCCAAATTTTTATTTTCACAAGGGTAACAAGAGAAATTGGACCCCAAAAGTTGTTGTCCAATTTGTCCTGAGTATGCTGGTACCCCATATGTGGGGGTAAACCACTGTTTGGGCGCACGGCAGAGCTCGGAAGGGAAGGAGCGCCATTTTGCAATGCAGACTTTGATAGAATTGTCTGCGGGCGTTATGTTGCGTTTGCAGACCCCTAATGTACCTAAACAGTAGAAACCCCCACAAGTGACCAAATTTTGGAAACTAGACCCCCTAAGGAACTTATCTAGATATGTGGTGAGAACTTTGAAAGCTCAAGTGCTTCACAGAAATTTATAATGCAGAGTAGTGAAAATAAAAAAATATATTTTTTTCCAACAAAAAAGATTTTTAGCCCCCAAGTTTTTATTTTCACAAGGGTAACAGGAGAAATTGGACCCCAAAAGTTGTTGTCCAATTTATCCCGAGTACGCTGATGCCCCATATGTGGGGGTAAACCACTGTTTGGGCGCACGGCAGAGCTCAGAAGGGAGGGAGTACCATTTGACTTTTTTAGCGCAAAATTGGCTGTCGTGTTTGGAGACCCCCTGATGTACCTAAACAGTGGAAACCCCCCAATTCTAACTCCAACCCTAACCCCAACACAGCCCTAACCCTAATCTCAACCCGATCCATAATCCTAATCACAACCCTAACGATAATCACAACCCTAACCCCAAAACAGCCCTAATCTCAACCCTAACCATAACCCTAATCAAAACCCTAAATCCAACACACCCCTAACCCTAATCCTAACCCTAATCCCAACCCTAATCCCAAACGTAACACTAATCCCAACCCTAATCCAAACCCTAACCCTAATCCCAACTCTAACCCTAACTTTAGCTCCAACCCTAACTTTAGCCCCAACCCTAACCATAACTTTAGCCCCCGTCGTCACAAAAAAAGTTCAATGTAACCTTTTTTTTGTACGTCGCGTCCGCCATTTCCGCGGATGCGTGGCCGTAACTCTGCCCCCTCCTCCCCAGGACATAGACTGGGCAGCGGATGCGTTGAAAAACTGCATCCGCTGCCCACGTTGTGCACAATTTTCACAATGTGCGTCGGTACGTCGGGCCGACGCATTGCGACCGCCCCGTACCGACGCAAGTGTGAAAGAAGCCTTAGGCTACTTTCAGACATAGCGCATTTTTGAGCGCTATTTTGCGGGCGCTTTTCAAAAATGCGCAATGTCATTTTCGTCTGCCGGCAAAGTGAATGAGAAATTCACTTTGCCGTTCAGACACACCGCAAAAAAACGCGGCGCTTTTGTCTGCAAACACGCCGGCGTAAAAAGAATTGACATGTCAATTCTTTACGCAGCGGCGTGTCTGCGTATCCCCCTAGGGCCCCATATTACCTTCCACACACAGCGCCTTTGTCCTGGGTGTCGGCGTCTTTGTACGGAGGGGTTGACACCCAGGACCGGACGTGACGTCGGACAGGAAGAGGGAAGCCCCCGCCCCCCAGTGAAGCAGCATGGAGTCCTTCTGTGTGCGTGTGTGTGCGTGTGTGTGCGTGTGTGTGCGTGTGTGTGTCCCCATGCGACGCTAGTGCCACCATTGTGCTAAGTCGCCGTATGGGACTACTACTCCCATCCGGTATTAGGATGGGAGAGTTGTCCCTGTGTCCGGCGACTTAGCACAATTGTAAAGTTACACAAAACACCTACACACAATACACATACATGACACACAGTACATACAACATATAACACAGAGTATATACTCACCAACAGCACACTTGTAGGCGAAGCCCTCGATCCTCCAGGAAAAAATCCAAAAATAATAAACCAAATTCATAGTCCCTGTCCGCAGAATCCATAAAACGAGTGTCCCACGCCGATCGGCTGCTCTCCGGCGATACACTGCCAGGAGCGAAGCTCCTAGCAGTGTATCGCGTACTGTTCCGGAGTTCAATGACTCCGGCGTCTCGGTTAACAGCAGTACAGCTGCGTTGAACTTTCCCACGCAGCACTGCCGTTAAGCGAGAGTGCCGGGGTCAATGACCGCCGGTAAACTCGCTCGCGCATGCGCAGTGACACACCGACAGGAACTATGGCTCCTGTCAGTGTGTTGCTGCAGCCGTGGAGAGCAGACATATCTCTGGATGTGTCTGTTCTCCATGGAAAATCTTGATACGTGGCACTTAAATATGTGGCAATTAAATACGTGACACGTGGCACTTATACGTGATACGTGTCACTTAAATACGTGGCACTGAAATACGTGGCACGTGGCACTTTGATACGTGGCACGTGGCACTTTGATACGTGGCACGTGGCACTTTGATACGTGGCACTGAAATATGTGGCACGTGGCACTTTGATACGTGGCACGTGTCACTTAAATACGTGGCACGTGGCACTGAAATATGTGGCACGTGGCACTTTGATACGTGGCACGTGTCTCTTAAATACGTGGCACGTGGCACTGAAAGATGTGGCACGTGGCACTTTGATACGTGGCACGTGGCACTGAAAGATGTGGCACGTGGCACTTTGATACGTGGCACGTGGCACTTTGATACGTGGCACGTGGCACTGAAATATGTGGCACGTGGCACTTTGATACGTGGCACGTGGCACTTTGATACGTGGCACGTGGCACTTTGATACGTGGCACGTGGCACTTTGATACGTGGCACTGAAATATGTGGCACGTGGCACTTTGATACGTGGCACGTGTCACTTAAATACGTGGCACGTGGCACTGAAATATGTGGGACACGTCGCACAAAAAAGTTACATGTAGGTTTTTTTGTCGACGGTCCGCCGAAGCACGACGCATCCGTCGCACGACGGATGCGACATGTGGCAATCCGTCGCAATGCGTCGCTAATGCAAGCCAATGGAGAAAAAACGCATCCTGCAAGCACTTTTGCAGGATGCGTTTTTTCTCCAACGACGCATTGCGACGGAAGCCAAAAAACGCTAGTGTGAAAGTAGCCTAACCCTAACCCTAGCCCTAACCCTAAATTTAGCCCCAACCCTAACCCTAACCCTAACTCTAACCCTAACCCTAACCCTAACCCTAATTTTAGCCCCAACTTGTCTTCTCCTGCCGGCCGGCAGATGGCAGCAGATGGCGGGCGCACTGCGCATGCGCCCGCCATGATGAAAAAGCCGGCTGGCAGGAGAAGACAGAAGAGGACCCAGGGACCCCGGGTGAGTATGTTAGGGTCCCCGAATCCCCCTATTTCTCTGTCCTCTGATGTGCGATCACATCAGAGGACAGAGAAATAACTGATCGCTTTTTTTTTTTTTTTTTTTTGCGGTCGCCGGTAAACTGTTAATTACCGGCGATCGCAAAGCAGGGGTCGGTGCAAATCGACCCCGATCATGTTCTTTGGGGTCTCGGCTACCCCCGGCAGCCGAGACCCCAAAGAACATCCGGGTGCCGGGCGGCGGGCGCACTGCGCGTGCGCCCGCCATTTTTTCCCGGAAAAAAGATGGCGGCGCCCATGGGGAGACACGAGGAGCACCGGGGGAGGTAGGTGAGTATTGGGGGGCTATTGGGGGCCATCGGGGACCACATTTCTCTGTCCTCCGATGTGCGATCACATCGGAGGACAGAGAAATTAAACGGCAAATCGCGTTTTTTTTTTTTTGTTGCGACCGCCGGTAAACGGTTAATTACCGGCGATCGCAACTCGGGGGTCGGTAAAAACCCCCCGAATCATGTTCTCTGGGGTCTCGGCTACCCTCGGCAACCGAGACCCCAGAGAAAATCCGACTCTGGGGGGCGCTATTCACTTTTTCCACAGCGCCGTTAATTAACGGCGCTGTGGTTTAAGTACCCTTAGCGGCCGCCGTTAAAAGGCGTATCGGCGGTCGTTAAGGGGTTAAAGAGGCCCTCCCATGAAGAGTTTTCTTAATTAAATGTGTGCATGTGTATATGCTGTGGAGTGTGAGTAAATTAATACACTCCCCTAATTCTGCTTTCTCTGGGATCCAGGGCTGTTATACTCAGTTTTTGAGTGATGTCACCGCTCTGCAGACCTACCCGTTCTTGCTGTGCGCTGCGTGACTTGGAAGTGGCTTTTACACTGTAAGTCTATGGCGCATCAGAACAAGGCACAAGACTTAATCCTATGAAGTGCCTCTTGAAAAGGCTGCATGGAAGAAACGTTGGGTTCGTCAGGACACTGAGTGTATAATTTTGTTTTCCTAAATTGGAAAATATTGATGTACTCAGGGTCAGACTGGCCTGGTGGGACACCAGTGAAATGCCCGGTGGGCCCGAGAGAGAAAAAGGGAAAAAAAGCATTTTTGGGGGCATGGGCATGGAGGGTTCATTAGTTGACCCACCTCAACGACCAGGGTCGGCATCACCACCCTGCGCACCCAGGCAAGTGCTGGGCCCTGGACAAACAGGGGGCCTACTCTCTATCGGGGACATGGACACGCTACAGGATTCATGAGTCGGGGAGCCTAGTGCCATCGCTTGTACCGCCCCCCTCAAGTACTCACCTCTCCTGGTTCCCTGCCGATCCAATGTTTTCAAAGTCTTCTGACTTACTGTGACATCTCTGGCAGATGGTGCAATGATGTCACTACAGAATGCCCTCTGTGCTGAGCCCTGCAGAGTCAGAAGACGCTGAGGAGACCAGACCTGCGGGCAACTGGAGAGGTGAGTATTTTATTTTATTTTTTTATGTATGAAGCATTATATGGGGACAATTTTACTGTATGGAGAATTATATAGGGGCCATTATATACTGTATGGAGCAATATATGTGGCCCATTATACTGTAAGGACAATATATGGGGCCTAGTATACTGAATTGAGCAATATAGTGCACTTAGTCTTCCCACACTGTGCGTGACATTATCACTGGTTGTCATGTCGGACGCTATTCACACTAGGGCGTCCGACAGACAGCGGTAATTCCTCATTTGTCCACTATGCACTCAGTGGTGCCGGCTAGATTTCATCTAGGTTGTTCGGGGGTTAATCTAGCTGGTACTTGGATTGGAGGCTGGGTCTCGCCCACTGCCTTTAAATATTTCAGCTGAACTTTGGGCGTCGCCGATTATAGCTTGTGTCTTGTGCCTGGTGATCTCGGTCTGGAGTGGTGGTCTAGGAGAGGAAATATTGTATCTGGTGGTGTATTATCCTTCGTCATATTTCGCCTTCCTATATTTGTATTTGTTTTGCCCTGTGCACATTACAGTGTTTTCCTGCGTGTCTGCGGCGTGGTGCGTTTTTAGTTTTCCCTGTCTGTGCTTTCTGTAGGGGTTGGTGTGAGGTTTTATCACTGGGTGGCGGGTGAAGGTTTCAGCTTAGTACTGAAACAGGAGTCAGGGTCAGGCCTGGCGGCCCAGACATGCACACCTTCAGTGTAAACTCTGGGAGAGGGACAGACAGGGTTTCCCTAGTCTGAGGGATATTGCAGGGGCCCGGGTAATCAGCTGTAGTCTACCCAGCACCCCCGTGACATTATAATCGGCCCCAAAATTTTGTATTCCATGGATCCCATGACTTCCATAACCCGCCAGCTGGAGGCGCTGTCCTTACAGGTCACTGAGTTGAAAGGAGCAGTCCAGCAGCAGGGTCTTGTAGTATCTAATGTGCAAGCTGAAAATGCAGGTAAAGTTGCAGAGCCAAAGATCCCTTTGCCTGAGAGGTTTGCTGGGGAACGCAGTAAATTTGTTGTCTTTCATGAAGCTTGCAAATTGTATTTTCGTATGCGCCCGATTTCCTCGGGTAATGAGGCTCAGCGTGTGGGCCTGGTGTTGTCATTGCTGAACGGAGACCCCCAAGCTTGGGCGTTTTCTTTACCATCTGATTCAGCTGCATTTAACTCAGTGGAGAGTTTTTTTCCTGCTCTTGGACTCATTTATGATGATCCTGACAGATTGGCTTTAGCAGAATCTAAAATTTGCGCTCTCCACCAGGGGGAGCGAATGGCGGAGGATTACTGTTCTGAATTTCGCCGCTGGGCGGTGGACACGCAGTGGAATGACCCGGCACTGCGGAGTCAATTTGTTCATGGGGTTTCGAGAAGGGTTAAATAAGCCCTTCTGATGTATGAGACTCCTGCTTCTCTAGAGTCTGCTATGAATCTTGTTGTTCGCCGTTTGCATCAGGGGGTGCAAGAGACGCCGCCTTTGGGTGAAGGCGTAGGTGCACGTGAGGTTGCTGCAGGTGAGCCAACGGAGCCTATGCAAATCACAGGGGTGTCACATCCTCGTGTCCCCTCGCTCAGGAAGCAGGGAGCCTGTTTTTGCTGTGGTAAAGATGGGCATTATGTAAATGCTTGTCCTCTGTTACCTAAGAAAAAGCACATTGGCGGAAAACTACTAAGCTCAGAGGGTGTGGAGGAGACTAATCTGAGTTATATCTTCCATTGTGGTCTCTCAATGTATGCTCCCTGCCAGGGTTATGGTCGCTGGCAGAGAGCTGCCTATCACTGTTTTTGTGGATAGTGGTTCGGCCACTAATCTCATTGATGAGGAGTTTGCGCGCATGGCCGGGTTCACGGTCGAAAAACTGCCTCATCCTATCCGGGTGGTCACCATCAATTCTGCTCCTCTCCCACAGGGGGAAATTACTGAGTGTGTGGCTGAAGTGAAACTCCAGATTGGGGCCCTACATTCTGAGCAGGTTACATGTAGGGTGCTCAGTAATCTTCCTGCACAAATGGTTTTGGGTTTTCCATGGTTATCTTTGCATAACCAGGTGATTGACTGGAAAACTCAGGACATAATCCAGTGGAGCGGATTTTGCCAGGAGAATTGCCTGGCCACATGTGTGTCCGCCGTGACTCCTAGCATTCCTGAGTCACTGCTGGATTTCGCGGATGTGTTCTCAGAGAAGGGTTGCTCAGAATTGCCACCACATCGCCCCTATGACTGTTGGTCAGTATGTTTCACCGCCGCCATCCGGGGAAGCCGGGTCCTATAAGTCGTGAGGGCCCTGGGGTCCCTCGTAGAAGGTGGGGTACTGTCATGTCGGACGCTATTCACCCTAGGGCGTCCGACAGACAGCGATAATTCCGCATTTGTCCACTATGCGCTCAGTGGCGCTGGCTAGATTTCATCTAGGTTGTTCGGGGGTTAATCTAGCTGGTACTCGGATTGGAGGCTGGGTCTCGCCCACTGCCTTTAAATAGTTCTGCTGAACTTTGGGCGTCGCCGATATAGCTTGTGTCTTGTGCCTGGTGATCTCGGTCTGGAGTGGTGGTCTAGGAGAGGAAATATCATATCTGGTGGTGTATTATCCTTCGCCATATTGCTCCTTCCTATATTTGTATTTGCTTTGCCCTGTGCACATTATAGTGTTTTCCTGCGTGTCTGCGGCATGGTGCATTTTTAGTTTTCCCTGTCTGTGCTTTCTGTAGGGGTTGGTGTGAGGTTTTATCACTGGGGGGCGGGTCAAGGTTTCAGCTTAGTACTGAAACAGGAGTCAGGGTCAGGCCTGGCGGCCCAGACATGCACACCTTCAGTGTAAATTCTGGAAGAGGGTCAGACAGGGTTTCCCTAGTCTGAGGTACCCCCGTGACACTGGCCATGCATATTTAGGAAAAAAACACCTAACACTTGGTTTTATTTGTGTGTGTGTTTTTTCCACTTTTATTGGTATGGATCCGGTTGCAGGGCTGGCAGAGCAGCTACGCTGTCTGTCTCTGGAGGTGAATAACCTCCACCATGAGGTTCATTAGCAGCAACAGCAGCTGCATGTCACTGATGTTGGGGTTTCTGCAGGAAGGCCAGTGTAATAATTATATCGGATAACTCAGGAGACTCTTTGCGTGGAACAAGACAACTACAGGACACAGTTTTATAAGTGGTAAAGTCTATATTATCACACGGTGATTCAAACAGGTGCAGAGAGAAACTCAAGTCCACAACACTTGGAGTAAATATTAAATGCAGCTTAGCAGTCTATAGGAAACTTCAGAGGAAAATGCAATCACGCAGAAAGTCTATGAAGAACAATTATTCTTGAGGATGCTTGACACGAATAAGTCCTTGCTTAGTCCAAAACACAGATAGATATGCTTATAAGGCAGTTCAAATAATATCTTAGCTCAACCAGGGAGGCCTGGGTAATAGTCTCAGGTTCTTGCAGAGCAAGCAACAGCTTACATGTCCAGCAAATGCAGATGGAAGTAAACACGAGCAGCAGATGAAGGAGGAATACTGGAACTAGTGTATGCAGCAGGAACTCAGAGCAGAGTAGCAGGATAACCCCACAGGTTCACAGGAGCAGGTATATAGCCAGGGAGTCACCAGAGGTCTGGAGCTGGATGCAAGGCAGAATACTCTAGCACAGACTGAAGGCTGGGGTGGAGTTTTATAGCATGAAGACACAGTGCACATGAGACCAAAGACTCCATCTTGGAAAAGGGCAGTAATGCACAAAAGATAATAAAAAATGTTCAGAGTCCTGACATTACTCCCTCCTTAGAAGCGGCCTCAGGATGATCCTGGACCTGGTTTCTCAGGGAATCTCTGATGAAAACGAGAAATCTTGTTGGGCATTGATGTTTTCCACAGGTTCCCAAGAGTCTTCCTCAGGGGGATATCCCTGCCATGTTATCAGATATTGGAGCCGATTCCTGCGAATCCTGGAATCAACAATTTCCTCCACCACAAATTGTTCTTGCCCATCAATCACCACAGGCTGCAGAGGTGGCACAACACGTCCCTGGAAGGTACTAGGAGATACAGGCTTTAGTAAAGATACATGAAAAACTGGGTGTACCTTCATAGTCTTAGGCAGCTTCAGCCGGCAGGCCACAGAGCTCACAATACCGTTGATCTTGAAAGGGCCAATGAATTTCTATCCAAGTTTTTGTGAAGGAACGTTTAACTTCAGATTCTTAGTTGCTAACCACATGGAATCTCCTACCTTGAACATGGGTGCAGGTTTATGGAATCTATCAGCCGACCTCTTATAACATTCTTGAGCTGTGCTCAGGGATTCCTTCAGAACCTCCAGATTTTGCCTCATCGCAGTCAGCCTTTCTTCCACTGCCAGAACCGGAGAATTAATTGGAGACCTAGGTAAGATACACGGATGATAACCCAGATTGGCAAAGAAAGGTGTAAATTTAGTGGAGGAGCTCTGAGAATTGTTATATGAAAATTCGGCTAACGGCAGCAACTCCAACCAATCATCCTGGAGATGGCTGACATAGCACCTTAGATATTGTTCCAGCGTCTGGTTGGTACGCTCAGTCTGACCATTTGTCTGGGGATGGTAAGTGGAAGAGAGACAGACATTAATATTGAGTGCAGAGCAAAACCCCTTCCAGAATCTTGAAGTGAACTGTACTCTACGGTCAGAGATGATCTCATCCGGAACCCCATGCAACCGAAAGACATTCTGTATAACCAAGTTCACTGTATCTTTAAATGAGGGGAGGCCAGTGCACGGAACAAAATGAGCAGCTTTAGTCAGGCGATCAACTACCACCATGATTGTATTCATGCCCCCCGATGTAGGCAGCTCCACAATAGAGTCCATTAATATAGACCCCCAAGGATGGGACGGAACAGGTAATGGTTGTAGAAGACCCGTAGGTGCCACGAGGAGTCCTTGGTATTCTTCAGGCAAGTTGGCCTCCAGAAGAATCGGCTCAGGAACTCTTGTGTCTTCTGTACCCCCCTGTGACCAGCCAACTTGGAGTCATGTACCAACTTGAGGATCTGCAGACGGACGACCTCAGGGACGTAGATACGTCGATCTCTGAACCACATGCCACCCTTAAAGACAAGATTAATATCCACAGGTGGGTTGGCCAGAAATACATCACCGTCATAGGCCTCCCTGCACTCCTTTCACAAGTCCTGATCGTGGATAACTCCGATGAAATTGGCATCAGATAGAATGGTCTTGGACGGGGCTCCAGGTACGGATTCCGCAGCATGGATTCGGGATAAAGCATCAACCTTCCCATTACGAGAACCTGGACGGTATGAGATAACAAAATTAAATTGATTTAAAAATAAGTTCCAACGAGCCTGACGAGGAGAAAGACATCTAGCGGATCTAAGGAACTCTAAATTGCGATGGTCAGTTAGCACTATGATCTGTTGTGCAGCTCCTTGCAGATGATGCCTCCATTCTTTGAAAGCTGCAATAATAGCAAGCAATTCCTTGTCTCCCACATCGTAATTCTTCTCTGCTGAGGTTAGTCTATGGGAAAAGAAAGCACAAGGATGTAGCAGACCCTTCTCTCCAGTTCTTTGGGAGAGAATAGCCCCCAAAGCATTATCAGAAGCGTCCACCTCCACAATGAAAGAAAGTGTTGGATCTGGGTGTATCAACAGCGGTGCTGATGTGAAACAGATCTTAAGCTGATCAAAAGCTTCTTGAGCCTGTGATGACCACTTAAATGGCTTTTGCTTCTTTGTCAAGGAAGTAATGGGACGGACAATATCAGAAAAGTTTCGAATGAAGCGTCTGTAGAAATTTGCAAAACCAATAAAATGTTGGACCTCCTTAATGTTCTTGGGTACCGGCCAGTCAAGGATAGCCTGAATCTTACCAGATTCCATGTTCAGCCCCTGGGGAGAGATGATATAACCTAAGAACTGTATCTCAGAACGATGGAACTCGCATTTCTCCGGCTTAATATACAGATTGTTCTGTTTCAGACATCTTAAAACAGTTTTGACATGTTCTTCATGTTCCTGTAGAGAGTCAGAAAAGATTAGTATATCATCCAAATAGATCACTACAAACTGGTCCAACAAATCTCTGAAAATGTAATTAGCAAGGTGTTGAAACGTTGCAGGGGCGTTACAAAGCCCGAAGGGCATCACAAGAGATTCAAAGTGTCCATACCGGCATCTGAATGCTGTCTTCCACTCATCCCCTGGACGAATACGCGCCAAATTATAAGCCCCATGAAGATCCAGTTTAGAGAACACCTTAGCATGGCGGACTCTTTCCAGTAATTCGGGAATCAGAGGCAAAGGGTATGGGATTCGTACAGTTACCTTATTGAGTTCCCGATAGTCAACACAGGGTCTCAGGGTGCCATCCTTCTTCTTTACAAAAAAGATAGGTGCCCCTGCTAGTGAGGAAGAAGGGCGTATGAAGCCTTTGGCCCGATTTTCATCAATATACTCCTTTAAGGCTTGAAGCTCAGGTGCCGCCAAAGGGTATATGTTACCAAAAGGAATAGCTGCCCCAGGAAGCATCTCAATGGGACAGTCATAATGCCTGTGTGGAGGAATCTGATCTGCATTCTTCTTGTCACAGATGTCAGAGAACTCTTTATATGCTGGAGGTAAAGAAAATACCTGTACATGTGGTTCCGTAGCCGTGGACTCAGGGACAGCTTCTGTTAATGCTGAGTTGCTCCTTGTTGGAAAGATAATCTCCTTGGTCTCCCAGTTGATAATTGGGATCTGAGAACGCAACCAAGGAATGCCTAAAATCACAGGAAAATGAGGAGAAGAAATTAGCAAGAAAGAAAGTTGCTCCTGATGATTAGGCTCCAACAAAATTTCAAGGGGTACGGTCTCCTGAGCCACAGTCCCAGAGATTAAAGGTTACCCATCCACTGTTTCCATGGTAATTGGAGAGGCTCTTTGCTGAATTTCAATACCATGTTCTTTGGCAAATGCGATATCCATGAAATTGCCACCTGCACCAGAGTCAATCATAGCTGCACTGGAAATCCACTGTCCTGAACACAGGATCTTAATAGGGAGAGAACAATGAGAATTATTTTCCTTAATCTCCTTGGGGGGTGAAGTCATAGAAAGTGAATGGAATACAGTGTTTAAAGGCAGGCTACATTCAGAGATGTCAGATTCATCATCACAGTTGTCATACTCCCCTACCGCTGCTAACACCTTGTTAGGCCGTCTGCGACACTAGGACAATTGATCAGAAAGTGGTCAGACTGGTCGCAGTAGAAACATAGACTTTCACGAAGGCGATGCTCCCGGCGCTCATTGATCTTGCGCCTCTGAACGGAATCAATTTGCATGGGCACCTCCTCCACCTCCCGAGATGTTTTACCTGCAGGCTCTTTGGAAGGAAGGGAAAAGTAAGAAATACGGTTATATGCAGCAAACTTCTCCTGCCTACGCTCAGTAAGGCGAATGTCAATGCGCACACAATGCTGTATAAATGTCTCTAGCTCTTGTGGTGACTCAGAGCAAGCTAGTTCATCTTTTACAATACTAGACAGACCCCTTTTAAAAATAGTCAATTGTGCATAACTGTCCCCATTGGTATCTACCGCTAATCTCCTGAATTCAGTAGCGTACTCAATAACAGAACGTTTTGCCTGGCGTAAAGACAATAAAGCAGATTCAGCGGTTGCACGGCGATTAGGATCATCAAACATTAATGCCATAGCGGCCAAGAAATCATCCAACTTATTTAACCGTGGGTCACGAGACTCAATCATCGGATTCGCCCAGGCGAGCTCTCGTGCGGTCAGCAGCATTATTACACACAATACTTTGGATCTATCATTAGGAAAACGGTCAGCATGCACATCAAAATATAGCATACATTGATTCACAAAGCCACAAAATTTGTCGCCATCACCATTAAATCTGAATGGGGGCAACTTAGGTTGGCTAGCTGGTGGCGGTTGCCCAGAGGGAAAAGTCGCTTGTGCAGCTATTTGCGTGCTTATGTCCTGAAAAGCCCGTCCATACTGGGACTCTATGCCAGCAAGTTTGTTTTCCTGGGCTGCCATGCGGGTGCTTAAGTCCTGCAAAGTCTGTTGTGAACTGTGTTTCTGGGCTCCCTCTGGTGGTCACTAACGGTAATGTGTTAGGCATGTCTTGTTGCAGGCCTGAGCTCCAGCTGTGTCGTTAAGCAGCGGGTGTTCCCTATTTAAGTCTCCTCCGGACTCAGTCTCTTGCCTGGCATCGTTGTATCCAGACCTATATGGTCTCCTCCGGATTCCTTTCAGTCTGTCTCATGCAAGAAAAGCTAAGTCCGTTTTGTATAATTTGGATCGTTTTCATTTTTCAGTGTCTTTGTCCAGCTTGCTTAATATTTGATTTTCTGGCTCGCTGGAAGCTCTAGGGGGCTGATATTCTCCCTCCGCACCATCAGTCGGTGTGGGGGTTCTTGAATGTTCAGCGTGGATGTTTTTGTAGGGTTTTCTGCTGACCGCATAGTCCACTATCTATTTTCTGTCTATCTAGACTAGTGGGCCTCACTTTGCTGAATCTAGTTCATCTCTACGTTTGTGTTTTCCTCTTGCCTCACCGTTATTATTTGTTGGGGGCTTTCTATATCTTTGGGGTTCAATTTCTCTGGAGGCAAGTGAGGTCTTATTTTCCCTCTAGGGGTAGTCAGTTCTCCGGCTGGCTCGAGACGTCTAGAACCAACGTAGGCACGTTCACCGGCTGCTTCTAGTTGTGTGTGTTAGGATCAGGTATGCGGTTAGCCCAGTTTCCACCTCCCTAGAGCAGTATTTATGTTTTTGCTATCTTGCCGGAATGTCAGAGATCCTCTACCACTGGGATCATAACAGTATGCCAGGCCGAAAGAAAATGTTTATTCCATCGCAGAAGCGGGATTAAAAAGAAGTTCTGAGTTGTTTTTTTTTGTTTTTTTGTTTTGTTTTGTTGCTGCAGTTTGCTAAGCTTCTTCCATCCCCTTTTTCTCTGAGTGGCTGGAACTCTGCTGCAGATATGAATGTCCAGACTCTGACTTCTAGTGTGGATCAGCTTGCTGCTAGGGTGCAAAGCATTCAGGATTTTGTTATCTATAGCCCTATGTCTGAACCAAAAATACCTATTCCTGAGCCGTTTTTTGGAGATAGATCTAAGTTCCTGAATTTTAGGAATAATTGCAAATTGTTTCTGTCTCTGAAACCTCGTTCCTCTGGTGATTCCGCTCAGCAAGTTAAGATTGTTATTTCCTTCTTGCGCGGCGACCCTCAAGATTGGGCCTTCTCTCTGGCGCCAGGAGATCCTGCATTGGTGAATGTTGATGCGTTTTTCCTGGCACTTGGTTTGCTTTATGAGGAGCCTAATCTTGAAAATCAGGCTGAAAAGATGTTGCTGGCTATCTCTCAGGGTCAGGACGAAGCTGAGGTATATTGTCAAAAATTTCGGAAATGGTCCGTGCTTACTCAGTGGAATGAGTGTGCACTGGCCGCAAATTTCAGAAATGGTCTTTCTGAAGCCATTAAAGATGTGATGGTGGGGTTTCCTATCCCTACAAATCTGAATGATTCAATGGCTCTGGCCATTCAAATTGATCGACTTTTGCGGGAGCGCAAATCTGTTAATCCTTTGGCGGTGCTGTCTGAACGGTCACCTGATTCTATGCAATGTGACAGAATTTTGACCAGAGCCGAGCGACAAAATCATAGACGTCAAAATGGGTTGTGTTTCTACTGTGGTGATTCAACACATGTTATCTCAGCATGCTCTAAACGCTTAAAAAAATTGTTAATCCTGTCGCCATTGGTACTTTTCAGCCTAAGTTTATTTTGTCTGTGACTTTAATTTGTTCATTATCTTCTTACTCAGTTATGGCTTTTGTGGATTCTGGTGCTGCTTTAAGTCTGATGGATTTGTCGTTTGCCAGGCGCTGCGGTTTTGTCCTGGAGCCTTTGGAAAATCCTATTCCTCTTAGAGGAATTGATTCTACGCCATTGGCAGAGAATAAACCTCAGTATTGGACACAAGTGACCATGTGCATGACTCCTGTACATCAGGAGGTGATTCGTTTTCTGGTACTGCATAAAATGCATGATGTTGTCGTTTTGGGTCTGCCATGGTTACAGGCCCATAATCCAGTTTTAGATTGTAAAGCTATGACTGTGTCTAGTTGGGGGTGTCAGGGGATTCATGGCGATTCTCCATTGGTGTCTATTGTTTCTTCTACTCCTTCTGAGATCCCTGAGTTTTTGTCAGACTTTCAGGATGTATTTAATGAGGCCAGGTCCAGTGCCCTTCCTCCTCATAGGGACTGTGATTGTGCTATAGATTTGATTCCTGGTAGTAAGTTTCCTAAGGGACGACTCTTTAATTTATCTGTGCCAGAGCATGCCGCGATGCGGAGTTATATAAAGGAGTCTTTGGAGAAGGGACATATTCGCCCATCCTCTTCTCCTCTTGGTGCAGGATTCTTTTTTGTGGGCAAGAAAGACGGGTCTTTGAGACCTTGTATAGATTATCGTCTTCTGAATAAGATCACGGTTAAATTTCAGTATCCTTTGCCATTGTTGTCTGATTTGTTTGCTCGGATTAAGGGATCCAGTTGGTTCACCAAGATAGATCTTCGTGGTGCGTATAACCTTGTGCGCATAAAGCAGGGAGATGAATGGAAAACGGCATTTAATACGCCCGATGGTCATTTTGAGTACCTGGTGATGCCTTTTGGATTATCGAATGCCCCTTCTGTGTTTCAGTCCTTCATGCATGACATCTTCCGGAAATATCTGGATAAATTTATGATTATTTATCTGGATGATATTTTGTTTTTTTCTGATGATTGGGAGTCCCATGTGAACCAGGTCAGGATGGTGTTTCAGGTTCTGCGGGAGAATGCTCTATTTGTGAAGGGCTCAAAATGTATCTTTGGGGTACAGAAGGTTTCTTTTTTGGGTTTTATTTTTTCCCCTTCTACTGTGGAGATGGACCCAGTCAAGGTCCGTGCCATTCATGACTGGACTCAGCCCACGTCTGTTAAGAGCCTGCAGAAGTTCTTGGGCTTTGCTAATTTTTACCGTCGTTTTATCGCTAATTTTTCCAGCGTGGTTAAACCTTTGACGGATATGACCAAGAAGGGTTCTGATGTTGCTAATTGGTCTCCTGCGGCCGTGGAGGCCTTTCGGGAGCTGAAGCGTCGGTTTACTTCAGCGCCAGTCTTGTGCCAGCCAGATGTCTCTCTTCCCTTCCAGGTTGAAGTTGATGCTTCTGAGATTGGTGCAGGGGCTGTTTTGTCGCAAAAAAGTTCTGATGGCTCCGTGATGAAGCCATGCGCCTTCTTTTCAAGAAAATTTTCGCCTGCTGAGCGGAACTATGATGTTGGTAACCGGGAGTTGTTGGCTATGAAGTGGGCATTTGAGGAGTGGCGACATTGGCTCAAGGGAGCTAGACATCGTGTGGTGGTCTTGACTGATCATAAAAATCTGATTTACCTCGAGTCTGCCAAGTGCCTGAATCCTAGACAGGCTTGTTGGTCGTTGTTTTTCTCCCGTTTTGACTTTGTGGTCTCGTACCTGCCTGGTTCGAAGAACGTGAAGGCTGATGCACTTTCTAGGAGTTTTGTGCCTGACTCTCCGGGAGTCTCGGAGCCGGCTGGTATTCTCAGAGAGGAAGTGATTTTGTCTGCTATTTCCCCAGATTTGCGACGAGTGCTGCAGAAATTTCAGGCTGATAGGCCTGATCGTTGCCCACCAGAGAGACTGTTTGTCCCTGACAGATGGACCAGCAGAGTTATTTCTGAGGTTCATTCTTCAGTGTTGGCGGGACATCCTGGGATTTTCGGTACCAGAGGTTTGGTGGCTAGGTCCTTTTGGTGGCCTTCCTTGTCGCGGGATGTGCGTTCTTTTGTGCAGTCCTGTGGGATTTGTGCTCGGGCTAAGCCTTGCTGTTCTCGTGCCAGCGGGTTGCTTTTGCCCTTGCCTATCCCGAAGAGGCCTTGGACGCACATTTCCATGGATTTCATTTCGGATCTTCCGGTATCTCGGAAGATGTCTGTCATCAGGGTGGTGTGCGATCGTTTTTCTAAAATGGTCCATTTGGTGCCCTTGCCTAAGTTGCCTTCCTCCTCTGATTTGGTCCCTTTGTTCTTTCAGAATGTGGTTCATTTGCACGGCATCCCTAAGAATATTGTGTCTGACAGAGGATCCCAGTTTGTGTCCAGATTCTGGCGATCCTTTTGTGCTAAGATGGGTATTGATTTGTCTTTTTCGGCGGCTTTTCATCCTCAGACTAATGGCCAGACCGAGCGAACTAATCAGACGTTGGAGACTTATTTGAGATGTTTTGTTTCTGCTGATCAGGACGACTGGGTTACCTTTTTGCCACTGGCCGAGTTTGCTCTTAATAATCGGGCTAGTTCTGCCACTTTGGTTTCACCCTTTTTCTGCAACTCTGGTTTTCATCCTCGTTTCTCCTCGGGCCAGGTTGAACCTTCTGACTGTCCTGGGGTTGATTCTGTGGTGGATAGGTTGCAGCGGATTTGGAACCATGTGGTGGACAATTTGAAATTGTCACAAGACAAGGCCCAGCGTTTTGCCAACCGCCGCCGCAGTGTGGGTCCCCGACTTCGTGTTGGGGATTTGGTTTGGTTGTCTTCTCGGCATGTTCCTTTGAAAGTCTCCTCTCCTAAGTTCAAGCCTCGCTTTATCGGTCCTTATAAGATTTTGGAAATCCTTAACCCGGTGTCTTTTTGCTTGGACCTTCCAGCGTCATTTGCTATTCATAATGTGTTCCATAGGTCCTTGTTGCGGCGGTACGTGGTGCCTATGGTTCCTGCTGTTGAGCCTCCTGCCCCGGTTTTGGTTGAGGGCGAGTTGGAGTACGTGGTGGAGAAGATTCTGGATTCTCGTATCTCTAGACGGAAACTCCAGTATTTAGTTAAGTGGAAAGGCTATGGTCAGGAGGATAGTTCCTGGGTTGTCGCCTCTGATGTTCATGCGGCTGATTTGGTTCATGCCTTTCACGCTGCTCATCCTGATCGCCCTGGGGGTCTTGGTGAGGGTTCGGTGACCCCTCCTCAAGGGGGGGGTACTGTTGTAAAACTGTGTTTCTGGGCTCCCTCTGGTGGTCACTAACGGTATTGTGTTAGGCATGTCTTGTTGCAGGCCTGAGCTCCAGCTGTGTCGTTAAGCAGCGGGTGTTCCCTATTTAAGTCTCCTCCGGACTCAGTCTCTTGCCTGGCATCGTTGTATCCAGACCTATATGGTCTCCTCCGGATTCCTTTCAGTCTGTCTCATGCAAGAAAAGCTAAGTCCGTTTTGTATAATTTGGATCGTTTGCATTTTTCAGTGTCTTTGTCCAGCTTGCTTAATATTTGATTTTCTGGCTCGCTGGAAGCTCTAGGGGGCTGATATTCTCCCTCCGCACCGTCAGTCGGTGTGGGGGTTCTTGAATGTTCAGCGTGGATGTTTTTGTAGGGTTTTCTGCTGACCGCATAGTCCACTATCTATTTTCTGTCTATCTAGACTAGTGGGCCTCACTTTGCTGAATCTAGTTCATCTCTACGTTTGTGTTTTCCTCTTGCCTCACCGTTATTATTTGTTGGGGGCTTTCTATATCTTTGGGGTTCAATTTCTCTGGAGGCAAGTGAGGTCTTATTTTCCCTCGAGGGGTAGTCAGTTCTCCGGCTGGCTCGAGACGTCTAGAACCAACGTAGGCACGTTCACTGGCTGCTTCTAGTTGTGTGTTAGGATCAGGTATGCGGTTAGCCCAGTTTCCACCTCCCTAGAGCAGTATTTATGTTTTTGCTATCTTGCCGGAATATCAGAGATCCTCTACCACTGGGATCATAGCAAAAGTCTGT
This sequence comes from Ranitomeya variabilis, assembly GCF_051348905.1. Classification (NCBI taxonomy): domain Eukaryota; kingdom Metazoa; phylum Chordata; class Amphibia; order Anura; family Dendrobatidae; genus Ranitomeya; species Ranitomeya variabilis. Next base: position 656,073,625 of record NC_135232.1, on the reverse strand, counting down.
CCAAACACTTGTTGATTGTGTTCAAAGCTTCCAAACTTCTTTTGCAGACCTTCCACATCTTTCTGCAGTGATCCAATTATGGAAAACACCTGCTCTAGTCTGCTTTCTGCAGTCATTGTTCCAGCAGTCTCCTTTTTTTTTTTAAGGCTAGAGTATCCTGTAATAATTATACGGGATAACTCAGGAGACTCTTTGCGTAGAACAAGACAACTACAGGATACAGTTTTATAAGTGTAAAGTCTATATTATCACACGGTGATTCAAACAGGTGCAGAGAGAAACTCAAGTCCACAACACTTGGAGTACATATTAAATGCAGCTTAGCAGTCAGTAGGAAACTTCAGAGGAAAATGCAATCACGCAGAAAGTCTATGAAGCACCATTATTCTTGAGGATACTTGACACAAATAAGTCCTTGCTTAGTCCAAAACACAGATAGATATGCTTATAAGGCAGTTCAAATAATATCTTAGCTCAACCAGGGAGGCCTGGGTAATAGTCTCAGGTTCTTGCAGAGCAGCAACAGCTTACATGTCCAGCAAATGCAGATGGAAGTAAACACGAGCAGCAGATGAAGGAGGATTACTGGAACTGGTGTATGCAGCAGGAACTCAGAGCAGAGTAGCAGGATAACCCCACAGGTTCACAGGAGCAGGTATATAGCCAGGGAGTCACCAGAGGTCAGGAGCTGGATGCAAGGCAGAATACTCTAGCACAGACTGAAGGCTGGGGTGGAGTTTTATAACAGGAAGACACAGTGCACATGAGACCAAAGATGCCATCTTGGAAAAGGGCAGTAATGCACAAAAGGTAATAAAAAATGTTCAGAGTCCTGACAGCCAGTCCAGCTGGAACTCAAGGTTGCCATCTTGGACAGATTTTCCAGAGGTAGAGACAAGTTTTTTGTGTTCAAGGAAGCTTGCAAACTGTATTTTAAACTTCGTTCTCACTCCTCCGGAATTGAGGAGCAACAAGTTGGTATTGTGATCTCTCTGCTGCAAGGAGATCCTCAATCCTGGGCTTTCTTTTTTCCGCAGGATTCAATTTGTCTCCAGTCTGAAGGGATTTTTTTGGGCTCTAGTCCTTATGTTTGATGACCCTGGCCAAGTCTCCTTGCCTGAATCCAGGTTGCGTTGCCTTTAGCAGGAGAATCAGTCAGTGGAGACATATAGCTCCGAATTCTGCAGATGGGCAACTGATACAAAATGGTATGACCCGGCTCCCTGAAGCCTATTTCTTGGGGTCTTACTGAAAGGTTGAAGGATGTTTTGGCAGTGTATAAAACCCCTGAGTCCTTGGAGGCTGCTATGTCGTCGGCTATACGTGTTGATAGACGCCATTGGCATAGGTGGGTAAGACCACCTTCTCCAGAGCCTCTTTTGCATGGTCTTTCCCAAGAGAGTGGTCTAGGGGAAGGTGGAGGAACACATGCAGTTAGGGGGTACCTCTGCATCGTACATTTCCCTAGAGATTCACAAAAAGAAGGGAGTGGGTTTTTTTGTGGAAAATAGGGACATTATATTGGGGCCTGTCCTTTGATGACTAAGCAAAAGGAGACTTGTTTAACCCTTGGTAGTCTGGAGTTGAATAAGCAAGGGATGCATTTATCATCAACCTGCAGTTCTCGGTTTGTCTTGACAGCAGAGGTGGTGCTGGAGAGCAAAACCAAGGATATTTCTGTGTTTGTTGACAGTGGAGCTGAAGTGAGCATCACCATCGACTCAGCACCACTTGCTCAGAAAGCTCTGACTCGGCTTGTACATAATGTTAGACTGTGGGTGGGGTCAATTCATGAAGGATTTCTTTGTGGAAAGTCTGGAGAAGGAACATATCCGACCCTCATCCTCGCCCGTGTCAGCAGGGTTCTTCTTTGTGAAGAAAAAAGATGGCAGCCTACGTCCCTGGATGCTGGCCATCCAGGTGGTAAGGCAATTGCAGACCTCATTTCTCATCGTTTTGGTGGCTGGGGATGCATCGGAATGTGGTTGAACATTTATCTACAATGAAAAAAAGAAGAGGCAGCACTCACCGATCCTCCGAGACAGGTATCTTTATTTTCTCACAGTAAATAACAGGCTGACAACAGGCTTGCCCCGGCCATGAAGATTTTACTGTGAGAAAATAAAGATACCTGTCTCGGAGGATCAGTGAGTGCTGCCTCTTCTTTTCTTCATTGTGGATTCATCGGCATGTATATTCGGCAAGAGCACCCGTGATCCGGCGGCTATACTCCAATTGCAGGTGGGCAAGCTCAGCTACACTCACAAGCGGTGGTTCGGTCAGCTGTGTTTCTTTTGAGATTGACTTGAACATTTATCTGCTTGTAGTATCTGCGCGCATTCTAAGGTATCGCATACCCATCCATCTGGTACTCTTTTTCCGCTACATATTCCTAGCAGGCCATGGATTTTATTACTGACCTACTGATATCTGTAGGCAAGACTGTGGTTTTGGTGGTTGTACATAGGTTCAGTAAGATGGTTCATATTGTCACATTATCGGCACTTCAAAATGCCAAAACTCTTGCTCAGGTGTTTATAAATGAGATTGTGAAGCTTCTCAGGGTTCCCTCTGATGTGGTGTCAGATCGAGAGACTCAATTTGTTTCCAAGTTCAGGAGAGCATTCTGTTCTCAACTGAGTGTGCAGCTGTCTTTTTTCTCTGCCTTCCATCCCCAGTCGAATGGACATACCGAGTACGTTAATCAGAATATGGAGACTTACCTCAAGTGTTTTGTCTCCGAGAATCAGGAAGATTGGGCATCCTGCTTACCGCTGGCAGAATTTGCTATTAATAATCATCGTCAGGAGTCTGCCGGCAAGTCACCGTTATTTGGTGCATACGGTTACCATCCACAGTTTGGTACTTTTAGCAGGGGAGGAGCTTCATGAGTTCATGAGGAGCAACGTTTTCACTCTCTTTGGTGTGGCTGGGGATTCTGAGTAATTTGAAGACTATGGGAGACAGGTACAAATGTATGGCTGGCAGAAAACGATTGCCAGGTCCGGGCCTGAATGTGAATGACTTTGTGTGTTTTTCTACCAGGAATATCAAGTTGAGGGTTCCTTCCTGGAAGTTGGGTCCTAGATTTATTGGCCCCCATCAAATAACTGCTGTCATTAACCCAGCAGTGTTTCGAATTGAGCTACCCCAGGCCCATAAGACACACAATGTCTTTCACAGGTCTCTGCTCAAGAAATATGTGGAACCTCTTGAGTCCTCACCCCTACTCCCACCCCCAATAATAGCTAATGGAAATCTAAAGCTTCAGATTTCGAGGATTGTAGATTTTTGCCTCCAACATCATTCCCTACAATACTTGGTGCACTGGCCCAGAGGAAAGGATGTGGGTTTCAGCATCAGAGGTGAATGCCCCAGGGTGGCTCCTTCATTCCACACCTTTTTTTCCTGAGAAACCTGGTTCTGAGTGTCTAGATGTCACTCATTGGAGGTGGGTACTGTCACGGGTGTTTCAGATGCTACAGGCAGTCGCTCTGCATCTGGCTGCAGAAGGTCTCTGCATTTGGCATTGCAGATGCCTTCTTCTGACTTTTAGACCCAGTGGCAACCTCCCTCCGACTCTAAGTGACACACCTGGACCTGGGTGTTTATAGACTCCCAGTCTGCTTCAGGGAGTCACCGGTGATATTCACATTTTCCCTTGTGAAGGCTTGGAGCTATAGCAGTCAGCTTACTTCCTCTCTGGTGCTGTTGGAGGATGTTTGGTGTTATCTCTGTGGAGCCTGCTCAAGTTAAGTTGCTTACCCTTGTTTGCCTCCCTTTTTATCTTTAGTTTTCAGTGGAGACTGATCAGTGCCCACCCCCTTTCCTATTCAGGGCCTAGCTCTAGGAATATACAGGATTTAGGTTCCTGCTCGGCGATTTGTGTGGAACCAATGTATGGATGGTAGGGGAGGCAGGGTGCTATTAGATCTACCTAGGGGTCTCCACTCCCATTCCCTAGCGTTTGGGCTTCTTTCCTCTCTTCGCCTCGTGTTGATCTTAGTCTTCCCATACTGTGCGTGACACCACTACTGAGCAATAAGAACATAAAGGCTCATCTCAGTTTTACTGAAAACATCTTGATGATCCCCAAGACTTTTGGGAGAATACTCTGTGGATTGACAAGACAAAAGTTAAACTTTTTGCAAAGTGTATGTCCCAGTACATCTGGCATAAAAGTAACAGCATTTCAGAAAAGAAGCATCATACGAGTGTGATGGAAATATATATATATTTCATATAGATCTCACTTGCATATATACTCACAGCTAATATATACACTATAATCAATTGCTTAAAATGGCTGACATAAACTGATATAAGCTAGACAAACTATTTGGGGATTTCCAGGCAAAAAGAGGAACAACACCAGATGTGCTAAGTGATGAGTAGACTTTTCAACCTTGTCCTAATTGCAGAAAAGGCGACAGTTACACTTTAGTTGCTTAATCAGCATTCATATGATCATTAATCACAATATTCCATATATATTTAGATAACCAATAACAGAGGAGTTTGACCATATGGTAATTAACTAACCAACCCTAACCACTCCCTTTTTTACATGCAATTATAAAACCATGTATGTACAATAAACCGTCAGTACTGGTGGAATGTTATTCTGTCACTTAGGTTTACAGTGCCATTCTTGTCTAATTGGGAACGGCTGCAGCACACGCAGGGATAGATTTATCCAAACCAAATTTCCATAACATTTGGCGCCCAATGTGGGGCACTGGATGAAATGCACGGGGACCCTGCTGACTGGAGAGATGGGGGTGTTGGCCACAGCCTTAGCTCACAGGATGGAGACTGCAGCTCCTTAGTAAGGTAAGAAAATCTTACATTTTCCCTGAATGTCTCCTGTGTCTAGTCCAGGTCTATACCTCTTGTCGGTCAGGTGTGGTCACTACCGCATTCCCAGGTAGTGTAAAAAGTCCACGCCCTTATCCAAACACTGAGATATAAGTCAAGGTGTCTGCTGTGTTCTATGTTTGCGTAGATATTTGGAATAGTGACTGATTTTGCTTGTGGTTGCTGGGAGACTGATAACAGGAAGTCAAATCACTCGATAGGTTATCACAGATTCCCGTGCGTCGGAGGGACAAGTGCTCCCAGAATTCCAGGCTCATATAGTGATAACTTAGAGGGATACCACAGATTCCTGTATCCGATGAGCCAGGCAGGACCCAGAGCGGAGGGTGGTAGGCCTGAGCATTTGAGTGCTCTGTGCAATTGGCAGTTGTCGGTTACCAGAACGGCTCATACGCTTATAGAATAATAAAGAGGGCTTCGATTATCCCGGACATCTATTCATGTTGTAATGTAACGTTCTGTTGCTTTCAGTGGAGTTGTAACAGAAAGAATTTTTGCATACTTCCCCTGAAATATCCCTTGTAAATCACACTTTCACATCTGTTTTTGCTGTTTCCTGTTTTTTGCATTCTGAGATAAGTGTTAGCTACAGCGTAGAAACTTTGAGGAACTGAAACTGAGCGGTATCTGTGACTGCTGTGTGATACCTGTTTTTAGATACGTGACTTTAGTGACTTTAGATGGACCAGTAAAGAGAAGGGGAAGTAAGTGCCAGCAGACAAAAGGGTAGTGTCTGAGTGCATCCAAGCACAGACAAAGTGTTAGAAGCTGTATCAACTTTTTAAAGTTTTTGGAATGGGGAATAAAGTGGGCAAACAGGAGGGTCTTTTACTTCCTTATGAGAAAACTGCCCCCCAGATAGTACCTGAACAAGAAGGTGTTAAGTATATGAAGAGTTTCAGGAGGCGCTCATGACAGTATGTGGGATTCACATGGAAGGCAGACTTCAGGATGCGGAATGGCATGACGTATCGAAAAGGAAAAAAAGGAAAGTTAGTTGATGTCAAATTGCTGAATGATGCTAATACATGGTATAAAGTAGCAGCAAACTTACATCATTTAGGAGGAACAGAAAGATATGTGAACAAACCAGGAAATGATTTTTATTTGTATAAGATGGGGAAAGGTGTTAAGCCATCAGCGCCTCCCCCATATGGGGATGGGAGATATTGGACATGTGCAGTCTGCTCCCAACAGAATCCATGGTATAGGAAAAATTGTGCTGTGTGTGGCACTCCCGCCCCTCCATGCAGGGAGATGGCATCATTGTTCCAACCATGCCCTCTCAGGCTGCACAAAAGAGGAGGAATATTCTCCTCCTCCCCCTCCTTTGTCACTCCCCTCTCCTCCTTCATCTCTTTCTCCTTCTCTGCCACACCGCTCTCCTTCTCCACACCTCTCTTCTCCTCCTTCTCTGCCACACCTCTCTCCTCCTCCTCTGTCATACCTCTCTTTTTTCTCACCTTTCTCCTCCTCCTTCTCCTTCGTTGCCAGCTGTGTCTCTATATCTAGTGCTGACAGCACAAGGCGCTTTCTATGTCCCACATACAGCACAGCCATTTCCAGTTATGATATCGGGGGAAAAGTGTGACACAGTACTGCAGGCAGCCCCCAGACACATCAGGCAGCAGACAGCTAAGCCCGGAGTGCAGAGGTGGGAGGACACACATCACCATCTGCTGATAACATACAACTTTAGCACCGGTCAGAGCTGCCAACATTCACACCAACATGGAACTATAATCCACCGCAGCTCCAATCAAGGGAGGAAACATCCTCACGCAAAAAAGCAACCTCTAAGTCCAAATATCAGCCCATGCATGACCCCAGAACACAGTATCACAACTACTCCTCTGATAAGGATAAAGAGGGAACATCATACATGCTCCCCAGTACTAGGAAAAGAAACCCACAGGCACCAAGAAGGCAGGGGCAGATAGAGGCACCACCCTTACACTATGTACACTTCACCCCAAATCAAGTGACCAGTATTCTGAATAATCTGCCAGACACAGAGTTGCATTCTATGCCATTTTACCTAAGAATGCAGCAGAACCAGCGAACATATGCAGCAACCTTTAATGATCTCTAGGCCGTAATGGAAATAAAAGCGGGTGATGCATTCTGGCCAATCATGAAGGAACACTTCAATCTTCCAGCTGAATTAGATGTACACGCTTGGGAGTCAGGGCCACAGCTAATTGAACAGCTCAGAGAGTGGGCCAAAGGAAGATTGGCAGGACAAGCCCTCAGCTTATATGACATGAGCCAAGACAAGACAGAGTCTGTAGAGAAGTTTCATGGCAGAGTAATGCAAGTTTTCCAAGACTTGGGCTTCACCATTCATGACCAAATACACAGGCAAATGATGGCACAGGCCTTTGTGCATGGACTAAGGGAGCCAATTAGGAAACCACTGATAGTGGCCAGACCCGAGTACAGGGCAATAGCAATGGACACCCTGCTCACAGTAGCCAAAGGGATTGAGTACCAACCAGGAGTGCGGAAGACAGCCCCTCTTATCGGGACCACTAACCTGGAAGAGCAACCACCCTAAAAAGACAGAAGTGTCAAGTGTTACAACTGTGGCAAGTTTGGCCATTTCTGGATCCAGTGCAGAGCACCCACACAACCCAAGAGTTAGTTAAGAAAAACAGGTCAAGGAAGAAGCACAGAAAGCAGTGAAGAGCTCCGCCAATAGGACAGGAGCAAGCCAAGTCCACAAGACACCACGCTCCTAACATGCAAAACCCCACCGGAGGGACCAATACCTCAAATTACTTTGAAAGTGGACGGGGTTATAAGATCTTTTCTTGTGGACACTGGTGCAGCCAGAAGTGTGATGAGACATGTGGAACTCCCCGACCCCACCTGCCTATCAGAATCCTCTGTGTCTTGCGTGGGGATTGATCATCATGTCAGACATTCCCAGCTTACAAAGCCCCCCTGAGCATGTGGACTCAGCCATGACACTCTTTTCTGTCCCAGTACGTGGTGTCAGGGACCTGTCTACTCAACCTGCTGGGAGAGGACCTACTGCAGAAGCTAAAGGTGACCACAGTGTTCCAGGAAGATGGGACCATGACACTTTTTTCACCCCTGACCCAAGAAGAATCAATCATGCTGGCGACCATACCAGAACCTCAAACAACCGATGGAGGCCTACCTGAGGAGGTACTGGATGTAGTACCAGAAAGTCTATGGTCCAAGGGACCCCAAGACATGGGAAAACTTCACGTTGCCCCAGTACGGGTGTCACTCAAGCCAGGTACCCCATACCCTCGTAAGGCCCAGTAGCTCCTGTCCATCACCCAGAGTCAAGCTGTCTCTGACCAACTGAAGGTCTATCTGGAAATAGGAATGATTATTCCTTGTACATCGCCTTGCAATACCCCGCTTTTCCTGGTCAAGAAAAAGACTGCAAAAGCAGAATCAGCCAAGTTCAGAATGCTGCATGACCTGAGGGCCGTGAACAAGGCTACGGTATTTGAAACTCCAGTTGTGCCAAATCCGCACACTCTGCTCTCAACTGTGCCAGCCCCAGCAACAGTGTTTACAGTGGTTGACCTGGGCAAGTGTTCCCCTTCACCCGGACAACCAGTACCTGTTTGCATTCACGCATCAGGGGGCACAGTACACATGGACAGTGATGCCCCAGGGTGTCATGAATCCCACTGGCTAGGGATAGCACAGGACAAGCAAGGTACAAATATATAACGGACGAGCTCTAGGGTGATGGAACCTGGGCTGACCGCTGCCCTACGCCTGACAAACGCAACTAGAGATAGCCAGGGAGCGTGCCTACGTTGGTTCTAGACGCCACGCACCAGCCTAAGAGCTAACTAGTACTGCAGAGAAAATAAGACCTCACTTGCCTCCAGAGGAACGAACCCCAAAAGGTATAGTTGCCCCCCACATGTATTGACGGTGAAATGAGAGGAAGGCACACACATAGAGATGATATATATAGGTTTAGCAAATTGAGGCCCGCTGTAAACTAGAAAGCAGAACGATACAAAAGGGGTCTGAGCGGTCAGCAAAAAACCCTAATCAAAAAAACCATCCTGAGATTACAAGAACCCATGTGCCAACTCATGGCACATGGGGAGAACCTCAGTCCACTAGAGCTACCAGCTAGCATAGAGACATAATAAGCAAGCTGGACAAAAAACCAAACAACTGAAAATCAGCACTTAGCTTATCCTGAAAGATCTGGGAGCAGGTAGGCAGGAACAAAACAGAGCACATCTGAATACATTGATAGCCGGCAAGGGAATGACAGAAAGGCCAGGTAAAATAGGAAACACCCAGCCTCTGATGGACAGGTGGAAACCAAAGGCCGCAACCCACCAAAGTCACCCAGTACCAGCAGTAACCACCAGAGGGAGCCCACAAACAGAATCCACAACACCAGGGGGCCTGGAACAGCCCTTCACAGTTCACCAAAGCAATGTCCTCCATCCTCGCCAACTATATTACAGAACATGCGGAAGTCACTCTACTACAATACATGGAGGTTCTTCTCCTTTGTGCAGCTGATATCGATACCTGCACAGCACATTCCTTGTCTCTCCTACTCTACCTGGCGGAGCAGCAATGCAAGGTCTTGAAAAACAAAGTCAAGTTGTGTCAGAAGCGAGTTATGTTCCTGGGACACTATATTGCCCACCAGGCAAAACACCTGACAGATGACCGGAAGACCATTGTGGAGATGATGGCTCCCCCAACAACTCCAAAGATGCTACTGGCCTACCTTGGTCTAATTTTGTATTGCAGAACTTGGGTCCCTGATGCCTCTGTCTTAATGCAGCCTCTGTAAGATTGCATCAATGCAACCCCATTCCTTCTCCCGGATGCGGCCTTCAACTCTTTCAGGAAACTGAAAGGCTCCATAGTCTCAGTGCCAGCACAAGGCCTACCTGACTATGAGAAGCCATTTTGTCTATACCTGATGGAAAAAGAAGGCCATGCCACCGAAGTCCTGACACAGATTCACGGTGGAAAGCAGAGACCTCTAGGCTACTTTTCAGCTCACCTGGATCCAGTTGCAAGGGGAGCCCCCTCCAGCATGATGGCAGTATTTGCAGCACATGCCCTCCTGGACAAGTCTGCTAAATTCACAGCAAACCAAACACGAGAGATCTGGTCAGCAGTAGGGTCAGATTTAGGCCTACACACTCCCACCTATCCCCAAAGTAGCGGGAAAGTGGAAAGATTAAATGGGACACTTAAGAACAGGATGTTGAAAGTTGCCCAAGAGACAAACAAACCATGGCATGAGACACTCCCGATCACACTATTTAGTGTAAAAGTACCGTCTCACAGTGGCACTTTTGTCGCTACGACGGTACGATCCGTGACGTTCCAGCGATATCCATACGATATCGCTGTGTCTGACACACAGCAGCGATCAGGGACCCTGCTGAGAATTGTACGTCGTAGCAGATCGTTTGGAACTTTATTTCGTCGCTGGATCTCCCGCTGTCATCGCTGGATCGGTGTGTGTGACACAGATCCAGCGATGCGTTCGCTTGTAACCAGGGTAAACATCGGGTTACTAAGCGCAGGGCCGTGCTTAGTAACCCGATGTTTACCCTGGTTACCATCGTAAATGTAAAAAAAAAAAAAACGTACATACTCACATTCCGGTGTCCGTCAGGTCCCTAGCCGTCTGCTTCCCGCACTGACTGACTGCCGGCCGGAAAGTAAAAGCAGAGCACAGCGGTGACGTTAACGCAGCTATTAACCCTGTGTGACCAACTTTTTACTATTGATGCTGCGTATGCAGCATCAATAGTAAAAAGATCTAATGTTACAAATAATAATAATTAAAAAAACAAGGTTATTCTCACCTTCCGACGTGGCGCGCTGTCCTTGGCAGTGCAAGCGGCAGGTTCCGGTGCCAAGCATGCTATGCGAGAAGGACCTGCCATGACGTCACGGTCATGTGACCGTGATGTCATCACAGGTCCTGCGCTCATACCAACCCTGGGACCAGAAGCTGCCGCATGCACCGCACACAGGCGCCAGGACTTCAAGGGGCCTTCGGAAGGTGAGTATATGTTTATTTTTTATTACCCTCCATCAGGAACAATGGATCTGACAGGCGCAGCTCTTCTACTTTCATTTCTCCCTTCTCACCAGATTTTCAGGGAACCCCCTCCCTTTAGACAGTCTCCTGGCTCTAGCTGCTGTGTGAAACCTGATACCACAGTTGGTCTGGAGAGCTTCAGGAAGGAAGATATAGCTGTGCTGGCTTCTCAGGCTCATTGGTCCCGAACACATCACACTTTATAAGGTTGGTATGTAATGTTTTTAGTCATTACTATTGTTTATTTAGCTTGTTTTATGAATGGATAGAGAAAGGTTTGTGGATATTTCATATAAATAACCATTACTTGATATCATTGGGGGCTATTTGGTGGGAGTTTTGAAATTTGTGTATATCAAAGTTATTACTTTTATGTTGAGTAAATGGGTTTGTTTTGCACCTGATAATGTGTAGTCTCTTTTATTACATCCCTATGAAGGTCTCTGATCACTTTTAGATCACTGAAATTGAGAAAATTAGATATTCTAGGCATTTTTCTAGCCTGCGCTTGACAGGCACATTGTTCCATTACGAGTTAGTGCGAATATTGTTCCTGACGGAGGGGTTAAGTCTTTTTTAACCACGCATATAGTGCCCACATTGCTATATACTACGTGGGCTGTGTTACATACTGCATGGGCTCTGTTATATACTACATCTTTGTGCTATATACTATGTAGCTGGGCAATATACAATGTGACTGTGCAATATACAACGTGACTGTCCAATATACTACGTGGCTGTGCAATATACTACGTGCTCTGTGTTATATACTACATAGCTGTGCAATATACTATGTGGCTGTGTCGGTTCTGTTATATACTACGTCGACTGTGCAATATACTACGTGGCTCTGTTATATACTACGTGGCTGTGCAATATACTATGTAGCTATGCAATATACTACGTGCCTCTACAATATACTACGAGGCTATGTTATATACTACATGGCTCTGCTATATACTACGTCGCTGACCAATATACTACATAGCTGTGCAATACACTACGTAGCTGTGCAATACACTACGTGATTGTGTTATATACTATGTGGCTGTGCAATATACTACGTGCCTGTGCAATATACTACGTGGCTCTAAAATATACTATGTGGCTATGTTATATACTACGTGGCTCTGCTATATACTACGTGGCTGACCAATATACTACATACCTGTGCAATACACTATGTGGCTATGTTATATACTGCGTGGCTGTGTTATATACTATGTAGCTCTGCTATATACTACGTACGCTGTGTTACATACTATGTAGCTCTGTTATATACTAAGTAGCTATGTTACATACTACGTCGGTTGTGTTATAGACTACGTCACTGTGCAATATAGTACGTAGCCTGTGCTATATACTACCTACATATTCTAGAATACCCGATACGCTAGAATCTTGCCACCATCTAGTAAATTATAATGTGCCACGAAAATAACAATCTCAAAATCACTGGGATTTATTAAAGAATTCCAGAGTTATTACCACATAAAGTGACACTGGTCAGATTTTAAAAATTTGGCCCAGTCACTAAGGGGTTAATCCGATTGAGATGCTGTGGCATGATCTTAAAAAAGCATTCATACTAGGAGACTCTCCAATGTGGCTGAATTGTAACAATTCTGCAAAGAGGAGTAGGCCAAAATTCCTCCCTAGCATTATAAAAGACTCATTGCCAGTTATCACTAACACTTGAAAGGTGGCCAACCAGTTATTAGGTTTAGCGGGCAATCACTGTTTCACACAGGGCCCTGTAGGTTTGGATTTCTTTTTCCCTTTATAATAAAGACCTTAATTTAAAAACGGCATTTTCTGTTTACTTGTGTTATATTTGTGCAATATTTAAATTAGTTTGATAATTTGAAACATTTAAGTGTGACAAACATGCAAAAAAATAGGAAATCAGGAAGGGGAGCAAACACTTTTTCACACCACTGTATGGGGCCATTATACTGTATGGAGCAATATATGGTTCTATTATATACTGTATGGAGCATTATATGGGGCCCATTATACTGTATAGAGCAATATATGGGGCCCATTATACTGTATGGAGCAATATATGGGGCCTATTACACGTTATAGAGCATTATATGGAGCCCATTATATTGTATGAGCAATGTATGGGGCCCATTATTCTGTATGGAGCATTATATGTGGCAATATACTATATGGAGAATTATACGATGCCCATTAAACTGTATGGAGCAGTATATGGGGCCTATTATACTCTATGTGATGTCAGCATGCTGCCTGTCACAGAGCAGAGCACCATGTCACAGCTTCAGTCATCGGCCACGCCGAATATAAAGCCAGAATAGGACACCGGGGGAGCACAGGAAGGTGAGAAGAAACCTTTCTTTTTCCCCTCTGTAATTGAGCAGGGTAGTGGACATAGCGGCTGACATGGGGGCCCAGGATGGAGACATTATTAAAGTGGACATAGGAGCTGTAACAGACTGGGTGGTGGAACCACTGTGCTTGTGCTAATATCCGAGGTAAGCCTGGAGGGGTGTGTCTAGGTTCCTCACCAAGTCCGACCTTGGATCCATAGTCTCTGGCAATACCGCAAACCAAGGAGGGACAAGGGATACGGAACCAGGTACTACACCAGGGCTGACCTCGGATAGATGGCAGCTGACCCCCGAGGGACAGGAGGCAGAATTTGCCAGGAAGGGTGTAACATGTTAGACAGCAGAAGCAGTCAGGCCCTGAAGGAACACAGGAGCCACTGATATGGACAAGTCCGGCTCATATATAGATTAGCACAGGCATGTGCGGACTGGACCAGCTGATATACACATGAGCATATGTGGCGGTACATATAATATTTCACCCCCTTCTCCTGTGATAAAGTTATTATGGCTGCTATGTGTCTAATGTTTATAATGTTATATTGCTTGTACTTGTTACATAGGGAAAGTGTAGTACTAAAGTTTGCCCATTAGATGGAGTACCTTGGAATAGGTTATATAGTATCATATGGGAATTCCACATAGTTGGGAACTAGTTAATGTAGGAGGAGCCAGCTGAAGCTAGAGAAGGAACATTTCCTGATTCAGTTTTAAAGGGCCTGGGCCCCTGAATAGTCCACATGGGCTTAAGTGCTCAGGATAATAGCAGCTACCACGCAATGTTCTTTTATTAAGAGAAAGAGCCCAGCTATCCACAGCATTGGGCCGGAACAGCAGAGGCCAGTAAAGCAGAAGGAAAGGAGAAAGACAAGACAGTATGGGGGCACAGGTAGCCCTAGGATGTGGCAGCTCATAGCTTTGGCAGATGCCCTTAGTACCAGGGTGAAACGGTTGCTGGGGGAGCTTCCAGAAGCAGTGAGCCTGAAACAGAAGGATGTTGGGTCACCACAAAGTGCAGAACTGAATGGCAGGTCTCTCGCCAGGTGGCAACTAACTTCGGAGATGGAAACTCTCTTGTCTGAGGCGAAAAAGACTAAGGAAGGCCTAACCGTAACAAAGCTGAATTGGGGGGACACTGAGGAACCGTGTGGCACGGTCCGACCCTGGTATGTGTTGTGTGACAGGAAGAAAGGTGCAGGCAAAGAAGAGATGTGTAATGCGAATTATGTTGTAAATGCTGTGAAGAATCTGGATGTGCTGGGTAAAGCTAACAGTAAAGTTGTTTATTGGAAAGTTGAAAAGGACTGTGTCTGAATCTTTATTACATTGACTTATGGGAACCCACAGCGAAACAAAGGTGACCCTGACGGCGCAAAGAATGGAGCCACAGGTACATAACAATGTTTTCATGTATTGGGAGACCAGGGCACTGATGTACCAGAGTGTTCGGCCATGACTACGGCCCTGGTCCAGCCTCTTACACATATGCAGGTGTATGAACTGAAACATATATCCCAGTAGATGAGTTGAAAAGGTAGTGGTTTATTGGACACGTTTCGAAGTACAAATGACTTCTTCCTCAGGATTGACTACGTGTATGCTGTGCCAACATTTATTTCCTATTTACAGAATGGGTGATAAATGTATGATTACTGGGAGACCATATGTAATTTATTTTTATTTGTCTATGGAAGTGGTCGTGCACATGCATGACTACTGCTCTCATTCCCTATAAAGAGATTGAGATCTCAATCTGTGCATGCGCCATTTCCCTGAAGAATACCAGAAGAGCAATCTGCACATGTGCAATTTCCCCAAAGAATACCAGAAGTTCGATCTGCGCATGCGCCGTTACCAGCACCATTTTATTGAAGCCAATAGGGAGATCAATCTGTGCAAGTGCCACCCGCGGCTAGGACAACAATGGTGTGGAATTTAACTAAGGAAGAAGATAGACTGTAGTGGGGCCATGGCAGAGCCAAAGACCCTACCCACAGTCTCGCCCCACAAGCTCACCTCGATGCATGGAGGTCAAAACATCTAATGATTTTATTAAAACCAGGTTACGATTTTTTCACTGAAAGTATGTATTAAATCAGTATACCAGTACCATAATGGCACTGCCTTTAATTTAAAGGGAACCTGTCACCAGTTTTGGCCGATATAAGATGCAGCCATCACCTTTCAGTGCTGATATACAGCATTCTATAATGCTGTATATCTGTCCCCAGCCCGACTTGTAAGAGAAGAAAAATAAATTTATTATACTCACCTGCTGGGCGGACTGGTCCCAGGAGTGTCACTCTTCTTGGTCCGGTACCTCCCATCTGCTTGCGATGCCGCCCTCCTGCTTGCTTCGTGTGGATGACGCGTCGCTGCATCATCCACACAGTCTCCTCGGCACCACGCTCCTGCGCAGGCGTACTTCTCTGCACTGTTGAGGGCAGAGCAAAGTGTTGCAGTGCACAGGTGCGGGAGCTCTTTGACCTTTTCTGGTACCTGCGCACTGCAGTACTTTGCTCTGCCCTCAAAAGGGCAGATAAGTACACCTGCGCAGGAGCGTGGTGCCGACTCCCGAGAAGACTGTGTGGATGATGCCGCGACGTGTCATCCACATGAAGTAAGCAGGAGGGCGGCATTGCAAGCAGATGGGAGGTGCTGGACCAAGAAGAGCGACACTCCTGGGACCGGACCGCCCCGCAGGTGAGTATAATAAAACTTATTTTTCTTCTCTTACAGGTTGGGTTGGGGGTATATATACAGCATTATAGAATGCTATATCAGCCCTGAAAGGTGATGGCCTTAACTCATATTTGCCAAAACTGCTGACAGGTTCTCTTTAATAAATAATAACCCTGATGATAGGTTCTCTTTAATAAATCATGAACTATTGGTAATTTAGCATTATACTATATATTCCATAGAGGAGTTTTTTTTACTGTATTTTGTAACATTATTCAAAAAGAGGAAAAGTTGCATTACCACAAGATAAAACATCTGTTTTTTTTTCATTATAGCTTTGGTCTTTCACTATTGAAAACGGAAAGACATAGATTACAAGGCAGACACCAATAGGGGTTAAAAGATATTGAAAAAAAAAAACACATACTAATAACCGCCCGGGAGCAATTACCCTGATAAGAAGATACAAGGATTATGCATAGCAAACTGCAGCATGCGAAATGGGAATTGCATGTTAGGTAATTGTTAATTTTAGCAAACGCAGTGCCTAATTGCTGTGAAACACACTGACTATTAACAGGATGCCCTAGCACCTGCCTTCAGCAATAAGTAAAGCATGCGAGTGGCCGGCACAGGAACCACATGTGTAATTAGTGACCATCAGTTTGGTAGTTTTTTTCTACTGATTCTTTTGTGTGGTATGAATAAAGCGTAATGACATATTTTATTAGAGGGCAAATGACTGTTTGGTAATGGGGGTTGCTTAGAAAAATCCTAGTCCTGGAAGCAAGGAGGGGGAGAGAGAAGTGGGGGATTTGTCTTTCCCCTTGCTCATGAATTGAAACATGGTTTCTTTTATTATCTGTCTCTTAAAGGGAGTATAGAAACCTAATCTAAATGGAGAATAATATGTACAAACATTGCAGGCTGCCATTGTAAGGACAAGGAAGGAGGCAAAGCCAACTGTCTGCCAGTGAGAAATTATAGAACATCTTTGCAAATTCAACTAAATCAAGATTTCTGTTTATTTCCTTGTGTTCTTTTACAGCTATATGATGGAAGAGATGTCTCTAGCAAATGTGGAAATGCCTTATATTTTTCCATCAGATATGGTAATGAAGAGAGATAATTCTGTGCCGTTGTCTATTAGAGATGAGCTGATTTTTTGAAATTCGAATTTGAGGAACTTAAAGGGAACCTGTCAAGTCCTTTTTTGTTATTAAACTTCCCCCAATGTCCTGTTAGTGATGCACATTGCATCACTAACATATTATTCTCAAGCAAAAGTCCCAGTATTTATCGCAAAAATCATTTTTTATACTTTGATTGCCCCACTTACATTCTGTTACAACCATGGGGGTTGGGATCTCCAGCTTCCCAGTCATGGTCAGTCAAATGCTTCACGAAATTCTCCACTCCCTGGCATCATAATTCATTCCCTTCACTGCTCCCTATGTCACCAAAATCTCCCAGCAGATCTCGCGCTTGCGCAATGACTCTCAGATTTCCATGCATGGCATTGAATCTGGGTGTACCTCCCAGCTTCATATCCTATGTGCACATGCTCCGGGACCGCTGTGTCAGTGGGTGAAGGACACATGCATCATTGTGATGCTCAGCGGCTCAGGAGCATGAGCACATAGGATATGAAGCTGGGACATACACCCAGATTCAGTGCCATGCCCAGAAAGCTGAGAGTCATGCTGATGGGGCCACCACTGATTAGCAGTTTTCTGTCAATATACAATGTGCACAAAAGCTGCAAATAATTAGTGTGGGCAGAGTTATACAGAGCTCAGCATTCCGAGCTCTGCTAAATCTGCAGCAGAGAAAACAGTAATTTTCTCAAAATGACAGCATGCAGACCAGCAAGTGATATATTGCTGGAATCAGAGTATCTACCCTTACATTATGCTGCTCTCAAATTACATAACAAATGCATAGTGACTAGTGATGAGCGAGTATACTCGTTGCTCGGGTTTTCCCAAGCATGCTCAGGTGGTCTCCAAGTATTTGGGTGTGCTCGGAGATTTAGTTTTTGTCGACGCAGCTGCATGATTTGCGGCTGCTAAACAGCCTGAATACATGTGGGGATTGCCTGTTTGTTACGGAATTCCAACATGTATTCAGGCTGTCTATTAGCCGCAAATCATGCAGTTGCGTCGACAAAAACTAAATCTCCGAGCACGCCCAAATACTCAGAGACCACCCAAGCAACGGGTATACTAATAGCTCCTCATGTTTGGGAATCCAGAAATATGCTTGAATCAGGTTGGAAAACTGTTGGTATTTCTCCCAAACAATTATTGCAATTTTACATGTTTTGTTATACACCCGTTTATTTCCTTTGTGCATTGGAAGAACACTAAAAAATAGAGAAAAAAGGCAAATTGGACATAAGTTCTCAGTAAACTCCAAAAATGGGCTAAAATTTTTTTGACACCTTTCCAAAACAACTTTGTTTCAAGCATGTGATGCTCGTCCAAACTCACCTATGGCAAGTAACAAGTGTGGGCAATATAAAAATCACACCTGAAACCAAATAAAAAGGAGACATTGACTCAATCTTTGCATTGTGTGTCTGTGTGTCTGTGTGTGCCACACTAAGCATGGAGAACAGAAAGGGAAGAGTTGAACTGTCTAAAGACTTGAGAACCAAAATTTTTTTAACAATATCAACAATCTCAAGGTTGCAAGTTCATCTCCAGAGATCTTGCTGTTCCTTTGTCCACAGTGTGCAACATGATGATAAAGTTTAAAACCCGTGGCACTGTAGCTAATCTCCCTGAACGTGGACGGTAGAGAAAAATTGATGAAAGGTTGCAACTCAGCATAGTCCAGATGGTGGATAAGCAGCCCCAATCAACTTCCAAAGAAATTCAAGCTGTCCTTCAGGCTCAGGTTCTATCAGTGTCAGTGCAGCGCCCCAGAGTCCTGGTCGTTGCAGTACTGTTGCTCTGCCACTAAGGGGGTGATGGTACGTCTGATTGCACTAAAGGAGTTCACCTGACCAGGTAACACACACCCACAATACACTTCACTCTCCGGCCACCAGGGGAGGTGGTTCTATCTATTAGACCACTCCTCACACTTGGGTAAAACTGGGGGTTGGACAGGAAGTCAGGGAGAAAGGAGCTGGGAAGAGCTCGAGAGAGGACCTGTCAGGGGTGGGATCCTGGCAGAGCCTTAGTGAACAAGAAAGAACGTTACGGAGCCGTGCCTGTGCTTACAGCGGCAGTCTCCTAGGAAAGGACAAGAAGCAAGGGGTATTGTGAAGGAGTGAGAAACAGGAATACAGCGCAGAGGCGATAGGACCAGAAGGAGTCGTGCTGTAAGATCGAGGCAACATCCTTCTGAAGCGCAAAGTCGGTGGCCGGAACGCCGAGAAAGTAAGAGACTTTAAGCATTACTTCAAACCACGGCAGGGCAGCCAATTATAGGTTGGCTGTCTCACTTAAACACCTAAGCAGACAACGGAGGCAGCTGTGGGAGAGGGGCAACTCTAGGGTCCCGGAAGAACTCCAGGCCTACCCCGTCATATGGGTGCGTCCTAACCATATCATCTGGGGGACGGAGAGAATGAACATCAGAGACAGACACAACAGTTGTGAGGACTATCCCGGGGTGCTCAGCAGGGAAGTACTACAACACACAGGCGCTAGAAGGTAGACACTGATTCCCACCTGCTAAGGGAACTCCGGATGTGCCTTTGGACCGGCCGGTCTCAGCCAGCCCTGTTAACAGTGCTCTGGATTGAGTATCTCGAAACCTTCAGAAAAGAGGTAAAGAGACTGCAACCCTGTGTCCTCGTTATTCATCGCACCCTGCACTACACATCATCACTCTCAACTGTCACTGGACGCCCCTTAGCAGGGTCACGGACCGGGTCTAGCCACCATGACAATCCCAGAATCGAGACAGAGAGGCCCGGTACCGGGTACCCCTCGGCCCTGCGACAGTGGGGGCGCTCCAACTTGATGTCACGAACAGGATCTACTTAAGCCTGAAGAATCAGGTCATGTGTGCCTTGGAACTGTGATTTATTGTGCTTGGACTGTGACTTATTGCAAAGACTGTGCATTGCTATTGCCGCCAAGAGTTCCCGCCACAATTCGCCATCGCCGCGCACGGAGGAAGGAGCCTTAGCTTCGTGGGCGGAACCGATCAAAAGGAGCGCGGAACGAGAAAGCGCGGTAAAGCGCCAACCCTGGAAGAGGAACCCCGACCCCCAGCAGGTTAGTAGGAGGAAAGGACGGCCATGTCTGAGTCAGGAGGAGCGGAGGCGGCGGTCGCAGTCATGGACACAGAGGCAGCTCCGGTCCCCGCAGCGGACGTAGCCGCGGCCCTCATACCACCACCGGTTGCCGCAGAGCCCGCTGCCCCCATCAGCCAGTCGGAGACTGCCGCCACCACAACGGCCATAATGCCCTTCTCTATGCCGTACCTGCCCGGAGCGGCCTGGCTCCCGCGATACTCTGGGGAGTCGCATACATTAACTGACTTTAAAGAAGGGATCTGCAGCCTGCTCGAGTTCTACCCCTTGACAGAGCCTCAGAAAGTTCATATGATAACAGGCCAACTCTTTGGAGCAGCTTTGAGAGAAGTGAAGTCTTGGCCCACCGCGGATAAGGGAACTGCACAGCAGGTTTTTGCAAAACTTAAGGCCACCTTCGATACCCGTACTGCTACAGAAATTAAATTGACTTTCTATAGATGTAAACAGAGACCGCAGGATAGCTTATGGGACTATGCCCTTAATCTCCAGGAGGCGCTGCGGGCCATTAAGCAGAGTGACCCCGGCAGCATGCTAGATGAGGATAAACTCCTGAAAGAGCGGTTCATTGAGGGGCTCCTGTGCAGTCACCAAAGGGGCCAATTGCACTTCCTGGCCATGCAAAATCCAGACCTGACTTTTGCGCAATTCAAGGATAAAGCCATCCAGGCGCTGCAGGAGCGACAGTCCAGCCGTGCGGTACCCCCCAGGCGTCAAGCCCTCACGTACCACCAGGAGGTGGCGCCAGATGCTCCAGTCGCCGATGAGGCCGATGCCCAGAGCTTAGAGGACGACTCCCCCGCAGGACTCCGCCTCCAGATGCAGGAGCTGACCAAGAGCGTTGCTGCCCCAGCCCGGACTGTGCAGTCCCTACAGGAGGCCCCCAAGGAGAAGATCCAGCTGGCCCCCAGACCAGAGGATGTCCCCTGGATGCGACAGAGGAGGACTCCGCCGACCAGAGGCCGGGACGACGATCGCTTCCATCGGGACGGACGACCTATCTGCTGCCGCTGTCACCAGGTGGGCCACCTTGCAATGTACAGTCCTTTACACGAGCAACCCCTGGGGCAAAGGGCCAACCCCCAGGAGTAGTACGATCAGGCCCGCAGCATTGGAGAGCCAAATACGTTGGAGGGCGACCAGTTCTTCCTGTTGTGATCGACGGTATCACCATGAACGCTCTGCTGGACACCGGTTCTCAGGTGACGACTATGCCTTACGTGCTGTATAAACGGTATTGGGAGGACACCGATATTACTCGTGGCCCCGATGATGATTTCACCATAATAGCCAGTCATGGTCAGCCATTGCCACAAGTGGGGTATAAAGAGGTCACCATCAAGGTGGGGCGGGTGGAATTGAAGGCCAAGGGATTGTAATTGTTGATATTGACCGCCGTGAATGTAATCCCATGATGACTATCGGTACCAATGTTATAGAAAATTGTCTTGCAGAAGTTATTGTCTTGTTACAACAGGTAGCAGAAACCGCTGGCTACAGTGAACAACGCGCCCTGCAAAAAGAAATCAGAGAACTGATGCAGAGACAGCAGGTAGAGCTGACTGGTGGTGAAATTGGTCGTGTCACTGTGAGTGATTCAAACCCTATCGCGATACCCCCCAGGAGTGAGATGTTAATATGGTGTCGGGCAGCCATAGGCCTCAGGGGTAAGGACTACCAGGCCCTGGTAGAACCCATATATTCAGACAATAGGCCTACTCTCCTAACAGCCAGGGGGGTGGTCGACGTCCGCCAGGGGAGGGTGCCAGTACGTGTCCTTAATAGTGGGGAGGAAGAGGTCCATCTCACCAAGTATGCCACGCTCGCCAAACTGTTCGCTGTCAATAATAGTGTGATACAGACACCTGGACCCTTGGCCCCGTCTAACCTGGTGGAGGACAACGGTTCTGCAGGGCATTCGAAAGATTGGTGTCGGGAATTGCATGTGGGCACTGACTCTACCCCATCCCACCAGAAGCAGGGGGCCTACAGGGCGGTCCACGAGTACGAGCGGGTATTTAGCAAACACCCCTTAGATTTTGGACAGGTGAAAGGGATCCAACATCACATCCCCACGGGAGATCACCGGCCCATAAAAGAGAGATACCGCCCTGTTCCCCCAGCTCATTACCAGTGGTCCAAGGACATGTTACGAGAAATGAAGGAGGCTGGGGTGGTGAGAGACAGTTGTAGCCCCTGGGCAGCTCCCTTAGTCCTTGTTAAAAAGAAAGATGGCACAATGAGGATGTGTGTTGATTACAGGCAGTTGAATCGCATTACACATAAGGATGCATATCCACTGCCCAGGATAGAGGAGTCTCTGGCTGCCTTAAAATCGGCTAACTATTTCTCTACCTTAGATCTCACCAGTCGGTACTGGCAGGTTCCCGTGGTGGAGGCGGACAAAGAGAAGACAACCTTCACGACACCGATGAATCTCTGCGAATTCAACTACATGCCCTTCGGATTGTGCAATGCCCCGGGGACGTTCCAGAGGATGATGGAGTGCTGTCTGGGGCACAAGAACTTTGAAACCGTACTGCTGTATTTGGACGATGTCATTGTCTTCTCTAAGACCTACGAAGACCATCTGAAGCACCTGGCTGAGGTGTTTGAAGCCCTGTCCAACTTTGGCTTAAAGGTGAAACCGTCCAAATGCCATCTGCTGAAACGCAAAGTGCAGTACCTGGGCCATGTGGTGAGTGCTGAAGGAGTGGCCCCAGACTCCGACAAGGTCACGGTGATCCAGGACTGGCCGAAGCCCAGCAACCTCCACGAAGTCCGGCAATTCCTCGGGCTGGTAGGCTATTACCGGAGGTTCATTAAGGACTTCACCAAGAAGGCCGCGCCCTTGCAAGACCTGTTGGTGGGCCAATCAAAGAAGACCAAGGGGAAGAATGCCCCATTTGATTGGAACGAGGGGCTGGAAGGATCCTTCCCTTGTTTGAAGTTGGCACTGACGGGAGAAGAGGTAATGGCCTACCCCGAATACGACCAAACGTTTGTGCTGTATATGGATGCCAGCAATGTAGGATTGGGGGCCGTGCTGTCCCAGGTCCAGAAAGGCAAGGAGAGGGTGATCGCTTACGCCAGCAGGAAGCTTCGTCCCACGGAAAGGAACCCTGACAACTACAGTTCCTTTAAACTGGAGTTCCTTGCCATCGTCTGGGCAGTGACAGAGAGGTTCAAACACTACCTGGCCTCGGCGAAATTCACCATCTTCACGCATAACAATCCGCTGACGCACTTGGATACAGCCAAACTCGGGGCCTTGGAACAGCGGTGGATGGCCCGGCTGTCCAACTACGACTTCACCATCAAGTACAGGGCAGGACGCAAGAATGCGAATGCCGATGCCTTGTCCCGGATGCCCAATTTGTCAGAAACAGGGGAGGACCCGGAGGCACTTGAAGAGGTGGAGCTGCCCACATTCCATCGCCCCAAAGCCGCTCAGTACTCCCATCATGTGAAGAACAGGCACAAGAACCAACAGGATGCCACGCTGAATCCCCTGCCCCATCACGGATGGGCAGAGACCCAGGATGGTGACCCCGCGGTCCGTCGGGTGACAGAGCTCTTGACGCAGGCAGGGTTGCACCCCGGCCCAGATGATCCACAGGAGGCACGACAGCTGTGGAAGGGGAGAAGCAAACTGTTTATTCACGATGGTAAGCTGTGCCGGAGGAGCATCGACCCACGTACTCATGAATTGGTATGGCAGATAGTGGTGCCAAGGCGAGATGCGCCCATGGTTCTGGGAGCCTACCACGATGGAGCCAGACACTTCGGATGGAGGAAGCTGGAGAAGCTACTCCGAGGGAGGTTCTATTGGATTGGCATGAAGAGAGCCATTGAGAAGTGGTGTCGGGAGTGCAGTCCATGTAGCCTACGCAGGAAGGACCGTGACAGCCAACGGGCCCCCTTGCAGCCCATCATCACCAAACGGCCGCTCAAACTGGTCGCGCTGGATCATGTGAAGCTGACGCCTAGCCGGTCAGGCTATATCTACGCTCTTACCATCGTAGATCACTACTCCAGATTTTTGGTGGTTGTACCTGTCAAGGATCTAACGGCCAGAACGGCTGCCAAGGCCTTCCAGCAGTACTTTTGTAGGCCCCATGGGTACCCAGAGAAGGTACTGACCGATCAGGGGCCAGCATTCGAAGCAGAGGTGTTCCAAGAGTTCTGCCATCTGTACGGGTGTAAGAAGATCAGAACCACACCGTACCATCCCCAAACCAACGGGATGTGTGAAAAGATGAACCAAGTGGTGATCGACTTACTGAAGACCTTGCCCGTAGAGGAATGGAACCTGTGGCCAACCAAGTTGCCTGACTTGGTGGACATTTACAATCACATTCCAGTGAATTCCACCAACTGCACTCCAGCATACCTGATGCGAGGAAGATCTAGCAAGTTACCCATTGATCTGGACATGGGGGTCCTAACCCCGGAAGATACCTCGCAGGATACAGATTGGGATGCAGAGAGGCAGCAAAGGTACCGCCAAGTACAGGAATGCGTGGAAAGAAGTCTCGCTCAGGCCAGACAGAAACAAGAAAGAGACTACAACCAGCATGCTCCTGCGATTCCCTTGTCACCTGGTGAGCAAGTACTCAAACGAAAGAGGAGACTACACAAACTCGATGACCAATGGGAAGCGGAACCGTATACCATCCTGCCATCCGATTTCGACAACACGAAGGTCTGTCTCATCAGCAAGGACGGAGGGGAGACCTCGACGGCGATATCCAGGGATCACCTTAAAGTCTGCCCCGATAAGTTGAGAGAGAGGGAAATGGCTCCAGGAACCTCCCCACCTGTAGAAGAGGAGAAGATGATACACACTGTTCTTGGTGATTTTCCCCAGTCCTGGACTCAGATAAATCAGGCCATCGTGGTACCTGTCCTAACGTTCCGTCAACCGAACCCACCAGAACTAATTATGGTGCCAGATCCTCCAGGCCCGCAATCTCAGCAGATCCTACCTGATGATGCCATGCCAACCGTTGAACCGGCAAGTCCTCCCTCTGCTATTGGCGAATCTGCCGTACCCACTGTTGGCAGCAGCAGCCCTGAGAGCTCCAGCCTGCCAGTGCTACCCAGACTCACTAGAAGCGTAGCTAGAAGACAGTGCACTACACCAGCGGTAGCAAGCATAGCGGGCCCTGTTAGGCCAATAGCAACCCCTGCACTGCGGAGATCGACATGCAGCACCAAGAATCAAACTCCACTCCGCTACAAAACTTGGAGGTATTAATGAGGGCTGCTATTTAGTTGAAAATGTTTGTGTGCATATCTTTTGTTACAGGTTTAAAAAATGGACAACGGAGTAATGGACAGTGAATTGCTCCAAAAACTTCCAAAAGGGGACCCCTTTGTTTATCCGGGGTCCCCGCTGTTTCAACCACTGGACTGGGAGTCATAAACTGTGCATGACCCAAGATTTGCGTAACGTTCAAGTGTCCTCACCTCCCATAAAGGGAAGCATTGTTATATAGTTACTGTTCATAGCATTTACTTGTTCATAGTGTTTCAAAGTTTTGTGTGTTTCCTGCTAACATGTAATGTTGTTTTTCTTTTCCCAGTCCGGGAGTACTGGATTTAACCGGGGGGGGGGAGTGCAGCGCCCCAGAGTCCTGGTCGTTGCAGCACTGTTGCTCTGCCACTAAGGGGGGTGATGGTACGTCTGATTGCACTAAAGGAGTTCACCTGACCAGGTAACACACACCCACAATACACTTCACACTCCGGCCACCAAGGGAGGTGGTTCTATCTATTAGACCACTCCTCACACTTGGGTAAAACTGGGGGTTGGACAGGAAGTCAGGGAGAAAGGAGCTGGGAAGAGCTCGAGAGAGGACCTGTCAGGGGTGGGATCCTGGCAGAGCCTTAGTGAACAAGAAAGAACGTTACGGAGCCGTGCCTGTGCTTACAGTGGCAGTCTCCTAGGAAAGGACAAGAAGCGAGGGGTATTGTGAAGGAGTGAGAAACAGGAATACAGCGCAGAGGCGATAGGACCAGAAGGAGTCGTGCTGTAAGATTGAGGCAACATCCTTCTGAAGCGCAAAGTCGGTGGCCGGAACGCCGAGAAAGTAAGAGACTTTAAGCATTACTTCAAACCACAGCAGGGCAGCCAATTATAGGTTGGCTGTCTCACTTAAACACCTAAGCAGACAACGGAGGCAGCTGTGGGAGAGGGGCGACTCTAGGGTCCCGGAAGAACTCCAGGCCTACCCCGTCATACGGGTGCGTCCTAACCATATCATCTGGGGGACGGAGAGAATGAACATCAGAGACAGACACAACAGTTGTGAGGACTATACCGGGGTGCTCAGCAGGGAAGTACTACAACACACAGGCGCTAGAAGGTAGACACTGATTCCCACCTGCTAAGGGAACTCCGGATGTGCCTTTGGACTGGCCGGTCTCAGCCAGCCCTGTTAACAGTGCTCTGGCTTGAGTATCTCGAAACCTTCAGTAAAAAGGTAAAGAGACTGCAACCCTGTGTCCTCGTTATTCATCGCACCCTGCACTACACATCATCACTCTCAGCTGTCACTGGACGCCCCTTAGCAGGGTCACGGACCAGGTCTAGCCACCGTGACAATCCCAGAATCGAGACAGAGAGGCCCGGTACCGGCCCTGCGACAGTGGGGGCACTCCATCAGCACAAGCTGTCTGTCAACATTTGAATGAAATGAAATGCTATGGCAGGAGACCCAGGAAAACCACACTGCTGACACAGAGACAAAAAAACATAGACTGCAGTTTGCCAAAATGTACGTGAGTAAGCCAAAATCCCTCTGGGAAAGTGTCTTGTGGACAGATGAGACACAGATAGAGTTGTTTGGTAAAGCACATCATTCTACTGTTTACTGAAAATGGAATGATGCCTACAAAGAAAAGAACACAGTACCTACAGTCAAATATGGTGGTGGTTCAAAGATGTTTTGGGTTTGTTTTGCTGTCTCTGGCACTGGGTGTCTTGATTGTGTGCAAGACATCATGAAACTTGAAGATTACAAAAGCATTTTGGGTCTCAAAGTAGTGCCCAGTATCAGAAAGCTGGGCTTACGTTCTAGGTCATGAGTCTTCTAGAAGGAAAATTACCCCAAATATACTTCAAGAAGCACTCAGAAATGGATGAAAACAAAGCACTGGAGAGTTCTGAAGTAGCCAGCAACGAGTTTGGATTTAAATCTCATTGAACACCTGTGGAGAGATCTTAAATTGCTGTTGGGAGAAGGCCCCCTTCAAATATGAGATCTGAAGCAGTTTGCAAAAAAGCGTGGTCGAAAATTCCACTTGAGAGGTATAAGAAGCTTGTGGATGGTTATAGGAAGCGATTGATACAATTATTTGTTCCAAAGAGGGTGCAACCAAATATTAAGTTGAGGGTACCAACAATTTTGTCTGGAGCATTTTGGGGGTTTTGTGTGAAATTATGTCCAATTTACCTTATTTTCTCAGATTTTTTGTGTTTCAATACACACAAAAGAAATAAACAAGTGTATAACAAAGCATGTGTAATTACAATAATTTTCTTGGAGAAATACTTCACTTTCTGGAACAATTTCAAGGGTGAAAACACTTTCAACCATGACTGTATGTGTGAAATTGGCCAAAGTCTCCCTGTGTCTTGGGATCTCCTACTTTGGCTGAAACACATTAATATATGGAACCTGCATCTATCTCGAAAAAGGGGTCCTGATGCCAATTGCTGACAGTGGGGAGACAAAATTCTTATACTTATAAGCAACTCTCTCAATTCCTTTGAACTGGAATTCTGACCAGCTCTCTACTGACGCAGTGTGCAACGGTGCTCCATTTTCAAGACAGATGTGGGTCCTATTGACTGTGTGAGATGAAATACCCTCTTAATCTAGTGTTAGCCTGTTATTGGCTATTAATGTAGCATGCAATAAAAAATCTAAATGGGTAGATGCTTGCACAGAGCTATTCCCAGGCACAGGGGCGAAGCTGTGACTGCTCATTTACCTTCATTATCTCCAGCTCTGGATGTCACACAGTGGCGAAGGACATGGTGAAGTTTGGGTATTCATGCTCCCTGCTTGCTTCATTAAAGTAGCATTGTACCACATTTTGTGTGTTTTCCCAGTCTGGCCGCACATGAAATAAGGTTCATTTTCCACAAGTCTGAATAAATTTATTCAGTTGACTGAATCCCTTGTTCCTCTCAGCCAACTCACTAGGTAGCCATAGTCCTGTAATTAGCCCATTAAATATAAATCTGGACTTACCATTTTCTGGTACTGGCTAATCAGAGGAATATGCTTCTAATTTACCCAGCACACAACAGCATGTCATGGAAAAGAAACCAAGCGGAATAACATAAAAATTATTGCTTTGTATGCCAATCCGATAGAGAGCAATGACCTGGATAACCAAAATCAAATTATCAATGGATGTGGATTTCAGGGCAAAAAAACATTAGCCCCCATGTAAAAGAATGATTATTTATTGCAGTCAACTGCTCTCTTTGACTGGTACTTTTGGCCAAAAAGTAAATCATTGATGTCTTTTAGCGGGAGATAAGTCTATGTGGAAACAGTAAAAACTGGCGAGTAAAATTCAACTATGCATTAAATGGGAACTTAATAGAAAAGTGTAATAGAGCTGAAGGGTAAGAAGGAAGTCCTATGACTGTCTGTGAATGCGTTCTGTGAATACGTAGCATGATACCTACAGATAATCAGCGGCATTTGAATACAATTTCCAGGGATGATTTTCTGCTTGGCAGGAGATAAAGCCGTGTGGAGTATAAGCGGATATAGGGACACTATAACCCCATATTGTCATGGTCACTTCAGTGTTTCTGGAGTATTATGCTTTGATCCTATTGTATTAAATAAAAAAACTATTGATGAATACTAATATATACAGAAAACATCAGGCAATTGACTGCATTATCTACAGCATAAGGGGATAGTGGCATTGTATATTACTGTATATTATTATCGTTAAATTTCCAAAGGAAAATGTTAGAAAAAAAAAATCTTTCAAGAGTGCAGACTTCACTTCACCTCTGCAAGTCATGTTACAGTTCTAAAACGTATGAAATACTTAGCATTTTACTTTATGCGATTATGTAGTGCATATCCCCGTTTAGTTTGTAAACTTGCCTGCAGAGAAGAGAAAAAGTGAATGTCGGTGTCTAATCTGTCAGTAGTGATATTCAAAACATCAAAATGCCAAAAGCTTATGATTTTATATAATAAAAAAATAATAATTACTTTTTATTAGCAGCTTTGCAGACATTATCATTAGTGATGAGCGAATATACTCGTTACTCGAGATTTCTCAAGCATGCTCGGGGGTCCAATTCATGAAAAGTTGCGCTTAAGGGATAACGGTTCTCCTTGTAGAGAGTGACATGTCAGTGTAAGGAGACTTATACGCCACGCAATGCTCCTCTGGAAAATTAAATGTGCACGTTGCCTCTTCAGAGAGAAAGATGTCGATTTTAGATGTCGATTTAATACCGCACTCCTAAGATGGAAATCTGGTGCTGAATATGTCACAAATGTAAAAAAATGTGCTGGAATGTTTACATTACATTGTTTTTGGGGGGAGGGGGGCAAGTATCATGTTTGTCGCTTTATATTCCGGGACTAAGGAGAAAAAAGCCAGGAATATCAACATTTTGAAGAATTAGATGCCAGGAATAAAAGTTACTCTGCGCTCTCTGGAGCCCCTACAAACCGGTAGGTTTATTGTTTACGTGTTTAAGAGTCCACCGACTAATCCCTCAGAACAACCATACATAACACGAGATAATCACACATACATGGTATACATATACAAAAAATATACTGTATATATTTTGGGGGGATATTTATACCATGTATGTGTGATTGTCCTGAGTTAGATGATTGGAAAAATGGGAAAATTGGTATTGTGAGGATATGACAAGCTTGTGGGTTTTGCCTTTAAGGCCATTTTGAAATAATTTTTGAACTATGTCATTGTGTACTGTTGATCAATTGTAAAAGTGAGCCATTAACACTTGGCTTTGTTCTACATGAAGGAATCCAGCAGCATTTTATGAATGATATCCATTTACTGCATACACTAAATGTATAGTAGCTTTACCTCCATATTTAACATTGAAATGCACTTAGTATTGTCTTGTTTGCTCACACAGCTCCCCTCGAACAGGTAGAGCTATATCTAATGGAAGACCTTTTTGTCTTTTCCTGAAAGCGCTAATATAAACTAATGTATGTACCTGTGAAAATGTATTTTCTTTTTTTCTCTTTTCTTTATAGCCCTTACACATGTAAGTGATTTAATTTTATACCTTTTGTTGCCTGCTTCATAGATTGTAGTTCACGACATACTTAACAAACATGCTGTGTGTGTGCATAATGTAGTCTTTTCAAGTTGTAGAGGTAGGAAATGTTTTTTTTACTAATCTAAACTTTAGAATAAAGGCCCCGTCACACTTAGCGACGCTAAAGCGATCCCGACAACGATACGACCTGTCAGGGATCGTTGCTGTGTCGCTATGTGGTCGCTGGTGAGATGTCAAACAGTGAGATCTTCCCAACGACGCAGCAGCGATGCGGCGACCTGTAGCGACCTGTACAACGATGTTGTTGGTCGTTGTGACCCTGTCACATGGCAGCTATTATGACGATTCAGACCTCGATGAGGGACGTCCTGTGTGACGTTGTAGTCAACGAGGTCGTTGGTAAGGTGTCAAACACAGCAATGTGTGCTACCCAGCGGGACCTCAACGATCAAAAAAAGGTCCAGGCCATTCCGACACGACCAGCGATCTCACAGCAGGGGCCTGGTCGCTGCTACGTGTCAAACATAGCGAGATCGCTACTGAGGTCGCTGTTGCGTCACAAAACTTGTGACTCATCAGCGATCTCGCTAGCGACCTCGCTTAGTGTGACGGGGGCTTAAGACAGAAAATAAAGAGAACTAGTCATTTTAGATTCATTTGATTTTTGTGCGAGAATGTTCAGTTTTCAATGATCTTTAGTTTTTAAGCGACCACATTTCTTGGGTGTTTTTTCTAAGAAAAATAGAAAATAGATTTTATTGTTTAGTAGTAGGAAATATTGACCAGTCAAATTAATAAAAAATATGAAGAAAGGTTGGATGACTTGTCACTCTGTGTATTCTGTGAGCAGAGCAAGGAAGGGAGGGGAAGAAAACAAGGGCAATATCTACCATTATCTACAGTAAGTGTAGTATTAGATAAAGCGAAGAACGGTGTCTGGGTATGCTCAAAGACACAATTTTTTTGTTTGGCTAAAAAAACTGATTTCTGGACCCGTTGTTTACAATGAAGTCTATGGAAAACGGATCTGATAAATAATGATTTGCTTTTCTTTCATTTGAAAAGGATCCGTTTCAAATTAAAGAAATACTGATGGCTATTTAACAGACTTGTTTTTCAAAGACTTCATAGTTTAAAAAAAAAACTAATCCAGTTGAAATCATTTTTTTTTATCCGGAAAAAAAAGTTGTGTCTCCACAACTTTTTTTGTTAACTAATTGATGCTGGATCCATTCTAACAGATGATCATTGGACATGTGAACATAGCCTAATGTGTGCAGGTTGTACATGATCGGCATGATTGGTATAAACTCAAATGTATCAAGCTGCAGGATCAGATCATTGGTCAGAGATCCAACGTGGGCATCAAAGATGGGAGGACAAGGTGACAGTCATTTGTAGGGTTGCTTCATAAGCTGTAAAGTACAAAGCAACAAGATTGACTTAGTAGTGTAAATATGATTTATTAAGTTGGGTTAACATACATATCGATGCCATCTGAATCAGTTTTCTTATGCCTCAACTGATGACTCCTTATGTTAAAACATCATCAGGCTTTTTCAGTAATTTCCGCTGCAAAACTCATGAATTTGGCAAACATTGGGATCAGTTCTTGAATCAGTTACCCTCTGGTGTTTCAATCCTACACCAGAGAGAAAAAAAAAGTCTCGATAGGTGAAAATAAGGCCTTAACCCCTTTAACCGCCAGGGTGGTTTGCATGTTAATGACCAGGCCAATTTTTACAATTCTGACCACTGTCCCTTTATGAGGTTATAAATTTGGAACGCTTCAACGGATCCTGGTGATTCCGACATAGTTTTCTTGAGACATATTGTACTTCATGATAGTGGTAAAATTTATTTGATATTACCTGCATTTATTTGTGAAAAAAACAGAAATTTGGCGAAAATTTTAAAAATTTCGCAATTTTCCAACTTTGAATTTTTATGCCCTTAAATCACAGAGATATGTCACACAAAATATTTAATAAGTAACATTTCCCACATGTCTACATAAACACAATTTTGGAAACAAATTTTTTTTTTGTTAGGGAGTTATAAGGGTTAAAAGTTGACCAGCAATTTCTCATTTTTACAACACCATTTTTTTTTAAGGGACCACGTCACATTTGAAGTCATTTTGAGGGGTCTATATGATAGAAAATAACCAAGTGTGACACCATTCTAACAACTGCACCCCTTAAGGTGCTCAAAACCACATTCAAGAAGTTTATTAACCCTTCAGGTGTTTCACAGGAATTTTTGGAATGTTTAAAATAAATGAACATTTAATTTTTTTTCACAAAAAATTTACTTCAGCTCCAATTTGTTTTATTTTACCAAGGGTATCAGGAGAAAATGGACCCCAAAAGTTGTTGTACAATTTGTCCTGAGCATGCTGATACCCCATATGTGGGGGTAAACCACTGTTTGGGCGCATGGCAGAGCTCGGAAGGGAAGGAGCGCCGTTTGACTTTTCAATGCAAAATTGACTGGAATTGAGATGGGATGTCATGTTGCGTTTGGAGAGCCCCTGATGTGCCTAAACATTAAAACCCCCCACAAGTGACACCATTTTGGAAAGTAGACCCCCTAAGGATCTTATCTAGGGGGTCTGAGGAAGCAACACAATTCGTACGCGAAACGCGCGTTGGGGAACCTGGTGCAGGTTGGAGTTTGGACGTTTAACCTTATCATGGGTAAATGAAGCTAACCTTTTTTGTGTACTTACAAGGGAGCAGCTGTTTGTAACATATGGTGCGGATATTGCGGGATTACAAGTGTATGTGATGATTCACCTTTGTTTATCCGCAGCATATAGTGGTGTGGATATTGTGTTACAAATAGGAGGGATTACAAGTGTATGTGATGATTCACCTTAGTTTATCCGCAGCATATAGTGTGAGCACGGCTATATGAGTGGGAAGGATGTGCCTGTAAGCAGTGATACATTCACTCTGTGATTTAATGTGGCATAAAAGCACTTTAATGATCCATTACTACTCATTTAGTACTCTTAGCTGGTTATACTCCACCCTGTGCCTTATTTAACACTTTAGAGTGATTCACTTAATTTTTGCACTAAAAAGACCTATGTATTAATTTAAAATAAATTTATGGTATTGAATAAAAATAATTATTAAATTCTAACTATTGTTCTGGTATATTACTTACTCATTTTCCTCCTGATAAATGTCTTATCTAGATGTATTGTGAGAGCTTTGAATACCCAAGTGTTTCACTACAGTTAATAACGCAGAGCCGCGAAAATAAAAATTCTTTTTTTTTCACAAAAATTATTTTTTAGCCCCCAGTTTTGTATTTTCCCAAGGGTAACAGTAGAAATTGGACTCGAAAAGTTGTTGTGCAATTTGTCCTGAGTACGCTGATACCCTATTTGTGGGGGTAACCACCTTTTGGGTGCATGGCAGAGCTCGGAAGGGAAGGAGCACCATTTGGAATGCAGACTTAGATGGAATGGTCTGCAGGCGTCACATTGTATTTGCAGAGCCCCTACTGTACCTAAACAGTTGAAACCCCCCACAAGTGACTCCATATTGGGAACTACACCCCCCAAGGAACTTATCTAAATGTGTTGTGAGAACTTTGAACCCCCAAGTGTTTCACTACAGTTAATAACGCAGAGCCGTGAAAATAAAAAATTCTTTTTTTTTTCTGCAAAAATTATCTTTTACACCAAGTTTTGTATTTTCCCAAGGGTAACAGGAGAAATTGGTCCCCCAAAGTTGTTGACCAATTTCTCTTGAGTACGATGATACCCCATATGTGGGGGGGAACCACCGTTTGGGCACATGGCACATGGCAGAGCTCGGAAGGGAAGGAGTGCTGTTTGGAATGCAGACTTAGATGGATTGGTCTGCAGGTGTCAAGTTGCATTTGCAGAGCCTCTGATGTACCTAAACAGTAGAAACCCCCCACAAGTGACCCCATATTGGAACCTAGACCCCCAAAGGAACTTATCTAGATGTGTTGTGAGAACTTTGAACCCCAAGTATTTCACTACAGTTTATAACGCAGAGCCGCGAAAATAAAAAATCATTTTTGTCCCACAAAAATGTTTTTTTAGCCCCCCCAATTTTTATTTTCCCAAGGGTAACGAGAAATTGGACCCCAAAAGTTGTTGTCCAATTTGTCCTGAGTACGCTGATACCCCATATGTTGGGGTAAACCCCTGTTTGGGCTCACGGGAGAGCTCGAAAGGGAAGGAGCACTGTTTTACTTTTTCAACGCAGAATTGGCTGTAATTGAGATCGGACGCCATGTCACGTTTGGAGAGCTCTGATGTGCCTAAACAATAGAAACCCCCAATTCTAACTGAAACCCTAACCCAAACACACCTCTAATCCCAACCACACCCCTAACCCCAACTCTAACCACACCCCTAACTCCAACACACCCCTAACCCTAATCCCAACCATAACCCTAACCACACCCATAACCCTGACACACCCCTAACCTTAATCCCAACCATAAATGTAATCCAAACCCTAACCCTAGCCCCAACAGTAACCGTAGCCCCAACCCTAACCCTAGCCCTAACCCTAGCCTCAACCCTAGCCCCAACCCTAACCCTAGCCCTAGCCCTAACCTTAACCCTAGCCCTAACCCTAGCCCTAACGATAACCCTAGCCCTAACCCTAATGAGAAAATGGAAATAAAGATATTTTTTTTTATTTTTTTATTTTTCCCTAACTAAGGGGGTGATGAAGGGGGGTTTGATTTACTTTTATCGTGGGTTTTTAGTGGATTTTTGTGATTGGCAGCTGTCACACACTAAAAGACGCTTTTTATTGCAAAAAGTATTTTTTTGCGCTACCACATTTTGAGAGCTATAATTTTTCCATATTTTGGTCCACAGAGTCATATGAGGTCTTGTTTTTTGCAGGACGAGTTGACATTTTTATTGGTAACATTTTCGGGCACGTGACATATTTTGATCGCTTTTTATTCCGATTTTTGTGAGGCAGTATGACTAAAAACCAGCTATTCATGAAAAGAAGTTTTATTCTTCGGGTCAGTACGATTACAGCGATACCTCATTTAGATTTTTTTATGTTTTGGCACTTTTATATGATAAAAACTATTTTATAGAAAAAATTATTATTTTTGCATCGCTTTATTCTGAAGACTATAACTTTTTTCTTTTTTCACTGATGATGCTGTATTGTGGCTCATTTTTTGCAGGACAAAATGAAGTTTTTAGCGGTACCATGGATATTTATATCTGTCTTTTTGATCGCGTGCTATTCCACTTTTTGTTCGGCAGTATGATAATAAAGGGTTGTTTTTTGCCTAGTTTTTTTTTAATTTTTTTTGCGGTGTTCACTGAAGGGGTTAACTAGTCGGACAGTTTTATAGGTTGGGTTGTTATGTACGCGGCGATACTAAATATGCGTACTTTTATTGTTTTTTTTTAAATTTAGATAAAGGAATGTATTTATTGGAACAATATATATATTTTTTATTTATTTAGGAATTTATTTTTTTTTACACATCTGAATATTTTTTTTTTTACTTTTCGACTTTGCCCCGGGGGGGACATCACAGTAAAGTGACAGATTGCTGATCTGACACTTTGCTGTGCACTCTGTCAGATCAGCGATCTGACGTGTACAGCAGGGAGGCTTCCCGGCGCTTGATCTGAGCAGGCGCTTGGAAGCCACCTCCCTGCAGGACCCGGATGCAGCCCCGCGGCCATTTTGGATCTGGGGCCTGCAGGGAGAAGAAGGTAGGAGACCCTCGGAGCAACGCGATCACATCGTGTTGCTCCGAGGGTCTCAGGGAAGCACGCAGGGAGCCCCCTCCCTGCGCGATGCTTCTCTATACCGCCGGAACACTGCGATCATGTTTGATCGCAGTGTCGGGGGTTAATGTGCCAGGGTGGTCTGTGACCACTCCTGGCACATAGTGCCGGATGTCAGCTGCAATAGTCAGCTGACACCCGGCCGCGATCGGCCACGCTCCCCCGGTGAGCACGGCCGATCGCTATGACATACTATCCCGTCACTGGGAATTAAGTCCCAGGTCACCTTGATGGGATAGTACGTCAAATGAGATTAAGGGGTTAAAGGGAAGGTGCCTTAAAAAAAAAATTTTTTCCAGCAATTGAGAAAACGTAAAGAATTAATGTTTAAATTTTCTTAAAAAATATTATTATTTGTTTATAATTTAGTAAAATATGAAAAATAATTTTAAAAGGTTTGGCATTTCCACTTTTAAACACTAGGGGGAGCAGCTACTGAAATTTAACAAAAACCTAGTGTACAACTAGCTCACACTACTGCACTGCAGTAATTATGGGCGGAGTCTGCTGACGTGTGTGATGTTACTCCTCTCCTCCCCTTCTAGGTGTTTTCTAAGGGATAAGAGACGATGATATTCAGGAACACAGTGAGAAGCCATTTTGTTGGTGACTGGAAAGTTATACTGACAAGTAGACAGTCACAGAGGATGGCAGGCAGCAAGGATTATGGTAGATATATGGTGGAGGGAGCAGGGTGACAGCAGCACAGAGTATTTCAGGAGAGCAGTGTGCTGGTGTATGGAGGCACCATGTTCGGTGTGCGGAGCAGCCAGGGATTGTACATAGAGCGCTGTCTTTTATACACATGGATGGACCGACTGCTTGTCTGCTCCTCAGAAGTCCATGAAACATTTCTGTGGATTGATGGCCTGTTCTGATCCAGACTTTGCATGCAAAGACCCCATTCCCCTCTTCAGATCCTGTCTTCTCCATCCTGTCCTGGCGATGTGTGAAAGCGAGACGACAGGCGCAGTCCCGGGTGACGCTGGGAAGGAAATGTAGCCATATAGTAACGATAAGGGCTCCTTCTCACTTGCGATAAATACATGCGAGTTTTGCATGTTAAAATCAAGCTCTGGCACCGGCACTTGGGAGTGTAGCGTGCAGCTGCACAGCAACACATGGAGTTGTGCCAGCGCCAGAGCTTGGTTTTAACATGCGAGACTTGCACGTATTTTTTGCAAGTGAGAAGGAGCCCTAAAAATGAGACCCCTCTCTTCAGCTGCCTCACCAACCCTCCCCTGACTGCACCTAACTGGAGGTCATGCTGCCCCTCTATTACCCCAGACCCGTGTGCAGCTGCTCAACCAGAACCACCCTAGATTGGGTCCCCTTTCTGAAGATAATACTGCCATAGTGTTCTCACATAATACCGCCATACAGATCACACATAATACTGTCCTATAGTTCTCACATAATACCATCATATAGATCACAAATAACGACGCCATAGTGTTCTCACATTATACCGCCATATAGATCACACATAATACCGCCATATACTTCTCACATAATACAGCCATATGCTTCTCACATAATACCGCCATATACTTCTCACATAATACCACCATATACTTCTCACATAATACCGCCATATATATCACACATAATACCACCATATAGATCACACATAACAGGGGGGAGAGGAGTGCATAGGAGAGGATACACAGCTCAGCAGTCAGTATCACACAGGACAGTATTGGATACACAGCTCAGTCAGTATCACACAGGATAAGATTAGATACACAGCTCAGCAGTCAGTATCACAAAGGATAGCATTAGATACACAGCTCAGCAGTCAGGATCACACAGGGGAGGATTAGATACACGTCTCAGCAAAGTAATACACAGGGTAGGATTAGATACACGGCTCAGCATACAGTAACACACAGATTAGGATTAGATACATGGCTCAGCACACAGTATCCCACAGGAGAGGATTAGATACACAGCTCAGCACATTATCACACAGGGTAGGATTAGATACATGGCTCAGCACAGTATAACACAGGGTAGGATTAGATACATGGCTCTGCAGACAGCATCACACAGGAGAGGATTAGATATACATATCAGCATAGTATCACACAGGGTAGGATTAGATACACGTCTCAGCACAGTATAACACAGGGTAGGATTAGATACATGGCTCTGCAGACAGTATCCCACAGGAGAGGATTAGATACACGTCTCAGCACAGTATCACACAGGGTAGGATTAGATAAATGGTAAATTCACACTGAAGGCATCAAAACTATGAATTAACACATGTGGAATTATATACTTAACAAAAAAATGTGAAACAACTGAAAATATGTCTTATATTCTAGGTTCTTCAAAGTAGCCACTTTTTACTTTGATGACTGCTTTGCACACTCTTGGCATTCTCTTGATGAGCTTCCAGAGGTAGTCACCGGAAATGGTCTTCCAACAATCTTGAAGGAGTTCCCAGAGATTCTTAGCACTTGTTGGCCCTTTTGCCTTCACTCTGCGGTCCAGCTCACCCCAAACCATCTCGATTGGGTTCAGGTCTGGTGACTGTGGAGGCCAGGTCATCTGGCGTAGCACCCCATCACTCTCCTCCTTGGTCAAATAGCCTTACACAGCCTGGAGGTGTGTTTGGGGTCATTGTCCCGTTCAAAAATAAATGATGGTCCAACTAAATGCAAACCGGATGGAATAGCATGCTGCTGCAAGATGCTGTGGTGGCCATGCTGGTTCAGTTCGCCTTCAATTTTGAATAAATCCCCAACGGTGTAACCAGCAAAGCACCCCCACATCACTCCTCCTCCTCTATGCTTCACGGTGGGTACCAGGCATGTAGAGTCCATCCGTTCACTTTTTCTAAGTCTATGTTCACATTTGCGGTTGGCGCCGCAGCGTCGGGCGCCGCAGCGTCGCCGCATGCGTCATGCGCCCCTATATTTAACATGGGGGCGCATGGACATGCGTTGCACTTGCGTCACTGCGGCGCACGCGTCTGGGCACAGAGGACGCAGCAAGTTGCATTTTTGCTGCATCCAAAATCATCCAAAAAAGACGCATGCGTTGCAAAACGCAGCGTTTTGCATGCGTTTTGCTGCGTTTTTGTTTGCGTTGTGCGTTGCGGCGCCGACGCTGCGGTGCACAACGCAAATGTGAACGTAGCCTAAGTCACACAAAGACACATGGTTGGAACCAAAGATCTCAAATTTGGACTCATCAGACCAAAGCACAGATTTCCACTGGTCTAATGTCCATTCCTTGTGTTCTTTAGCCCAAACTCTTCTGCTTGTTGCCTGTCCTTAGCAGTGGTTTCCTAGCAGCTATTTTACCATAAAGTCTCCTCTTAACAGTTGTTGTATTGTTGTAGAGATGTGTCTGCTGCTAGCACTCTGTGTGGCATTGACCTGGTCTCTAATCTGAGCTGCTGTTAACCTGCGATTTCTGAGGCTGGTGACTCGGATAAACTTATCCTCAGAAGCAGAGATGACTCTTGGTCTTCCTTTCCTGGGGCGGTCCTCATATGAGCCAGTTTCTTTGTAGCGCTTGATTGTTTTTGCAACTGCACTTGAGGACACTTTCAAAGTTTTCCCAATTTTTCAGACTGACTGACCTTCATTTCTCAAAGTAATGATGGCCACTCATTCTTTTTTACTGCTTTTTTCTTGCCATAATACAAATTCTAACAGTCTATTCAGTAGGACTATCAGCTGTGTATCCACCAGACTTCTGCTAAACACAACTGATGGTCCCAACACCATTTATAAGGCAAGAAATCCCACTTATTAAACCTGACAGAGCACACCTGTGAAGTGAAAACCATTTCCGGTGACTACCTCTTGAAGCTCATCAAGAGAATGCCAAGAGTGTGCAAAGCAGTCATCAAAGCGAAATGTGGCTACTTTGAAGAACCTAGAATATAAGACGCATTTTCAGTTTTCACACTATTTTGTTAAGTATATAATTCCACATGTGTTAATTCATAGTTTTGATGCCTTCAGTGTGAATTTACAATTTTCATAGTCATGAAAATACAGAAAAATCTTTAAATGAGAAGGTGTGTCCAAACTTTTGGTCTGTACTGTACATGGCTCAGCAGACAGCATCACACTGGAGAGGATTAGATATATGTCTCAGCACAGTATCACACAGGGTAGGATTAGATACATGGCTGAGCACAGTATCACATAGGGTAGGATTAGATACACGGCTCTGCACAGTAACACACATGGGAGGAGATACACTGCTCAGAGTCAGCATCACAAAGGATAGGATTAGATTACCTCTCCCCCTCCCCTGCCGATATTACTTCACTGCTGCCAGCGCTGCTCCTTTCTCCCTCCTGTGCCGTCCTTGGTCTTCTCCTCCTAAGGCTCCTATAACTGCAGGGCTCCTGCGATTATACTGTGAAACTGGAGCTCACAGACACACTGTGAGCTCCAGAAAGATGGCGCCAATCTCCTACCTCTGCTGTGATGTGGATGGCTCAGGATGCGTGGCCAGATCACAGCAGGGAGCAGATCAATGTAAAGTATAGGGTCGTATGCCAACCGCAGTCTCCTATGCCCAGGGCTGCCGTATTTGCAGAGTGTAAGTGTCGTGCAGCTACACTTACACTCTTGCAAAGCAAAATGGCGGCGCCCAGTGGCTGAAAAAATAATTAATAATAAAAAAAATGTTAAAGTTAAAAAATGTAAACTTGCATTAAAAATAATTGTTTATATAAACAATTATTTTTAATACAAAAAAATAAAATGCAGCACCTTCCCTTTAAACATATAAGCACACATATAATTTTATCACTTTGCAAGCCACTTTCATGTATAGTTACATAGGTTGAAAAAAGACCTAGGTCCATTAAGTTGAACCTTTCTCCACCAATTATTTTGTCACTAAATTATCTATAACCCACAATGTTCTGTGTCCTGAGGAAATAATCCAACCCTTGTATAAAAGCTGTTATAGTGTCTGCCATTATCACCTCTTGTTATTGGGCATTCCACAGTCTGACTGCTCTAATTGTAAAGAACCCTTTCCTATTTAGCTGCCGGAATCACCTTTCTTCCACGCGTAATGAGTGCCCCCTGTTCCTTAGTATGGTCCTTGGAAGGAATAAGTCATGTGCCAGTCCTTTGTACTGACCACACATATATATTTATACAAGCAAATGAGATCCCCTCTGAGACGTCTTCTTTATAAGTTATAAAAGCCCAACTTTTCCAATTGAACTGACTCTAACTTCTGAATATCATTTTTAAAATGTGGAGCCAGTCCTTTGTATTGACCACACATGTATTTATACGTATATACAATATGTGTATGTAAAATAATGAGTAGCAAAATACAAGGCAGAGCTCATTTAAAAATGCTGCTAATATCATATAATTCGTGTAGGCACAAATAATATCTAGCTAAAGACATTTAAGTAGATAACATTTTGGTGCCAATAAATATATCTATATTAAATGTACCAGAAAACATTGTGACCCTGTTGCGTAGCATTGGCGTAATGGACTTGTGGTGTGTTAACCCCTTTGCGACATGCATTGTACTAATACTGCGCATGTTGCTTCTCCCCCTTTGATGTGGGCTCCTGCGCTGAGCACACATCTTTCCCAGGACATGTCAGCTGTTTTGAACAGCTGACATGTGCCCGGAACAGCTGCGGGAGGAATTGCGATCCACCCGCAGATATTAACCCTTTAAATGCCACTGTCAAACTCTGACAGCGGCATTTAACGCGTGTTTTC
The DNA here is from genome assembly GCF_051348905.1 of Ranitomeya variabilis. Lineage (NCBI taxonomy): Eukaryota > Metazoa > Chordata > Amphibia > Anura > Dendrobatidae > Ranitomeya > Ranitomeya variabilis. The sequence goes on along the minus strand of NC_135232.1, from coordinate 656,031,467 downwards.
GGACCAACGGTGACCCCCTTCACGTGATCGAGGGTCACCGGTGGGTTGGCATGACAACCAGAGATCTCATGGGGACCTCTATGGTTGTCACTACCAGATTACTCTGGGGTTATGGCAGCTTCTGCTCTGCCATGGAGACTATTGAAGCATGCCAAAAGTAAAAAAAAGTTTTTAAAAATATAAAAAAAAATTAAAAAAAATATAAGTTTAAATCACCCCCCTTTCACCTCATTCAAAATGAAACAATAAAATATCAAACATACACATATTTGGTATTGCTGCATTCAGAATTGACCAATCAATCAATAAAAAAAGGATTAACCCCTTTCTGCCATTAGACGTACTATTCCGTCCATGTGACCCGGGCCCTACTTCCCATGGACGGAATAGTACGTCACAGGCGATCGGCTGTGCTCACGGGGGAGCGCGGCCGATCGCCGCCGGGTGTCAGCTGATTATTACAGTTGACATCCGGCACTATGTGCCAGGAGTGGTCACGGACCGCTCCCAACACATTAGCCCCTGGAACAGTGCGATCAAGCATGATCGCAGCATTCCAGCGGCATAGGGAAGCATCGCGCAGGGAGGGGGCTCCCTGCGTGCATCCCTGAGACCCTCGGAGCAACGCGATGTGATTGCGTTGTTCAGAGGGTCTCCTACCTCCTCCTCCCTGCAGGCCCCCGATCCAAAATGGCCGGGGGGCTCCTTCCGGGTGTTGCAGGGAGGTGGCTTGCAAGCGCCTGCTCAGAGCAGGCGTCGGCAAGCCTGGAGCACTGCCTGTCAGATGGCTGATCTGACACAGTGCTTTGCAAAGTGTCAGATCAGCGATGTGACACTATAACATGATGTCCCACCCTGGGACACAGTAAAAAAGTAAAAAAAAAAATATTTACATGTGTAAAAAAAGAAAACAAAAACCTAAATAATAAACAATAAAAGTACACATATTTAGTATCGCCGCATCCATAACGACCCGACCTATAAAACTGTCCCACTAGTTAACCCCTTCAGTGATCACCATAAAAAAAAGAGGCAAAAAACGCTTTATTATCATGCCGCCGAACAAAACATGGAATAACAAGCGATCAAAAAGACGGATATAAATAAACATGGGACCGCTGAAAACAACATCTTGTCCCGCAAAAAATTAGCCAACATACAGCATCATCAGCAAAAAAATAAAAAAGTTATAGTCCTCAGAATAAAGCGATGCAAAAATAATAATTTTTTATATAAAATAGATTTTATCGTATAAAAGCGCCAAAACATATAAAAGATATAAATGAGGTATCGCTGCAATTGTACTGACCCGAAGAATAAAACTGGTTTATCAATTTTATCAAGCGTGGAATGGTATAAAGGCCCCCCAAAAGAAATTCACGAATTGCTGGTTTTTGTTCATTCTGCCTCACAAAAATCAGAATAAAAAGCGATCAAAAAATGTAACGTGCCCGAAAATGGTACCAATATAAAAACATCAACTTGTCCTGCAAAAAAACAAGACCTCACATGACTCTGTGGACCAAAATATGGAAAAATTATAGCTCTCAAAATGTGGAGACGCAAAAACTATTTTTTGCAATAAAAAGCATCTTTTAGTGTGTGACAGCTGCCAATCATAAAAATCCACTAAAAAACCCACTATAAAAGTAAATCAAACCCACTTCACCCCCTTAGTTAGGGAAATATAATAAAATGTAAAAAACGTATTTATTTCCATTTTTCCATTAGGGTTGGGGTTAAAGTTAGGGTTGGGGGTTAAAGTTAAGGTTATGATTGGGGCTAAAGTTAGGGTTAGGGTTGGGGCTAAAGTTAGGGTTAGGGCTACAGTTAGTGTTGGGGCTACAGTTAGGGTTGGGGCTACAGTTAGGGTTAGGGTTGGGGCTACAGTTAGGGTTAGGGTTGGGGTTAAAGTTAGGGTTAGGGTTGGGGCTAAAGTTAGGGTTAGGGTTCGGGCTAAAGTTAGGGTTAGGGTTGGGGCTAAAGTAAGGTTTAGGGTTGGGGCTAAAGCTAGGGCTGAGGCTAAAGTTAGGGTTAGGGCTACAGTTAGGGTTGGGGCTACAGTTGAGTTAGGGTTGGGGCTAAAGTTAGGGTTAGGGTTGGGGCTAAAGTTAGGGTTAGGGTTGGGGCTAAAGTTAGGGTTGGGGCTAAAGTTAGGGTTAGGGTTTGGATTACATTTACGGTTGGGATTAGGGTTGGGATTAGGGTTAGGGGTGTGTCAGGGTTAGGGGTGTGGTTAGGGTTATGGTTGGGATTAGGGTTAGGGGTGTGTTGGAGTTAAGGGTGTAGTTAGGGTTGGGATTAGGGTTAGGGGTGTGTTGGGGTTAGGGGTGTGATTGGGATTAAGGTTTGGGGCATGTTCGGGTTAGGGGTGTGGTTAGGGTTATGATTAGGGTTGGGTTTAAGGTTAGGGGTGTGTTTGGGTTAGGGTTTCAGTTAGAATTGGGGGTTTTCCACTGTTTAGGCACATCAGGGGCTCTCCAAATGCAACATGGCGTCCGATCTCAATTCCATCCAATTCTGCGTTGAAAAAGTAAAACAGTGCTCCTTCTCTTCCGAGCTCTCCTGTGTGCCAAAACAGGGGTTTACCCCTACATATGGAGTATCAGCGTACTCAGGACAAATTGGACAACAATTTTTGGGGTCCAATTTTTCTGGTTACCCTTGCGAAAATAAACATTTTTGGGGGGTTAAATAATCATTTTTGTGGGGAAAAAAAGATTTTTTATTTTCACGGTTCTGCATTATAAACTTTAGTGAAACACTTGGGGGTTCAAAGTTCTCACAACACATCTAGATAAGTTCCTTTTGGGGGGTCTAGTTTCCAATATGAGGTCACTTGTGGGGGGTTTCTACTGTTTAGGTACATCAGGGGCTCTGCAAACACAATGAGACGCCTGCAGACCATTCCATCTAAGTCTGCATTCCAAACAGCGCTCCTTCCCTTCTGAGCTCTGTCATGCGCCCAAACGGTGGTTCCCCCCACATATGGGGTATCAGCGTACTCAGGACAAATTGGACAACAACTTTTGGAGTCCAATTTCTCCTGTTACCCTTGGGAAAATACAATACTGGGGGCTAAACTATAATTTTTGTGGGAAAAAAAAGGAATTTTTATTTTCATGGCTCTGCGTTATAAACTGCAGTGAAACACTAGAGGGTTTAAAGTTCTCACAACACATCTAGAAAAGTTCCTTGGGGGTCTAGTTTCCAATATGGGGTCACTTGTGGGAGGTTTCTACTGTTTAGGTACATCAGGGGCTCTGCAAACGCAATGTGACGCCTGTAGACAACTCCATCTAAGTCTGCATTCCAAACGGCGCTCCTTCCCTTCCGATCTCTGCTATGCGCCCAAACAGTGGTTTACCCCCATATATGGGGTATCAGCGTACTCAGGACAAATTGCACAACAAATTTTGAGGTCCAATTTCTTCTGTTACCCTTGGGAAAATAAAAAACTGGAGGCAAAAAGATCGATTTTGTGAAAAAATATGATTTTTTTATTTTTACAGCTCTATATTATAAACTTCTGTGAAGCACTTGGTGGGTCAATGTGCTCACCACACATCTAGATAAGTTCCTTAGGGGGTCTACTTTGCAAAGTGGTGTCATTTGTGGGGGTTTCAATGTTTATGCATATCAGGGGCTCTCCAAACGCGACATGGCGTCCCATCTCAATTCCAGTCCAGTCCAGTCAGTTCCAATTCCAAACGGCGCTTCTTCCCTTCCGAGCTCTGCCATGCGCCCAAACAGTGGCTTACCCCCACATATGGGGTATCAGCATACTCAGAACAAACTGTACAACAATATTTGGGGTCCTATTTCTCCTGTTACACTTGGTAAAATAAAACAAACTGGAGCTAAAGTAAATTTTTTTAAAAAAAGTTAAATGTTAATTTTTAACATTCCAAAAATTCCTGTGAAACACCTGAAGGGTTAATAAACTTCTTGAATGTGGTTTTGAGCACCTTGAGGGGTGCAGTTTTTAGAATGGTGTCACGCTTGGGTATTTTCTATCATATAGACCCCTCAAAGTGACTTCAAATGAGATGTGGACCCTAAAGAAAAATGGTGTTGTAAAAATGAGAAATTTGCTGGTCAACTTTTAACCCTTATAACTCCCTAACAAAAAAAATGTTGGTTCCAAAATTGTGCTGATGTAAAGTAGACATGTGGGAAATATACAACAAAAGAGAAAAGAAACATGCACAAACGCAGGGATCACCGAGACAGTATATCTAATATATAATTGCCTAGAATACTACTTCCTGCAATTTGTGCCAACTTCCGTGGCTTTGTCCGGAGCTAATGTCCGGAGATAATGTTCGGAGCTAATGTCCGGAGCTAATGTCCGGAGCTAATGTCCGGAGATTAATTGCCTAGAATACTACTTCCTGCAATTTGTGCCAACTTCCGTGGCTTTGTCCGGAGCTAATGTCCGGAGCTAATGTCCGGAGCGAATGTCCGGAGATAAGTGACGTCACCAGTGTCCTACACCCAGGCAGAGCACAGGGGCCGCAGGCAGCATATGGGGCCCCAGGCAGAGCACAGTGGCCCCAGGCAGAGCACAGGGGCCCCAGGCAGCATATGGGGCCCCAGGCAGAGCACAGTGGTCCCAGGTAGAGCACAGGGGCCCCAGGCAGCCTATGGGGCCCCAGGTAGAGCACAGGGGCCCCAGGCAGCCTATTGGGCCCCAGGCAGAGCACAGGGGCCCCAGGCAGAGCATAGGGGCCCCAGGCAGCACATGGGGCCCCAGGCAGAGCACAGTGGCCCCAGGCAGAGCACAGGGGCCCCAGGCAGCATATGGGGCCCCAGGCAGAGCACAGTGGCCCCAGGCAGAGCACAGGGGCCCCAGGCAGCCTATGGGGCCCCAGGCAGAGCACAGTGGCCCCAGGCAGAGCACAGGGGCCCCAGGCAGCATATGGGGCCCCAGGCAGAGCACAGGGGCCCCAGGCAGAGCACAGGGGCCCCAGGCAGAACATGGGGCCCCAGGCAGCATATGGGGCCCCAGGCAGAGCACAGGGGCCCCAGGCAGAACATGGGGCCCCAGGCAGAGCACAGGGGCCCCAGGCAGAGCACAGGGGCCCCAGGCAGCATATGGGGCCCCAGGCAGAGCACAGTGGTCCCAGGCAGAGAACAGGGGCCCCAGGCAGCCTATGGGGCCCCAGGCAGAGCACAGTGGCCCCAGGCAGAACATGGGGCCCCAGGCAGAGCACAGGGGCCCCAGGCAGCATATGGGGCCCCAGGCAGAGCACAGTGGTCCCAGGCAGAGAACAGGGGCCCCAGGCAGCATATGGGGCCCCAGGCAGAGCACAGGGGCCCCAGGCAGCATATGGGGCCCCAGGCAGAGCACAGTGGCCCCAGGCAGAGCACAGGGGCCCCAGGCAGCATATGGGGCCCCAGGCAGAGCACAGTGGTCCCAGGCAGAGCACAGGGGCCCCAGGCAGAGCACAGGGGCCCCAGGCAGCATATGGGGCCCCAGGCAGAGCACAGGGGCCCCAGGCAGCATATGGGGCCCCAGGCAGAGCACAGTGGCCCCAGGCAGAGCACAGGGGCCCCAGGCAGCATATGGGGCCCAAGGCAGAGCACAGTGGTCCCAGGCAGAGCACAGGGGCCCCAGGCAGCCCATGGGGCCCCAGGCAGAGCACAGTGGCCCCAGGCAGAACATGGGGCCCCAGGCAGAGCACAGGGGCCCCAGGCAGAGCACAGGGGCCCCAGGCAGCATATGGGGCCCCAGGCAGAGCACAGGGGCCCCAGGCAGCATATGGGGCCCCAGGCAGAGCACAGTGGCACCAGGCAGAGCACAGGGGCCCCAGGCAGCATATGGGGCCCCAGGCAGAGCACAGTGGCCCCAGGCAGAACATGGGGCCCCAGGCAGAGCACAGGGGCCCCAGGCAGAGCACAGGGGCCCCAGGCAGCATATGGGGCCCCAGGCAGAGCACAGGGGCCCCAGGCAGAACATGGGGCCCCAGGCAGAGCACAGGGGCCCCAGGCAACATATGGGGCCCCAGGCAGAGCACAGTGGTCCCAGGCAGAGCACAGGGGCCCCAGGCAGCCTATGGGGCCCCAGGCAGAGCACAGTGGCCCCAGGCAGAGCACAGGGGCCCCAGGCAGCATATGGGGCCCCAGGCAGAGCACAGGGGCCCCAGGCAGCATATGGGGCCACAGGCAGAGCACAGGGGCCCCAGGCAGCATATGGGGCCCCAGGCAGAGCACAGGGGCCCCAGGCAGCATATGGGGCCACAGGCAGAGCACAGGGGCCCCAGGCAGCCTATGGGGCCCCAGGCAGAGCACAGTGGCCCCAGGCAGAGCACAGGGGCCCCAGGCAGCATATGGGGCCCCAGGCAGAGCACAGGGGCCCCAGGCAGCATATGGGGCCACAGGCAGAGCACAGGGGCCCCAGGCAGCATATGGGGCCCCAGGCAGAGCACAGGGGCCCCAGGCAGCATATGGGGCCACAGGCAGAGCACAGGGGCCCCAGGCAGCATATGGGGCCCCAGGCAGAGCACAGTGGCCCCAGGCAGAGCACAGGGGCCCCAGGCAGAACATGGGGCCCCAGGCAGAGCATAGGGGCCCCAGGCAGAGCACAGGGGCCCCAGGCAGCATATGGGGCCCCAGGCAGAGCACAGGGGCCCCAGGCAGCATATGGGGCCCCAGGCAGAGCACAGTGGCCCCAGGCAGAGCACAGGGGCCCCAGGCAGCATATGGGGCCCCAGGCAGAGCACAGTGGTCCCAGGCAGAGCACAGGGGCCCCAGGCAGAGCACAGGGGCCCCAGGCAGCATATGGGGCCCCAGGCAGAGCACAGGGGCCCCAGGCAGCATATGGGGCCCCAGGCAGAGCACAGTGGCCCCAGGCAGAGCACAGGGGCCCCAGGCAGCATATGGGGCCCCAGGCAGAGCACAGTGGTCCGAGGCAGAGCACAGGGGCCCCAGGCAGCCTATGGGGCCCCAGGCAGAGCACAGTGGCCCCAGGCAGAACATGGGGCCCCAGGCAGAGCACTGGGGCCCCAGGCAGAGCACAGGGGCCCCAGGCAGGATATGGGGCTCCAGGCAGAGCACAGGGGCCCCAGGCAGCATATGGGGCCCCAGGCAGAGCACAGTGGCCCCAGGCAGAACATGGGGCCCCAGGCAGAGCACAGGGGCCCCAGGCAGAGAACAGGGGCCCCAGGCAGCATATGGGGCCCCAGGCAGAGCACAGGGGCCCCAGGCAGCATATGGGGCCACAGGCAGAGCACAGGGGCCCCAGGCAGCATATGGGGCCCCAGGCAGAGCACAGTGGCCCCAGGCAGAGCACAGGGGCCCCAGGCAGAACATGGGGCCCCAGGCAGAGCATAGGGGCCCCAGGCAGAGCACAGGGGCCCCAGGCAGCATATGGGGCCCCAGGCAGAGCACAGGGGCCCCAGGCAGCATATGGGGCCCCAGGCAGAGCACAGTGGCCCCAGGCAGAGCACAGGGGCCCCAGGCAGCATATGGGGCCCCAGGCAGAGCACAGTGGTCCCAGGCAGAGCACAGGGGCCCCAGGCAGAGCACAGGGGCCCCAGGCAGCATATGGGGCCCCAGGCAGAGCACAGTGGCCCCAGGCAGAGCACAGGGGCCCCAGGCAGCATATGGGGCCCCAGGCAGAGCACAGTGGTCCGAGGCAGAGCACAGGGGCCCCAGGCAGCCTATGGGGCCCCAGGCAGAGCACAGTGGCCCCAGGCAGAACATGGGGCCCCAGGCAGAGCACAGGGGCCCCAGGCAGAGCACAGGGGCCCCAGGCAGGATATGGGGCTCCAGGCAGAGCACAGGGGCCCCAGGCAGCATATGGGGCCCCAGGCAGAGCACAGTGGCCCCAGGCAGAGCACAGGGGCCCCAGGCAGAACATGGGGCCCCAGGCAGAGCACAGGGGCCCCAGGCAGAGCACAGGGGCCCCAGGCAGCATATGGGGCCCCAGGCAGAGCACAGGGGCCCCAGGCAGCATATGGGGCCCCAGGCAGAGCACAGTGGCCCCAGGCAGAGCACAGGGGCCCCAGGCAGCATATGGGGCCCCAGGCAGAGCACAGTGGTCCCAGGCAGAGCACAGGGGCCCCAGGCAGAGCACAGGGGCCCCAGGCAGCATATGGGGCCCCAGGCAGAGCACAGGGGCCCCAGGCAGCATATGGGGCCCCAGGCAGAGCACAGTGGCCCCAGGCAGAGCACAGGGGCCCCAGGCAGCATATGGGGCCCAAGGCAGAGCACAGTGGTCCCAGGCAGAGCACAGGGGCCCCAGGCAGCCTATGGGGCCCCAGGCAGAGCACAGTGGCCCCAGGCAGAACATGGGGCCCCAGGCAGAGCACAGGGGCCCCAGGCAGAGCACAGGGGCCCCAGGCAGCATATGGGGCCCCAGGCAGAGCACAGGGGCCCCAGGCAGCATATGGGGCCCCAGGCAGAGCACAGTGGCCCCAGGCAGAGCACAGGGGCCCCAGGCAGCATATGGGGCCCCAGGCAGAGCACAGTGGCCCCAGGCAGAACATGGGGCCCCAGGCAGAACACAGGGGCCCCAGGCAGAGCACAGGGGCCCCAGGCAGCATATGGGGCCCCAGGCAGAGCACAGGGGCCCCAGGCAGAACATGGGGCCCCAGGCAGAGCACAGGGGCCCCAGGCAACATATGGGGCCCCAGGCAGAGCACAGTGGTCCCAGGCAGAGCACAGGGGCCCCAGGCAGCCTATGGGGCCCCAGGCAGAGCACAGTGGCCCCAGGCAGAGCACAGGGGCCCCAGGCAGCATATGGGGCCCCAGGCAGAGCACAGGGGCCCCAGGCAGCATATGGGGCCACAGGCAGAGCACAGGGGCCCCAGGCAGCATATGGGGCCCCAGGCAGAGCACAGGGGCCCCAGGCAGCATATGGGGCCACAGGCAGAGCACAGGGGCCCCAGGCAGCATATGGGGCCCCAGGCAGAGCACAGTGGCCCCAGGCAGAGCACAGGGGCCCCAGGCAGAACATGGGGCCCCAGGCAGAGCATAGGGGCCCCAGGCAGAGCACAGGGGCCCCAGGCAGCATATGGGGCCCCAGGCAGAGCACAGGGGCCCCAGGCAGCATATGGGGCCCCAGGCAGAGCACAGTGGCCCCAGGCAGAGCACAGGGGCCCCAGGCAGCATATGGGGCCCCAGGCAGAGCACAGTGGTCCCAGGCAGAGCACAGGGGCCCCAGGCAGAGCACAGGGGCCCCAGGCAGCATATGGGGCCCCAGGCAGAGCACAGGGGCCCCAGGCAGCATATGGGGCCCCAGGCAGAGCACAGTGGCCCCAGGCAGAGCACAGGGGCCCCAGGCAGCATATGGGGCCCCAGGCAGAGCACAGTGGTCCGAGGCAGAGCACAGGGGCAAGAAAAAAGGTATGTATGCCAGCTCACCATTAGTAGATACAGGTGCACGGAACTCCGGTTGCGGAAAACCAAGTAAAGTCCATAGAAAGAAAGTAAAGTTCCAGCTCCATAAAAAATTCCAAAATTTATTAAAGTCCTTGATAAAATACATACAGGTGACTGTGCCCCCTCCGGTACAGGTACCCAGTGGTGAGACGCACGCGGCAACGCGTTTCGATCCGAAGATCTTTTTCAAAGCCAAAGGCAGCATATGGGGCCCCAGGCAGAGCACAGGGGCCCCAGGCAGCATATGGGGCCCCAGGCAGAGCACAGTGGCCCCAGGCAGAGCACAGGGGCCCCAGGCAGCATATGGGGCCCAAGGCAGAGCACAGTGGTCCCAGGCAGAGCACAGGGGCCCCAGGCAGCCTATGGGGCCCCAGGCAGAGCACAGTGGCCCCAGGCAGAACATGGGGCCCCAGGCAGAGCACAGGGGCCCCAGGCAGAGCACAGGGGCCCCAGGCAGCCTATGGGGCCCCAGGCAGAGCACAGTGGCCCCAGGCAGAGCACAGGGGCCCCAGGCAGCATATGGGGCCCCAGGCAGAGCACAGGGGCCCCAGGCAGCATATGGGGCCACAGGCAGAGCACAGGGGCCCCAGGCAGCATATGGGGCCCCAGGCAGAGCACAGGGGCCCCAGGCAGAACATGGGGCCCCAGGCAGAGCACAGGGGCCCCAGGCAACATATGGGGCCCCAGGCAGAGCACAGTGGTCCCAGGCAGAGCACAGGGGCCCCAGGCAGCCTATGGGGCCCCAGGCAGAGCACAGTGGCCCCAGGCAGAGCACAGGGGCCCCAGGCAGCATATGGGGCCCCAGGCAGAGCACAGGGGCCCCAGGCAGCATATGGGGCCACAGGCAGAGCACAGGGGCCCCAGGCAGCATATGGGGCCCCAGGCAGAGCACAGGGGCCCCAGGCAGAGCACAGGGGCCCCAGGCAGCATATGGGGCCCCAGGCAGAGCACAGGGGCCCCAGGCAGCATATGGGGCCCCAGGCAGAGCACAGTGGCCCCAGGCAGAGCACAGGGGCCCCAGGCAGCATATGGGGCCCCAGGCAGATCACAGTGGTCCCAGGCAGAGCACAGGGGCCCCAGGCAGAGCACAGGGGCCCCAGGCAGCATATGGGGCCCCAGGCAGAGCACAGGGGCCCCAGGCAGCATATGGGGCCCCAGGCAGAGCACAGTGGCCCCAGGCAGAGCACAGGGGCCCCAGGCAGCATATGGGGCCCCAGGCAGAGCACAGTGGTCCGAGGCAGAGCACAGGGGCCCCAGGCAGCCTATGGGGCCCCAGGCAGAGCACAGTGGCCCCAGGCAGAACATGGGGCCCCAGGCAGAGCACTGGGGCCCCAGGCAGAGCACAGGGGCCCCAGGCAGGATATGGGGCTCCAGGCAGAGCACAGGGGCCCCAGGCAGCATATGGGGCCCCAGGCAGAGCACAGTGGCCCCAGGCAGAACATGGGGCCCCAGGCAGAGCACAGGGGCCCCAGGCAGAGCACAGGGGCCCCAGGCAGCATATGGGGCCCCAGGCAGAGCACAGGGGCCCCAGGCAGCATATGGGGCCACAGGCAGAGCACAGGGGCCCCAGGCAGCATATGGGGCCCCAGGCAGAGCACAGTGGCCCCAGGCAGAGCACAGGGGCCCCAGGCAGAGCATAGGGGCCCCAGGCAGAGCACAGGGGCCCCAGGCAGCATATGGGGCCCCAGGCAGAGCACAGGGGCCCCAGGCAGCATATGGGGCCCCAGGCAGAGCACAGTGGCCCCAGGCAGAGCACAGGGGCCCCAGGCAGCATATGGGGCCCCAGGCAGAGCACAGTGGTCCCAGGCAGAGCACAGGGGCCCCAGGCAGAGCACAGGGGCCCCAGGCAGCATATGGGGCCCCAGGCAGAGCACAGGGGCCCCAGGCAGCATATGGGGCCCCAGGCAGAGCACAGTGGCCCCAGGCAGAGCACAGGGGCCCCAGGCAGCATATGGGGCCCCAGGCAGAGCACAGTGGTCCGAGGCAGAGCACAGGGGCCCCAGGCAGCCTATGGGGCCCCAGGCAGAGCACAGTGGCCCCAGGCAGAACATGGGGCCCCAGGCAGAGCACAGGGGCCCCAGGCAGAGCACAGGGGCCCCAGGCAGGATATGGGGCTCCAGGCAGAGCACAGGGGCCCCAGGCAGCATATGGGGCCCCAGGCAGAGCACAGTGGCCCCAGGCAGAGCACAGGGGCCCCAGGCAGAACATGGGGCCCCAGGCAGAGCACAGGGGCCCCAGGCAGAGCACAGGGGCCCCAGGCAGCATATGGGGCCCCAGGCAGAGCACAGGGGCCCCAGGCAGCATATGGGGCCCCAGGCAGAGCACAGTGGCCCCAGGCAGAGCACAGGGGCCCCAGGCAGCATATGGGGCCCCAAGCAGAGCACAGTGGTCCCAGGCAGAGCACAGGGGCCCCAGGCAGCCTATGGGGCCCCAGGCAGAGCACAGGGGCCCCAGGCAGCATATGGGGCCCCAGGCAGAGCACAGTGGCCCCAGGCAGAGCACAGGGGCCCCAGGCAGCATATGGGGCCCCAGGCAGAGCACAGTGGTCCCAGGCAGCCTATGGGGCCCCAGGCAGAGCACAGTGGCCCCAGGCAGAACATGGGGCCCCAGGCAGAGCACAGGGGCCCCAGGCAGCATATGGGGCCCCAGGCAGAGCACAGTGGTCCCAGGTAGAGCACAGGGGCCCCAGGCAGCCTATGGGGCCCCAGGCAGAGCACAGGGGCCCCAGGCAGCATATGGGTCCCCAGGCAGAGCACAGGGACCCCAGGCAGCATATGGGGCCCCAGGGAGAGCACAGTGGCCCCAGGCAGAGCACAGGGGCCCCAGGCAGAACATGGGGCCCCAGGCAGAGCACAGGGGCCCCAGGCAGAGCACAGGGGCCCCAGGAAGCATATGGGGCCCCAGGCAGAGCACAGGGGCTCCAGGCAGCATATGGGGCCCCAGGCAGAGCACAGCCATATTTTGGACCACTGTGCGGTGTTTCAGACCCCCTGTGTGATGTCTGGGGCCCTGTTCTTAAGTATATTAAAGATTAAAGTAACATATATTAAAGTATATTATAGATCAAATTTGACACATTTATGAGCACCATTGAGTGATATACTCAAGAATGACATAATTTTTCAATATTTTATGGTTTCAAACTGTAAACACTCAGAGTTTTTTTTACTTCAACCAGAAAACCTTAACGGTTCATAAAAAACTTGACTGTTCAGGATATGATAAAAGTCATAGTATTCTGAATCTTTAACTTATAAAGATACCTTTACATGGGGTGAGTATTGGTTCCAGAGAGGCTTTCGGCCGATAATCGTACACATGGCTGGTGACAGGACAATACAATATAAACGTTCAAAGGTAAACACTGATAACATTAAAATCTAATATATAATTGCCTAGAATACTACTTCCGGCAATTTGTGCCAACTTCCGTGGCTTTGTCCGGAGATAATGTCCGGAGATAAGTGACGTCACCAGCGTCCTACACCCGCTCAGGGTGGACAAAGATATATGCCTTCGTGGTGCGCGGCACTTTTCTGATTGGTTGCCGCCTGCCGCGAGCGACCAATCAGAAATGTGCCGTACTGTGACACACTCCGCCCGCCATTTTGGTGTGATTTTTGAATTTTTACCTCACAGCAAGTTTCTACTGCGTGGAGGCGGTCCCAGTGACGTCGCTCTTCAAGCTCCTGCCGAATTTCGTCAAAAAAATGATAATACCATTTACCAAAACTATATATATTTAGTTGTGAAGTGGTTCAGTGACATTTTCACACCAATTTTGAACTTTTGTTTGGTGTTTTCTCCATATACTGCCTATTATTCACTGACTGCTATACTGAGAGACTGCCGTTTATTAACCTCTTCTTTGCCACACTGGGTATATTGCTCTATTATTTGCCACATAAGGACATTGTCCATTATTGCCCAGCAATTTCTCTGCAATATAAACTGCCTATTTATTAATATCTGTATTCCTGCAAAGAACTATTGCCTATTATTAACTGGCTATTTTCCTACTACCTGACACTGCCTCTTATTAACCTGTTGTTTGCCACCACCACGCTTAAAGCTGTTTAGCTTAGCCAACATGAGCTCTAATAGTAAGGATACTAATGACACAGAGCCCAAAGCTGCTGATGGCGCACGTAAGATTAGGTCTGATATAAAGTATACTAATAATGCAGAGCAAAAAGACGCCGATGCCGCACGTAAGCGTAAACAGCGTGCTAACAAGAGTACAGAGGATAGATGCAAGCGCCTGGACACTGTTAAGTATAGTAATGACACAGAGTCCAAAGCTGCTGATGGCGCACGTAAGATCAGGTCTGATATAAAGTATGGTAATGATGCAGAGCGAAAAGCCGCCGATGCCGCACGTAAGCGTAAACAGCGTGTTAACAAGAGTACAGAGGATAGATGCAAGTGCCTGGATACTGTTAAGTATACTAATGACACAGAGTCCAAAGCTGCTGATGGCGCACGTAAGATCAGGTCTGATATAAAGTATGGTAATGATGCAGAGCGAAAAGCCGCCGATGCCTGTCATGAATCCCCAATGGCTAGGGATAGCACAGGACAAGCAAAGTACAAATAGATAACGGACGAGCTCTAGGGTGATGGAACCTGGGCTGACCGCTGCCCTACGCCTGACAAACGCAACTAGAGATAGCCAGGGAGCGTGCCTACGTTGGTTCTAGACGCCACGCACCAGCCTAAGAGCTAACTAGTACTGCAGAGAAAATAAAGACCTCACTTGCCTCCAGAGGAATGAACCCCAAAAGATATAGTTGCCCCCTCACATGTATTGACGGTGAAATGAGAGGAAGGCACACACATAGAGATGATATATATAGTTTTAGCAAATTGAGGCCCGCTGTAAACTAGAAAGCAGAACGATACAAAAGGGGACTGAGCGGTCAGCAAAAAACCCTAATCAAAAAAACCATCCTGAGATTACAAGAACCCATGTGCCAACTCATGGCACATGGGGAGAACCTCAGTCCACTAGAGCTACCAGCTAGCATAGAGACATAATAAGCAAGCTGGACAAAAAACCAAACAACTGAAAATCAGCACTTAGCTTATCCTGAAAGATCTGGG